>NC_042518.1:11735262-12045818 GCF_900963305.1 Echeneis naucrates
ACAAAGTAAATTCATGTTGAGAAAAGAAAGTAACATGACACAAAATGGCTTTTTTTTTTATTTTTTTTTTATTTTCACCAATCAGGATGCCTATCCTAAGAGCTTTTCCAGAGGCATACAGTGACAGGAAGTCCCCTACTTAGAGAAGAACCACACAGCCCAGGATGACTCATGAGCCACCAGACTACTGCTGGTTATCACAGCAGCATGGACGGACAACTCAACGTTACACCCCTCCACCCTACCCTACCCTACCCCACCCCTCCCCCTCTGTATGATAAACAAAAGAAGACAGGAGGTCTGCTTCAAATGACACAGATTACGTCGGAACGGTCAAATACAACACAAGAAGTCAGCAGTTTTTAATAGCTTAAAAGAGCACTGGAGATGAACGGAAAACATACACTTCCTCTCAAAATGTGTAAAAAAATAACATCTGCTACGCTGATTTCTCTGCTCTCTCATCTCAATAAAACTGGGGCTTCACTGAAGCAGCTGTACTGTGCAAGGTAAACAAGGTCACTTGAAAACTCATATGGTGGCCAATTATTATTGAAGAACATTAAAGGTTACATAAAACTTGAAACAAACAAGGGAGTTGAGAGTTCTCTGTAAAGGCATTTATCTGCACATTTCTGGAAGCCATTATTCCATATAAACAATTCATCCTCTCAGCTAAATCAAGGCAGCTTAGATTCTCTTGATCACACGAAAATATAAACATACAGTGTACTGCGTACCTTTTTTTTGGTTGGGTGAACAGCACTTTAAGAAATTAAGTGAGATTAACCAACCAGTGAGGCAGAGAGAGCACACACACAACGTACACGCACACACGCACACACACCTGCAAACACTCTGACAATACTGCATTTCAACCGATACACAGGAGGTATGATTAAAAAATGTCTAACCAGGCTTCCAGTTTGAAAGCCTTGCACTTAAAGAAAAGCTTTGAGACTTTGGGAAATACACTTATTTGTTGTGTTGCCTGTAAACATTGGGAACCTGCAACACCAACTCCATTCAATGGCAATAAAATTCTGCTTCCGAGTATCTCTGAAGCTCACTAATTAAAACGTTTGCTTAATGTCAGCACAAAAGGCGCTGCTCGGAAGTATGTGCCAAATTAGAAAACTGGAAAAAACTGTCATGTTTCTTATTCTGACATGAGAAAATGAAGGGGTTTCAGTGGTGTGGGCGATTTTTTTCAGCAGTGGACACATTTATTTCCCTCAAGTCTTTGTGCGGAGCTCACTGAACATATTGCTGACTGTAGCGTCATATAGACAAATAAGCCTCTCAGGAAGAAAGTGTATTTCTTAAATATCAAACATTTCCTTTAAAATTTCATCCAAAGCCTCTTCACTTTCAACATTTTGTTTTAGTTTTGTAAAATTTGGAGCGAAATAATAAAACTAGATTGCTTTTGGTCTGCAATTAACAGTTAGTTCAATTTTCTTCTTTGATTTGAGATTTGAGTTACATGATGATTAAATAATAGTCAATATATTTCTTTTATTAGTCAGCATTTCATAGTAGCTATAAATTATTTCAGAAGATTTGAGCTTTGCCACATCATTTTTAAGAAAACAATTTCCACTCAAAGTCCTCTTACTTGCTTGTTCTGGAGATTTGGCCGCACCATAAATCTTCATCTGAGTTGAGATTGTTTTGCCAACATTTTCACAGGAATTTCTGCAGTGCAGTTGCTGCAGCTGTCTAGGCACTTCCTTAGACCACAAAACAATACACATCGAAGAAAAATCAACAGTTTCTTCAACAAACTACCACATTGAACAAATACATAAAAAATGATATGTCAGGAAACAAAAATAAAAATAAAATACAACTTGAAAACTGGATATTGAAAAGAACCTCACTCAATCGTTTTCCTCATTTCTTCGCAGGTGACAGTCCAAGTATTTACTGATGTGCCTGTGCATCAGGGAGTCACGGTGCAGGTATCTGTCTCAGAGTGTAATGTAAAAAGATGCGATGTGACCTTATCCATGACTTTTTGACTTCTGCTCCTTAAACTGAAATCAAGTGACGTCTGCACAACACCACAGTCTTACAGTAAAGTGCACTTCTTCTGACTGCTCCGTATGCTTATATAGTAATGCTTCAAAATAAGCACAATAATACGATTTATATATTCCCCTCTACCATGAAATGAAAATAGAAGCGCATGAAGGAGCCTAGTGTTCAGTCTTTGCTCTCTAATTCTTTCAAAGCAGAGAAAACTGTAAACTGTGCAGAGATTTCTTTTCAGACTCCTGGCCAGACTGACCCTGACTGTAAACCTGTGTGCCAGCAAAATAGCACAACATATCTGGCATCACTGGGACCGCAGAGCAAACAATGACACAAGTGTTCCTGCTTACAATTCTCCATGTGCAAATTTTCCATTATTACCACATCACTAACAATGCCTTGACTCCTCAGTGCAGGAAGTTGCCTTGCTGTTGTTTATGTGCCTCTGAGCTCTGAGCCAACCTTGGGGACAATGTCTGGTTCACACAGCTTCTCCTGGAGCTCTCCAGTATAGGTCCAGCTCCCATTCTTTCTGTATACTTTTACAGTCCCCCTTCTCTTGGGGCTACCTGATCCGCCCATCGCTTTTGACTGGACCCAGTTCAGATTTGGGGTCTGGAGAAAGAGAGCTCCAAGAAGTTTTGGAGCAAGGTCCCAGTGCTGGGCAAGATGATGTCTGTATGGCACACAGGTCCCTTGTTACCCAGAAGGTCCTCACGCTGCTGTCCACCCATGCCTCAAGGGCCTCACCCACAAGCTGGGCATTACGCTGGGCCTCCTGCATGGCAGGCTCCTGGGGAGGGAGCTTCAGCATGGAGCTCAACTGCTGGAAACTTTGGTCCAGGTACAGGTTCCCTGGAGGACCTGCATGGAGCCAGCTGTCCTCTTCTGGAGAAATTGAAAAAGAGGTAAGGGACGGGATCTGAAAATGGATGAGTTACCAAAGACTGAAACCCTCAGCTGAACTATTAAAGCATATTAATGTACCAAATCGGAGTAATGCACTTTTATAACCATGAACAAGGCTACAAAGCTGATCCCACATACACTTCTTGCTGTGAACATTCACTACTCACAAACAAATACACTACATTTCACAATTTATAAAAACTATAGAAACTAGATTTTTATTTCCAACATTAAACAATGTCACCAACATGGCAGGAAAGTCAGTTCTAAAGTTCTGAAAGGGAGTCTGACCCATTGTTGGATATGTCATTTTATGAGATTTGTTCAAATAAGAAAAAAACATTGAATATTAAACCATTGAGCTGACATAATGAATATCAAATGTCTTGTGCTATGTCTTACCTTGGCGAAGTGGCTCCTTATCTTTGAAAGTTAGCGGCACAACAAGGAAGCGAACCTCTGCCACCCGCTCCCATTGCTTTAATACCCGTATTACCCAAGTCCCAGGGCGGAGGGGCCGCTGCAGTGGTGGTTTGTACTGGGTATACTCTGCATCCACCTCCACTGTAATGTCATATGATGCTGCCACCACCAGAGCTGGGTCGAGCCACACAATAGTGGCTGTGAGGTTGGGACCGCGAGCCCATTTTTGGACTGCCAGGGGTTCATCCAAAGGCCCAATCACGCCGCCAAAGTTACGGAAGATTCTTTCTTTAGGATCCCACTCTGTACCTATCTGTCAAGGAGACAGAGAAAGGATGTATATTCTGTGCTGAGCTATTTGAGGACATTAATGTAAAATTTATATTTTAGCCATTTCTTTATTAGCCTTACCCCTAATTTTACAATATTTTAAAAAATGATTAAGCTTCAAAGTTTGGTTGGGGTCAGATCAAGCCCTGATAATACCACTCTAATTTTTAAATATCAGGGAAAAAAATCTTTATACACAGCAATTCTCTTGGAGAAATTTCCCCCTTAAAGTTGCAGGATAGAAACTTCAACGACACCATAACAAGCATCTATAAGTCACACACCAATGAACCAAAGAACAATGAGGGAGCAATGAGGCCACTTACTTCCAGATTCTTAAGTCTTTCAAACTCTTTGAGGTTAGTCTCGAGGACAAGTGAGGACTGGGGTACTGCCCACATCTCCAGTGTCTCCCTGACCTTTGACCCCACAACCTGTGCTTCCTGACGCACAAGGTACCCTTGGAAATGGTCATCATAAAAGTACAAGTGTACTGACAGAGGGGAACCAACTGGTTCAAACCTGAGGTGAGGAAATAGATAAATCATGCATTATATAAGTGATTCCCAACCGCTGTGCCGTGGCACATGGGCATGCTGCAGAAGACCACCCAACCTCACCCGATCAGCACTCCAAGGCTTAGAGTACCAATCAGGTGAAACTGGACCATCCTCCACAGCACATCTGATGACCCCTCACGGCACACCGGCTGGGAATCACTGCACTATATTACCAAAAGTATTCCCTCGCCTGCCTTGACGCGTATATGAATGACATCCCATTCTTAATCCATAGGGTTTAATGCGACGTCGGTCCAACCTGTAGCTATCTCATATGGTATGATATGTAAGAGATTTTGGACAGTTGCATGCTCCCAACTTTGTGGGAACAGTTTCAACCCAATAGAACACCTTTGGGATGAGTTAGAGCGGAGACTGAGAGCCCGGCCTTCTCGCCCAACATCAGTTTGCGACCTCATAAGTGCGCTTCTGGAATAATGGTCAAAAATTTCCATAAACACGCACCTAAACCTTGTGGAAAGCCTTCACAGAAAACTTGAAGCTGTTATAGCTGCAAAGGGTGGGCGAATACTTTTGGCAATGTACATAGCACATTTGAGAATTGTACATGTATATGTAATATAGACATACATTTACTATCTCAGATACATTAAAAATACAGACTATCTACCTGCAGGCTTCTAAATTGCTCTGAGTAACTGAAAGATTCTTCAGGCTCAGGCGAAAGAAAGACATGTAAGCAGTGAGAGCCACGTCACTAAGTGAGCCAATGCCATCCATCTGCTCAAACAGGCTCTCCCAATACGCTTTGATGGCAATGGTGCCTGGAGCGTATTGGCCATACAGGTGAGTGTCCAGGATGTCTATGGCCTCCTGGTTTACTGTTGACTCAAATTTACGGGCAAAGAAGGTTGGTCGGGTCAATTGCTATAGATGGGAAAGAGGAAAAAAGTCAAATGAGTGTTTAAGATCAATCTTGTTGTGAAAATAAAGACGAAGGAGTGAACTTCAAGCCCAAAAAGCTGTTTCTGGGTTCTGACTCACAAACCTGTATTCGGATGAGGTCTTGTGGTTTGAAATCATTGGGAGAGCAGCCACACCAGTCAACTATGTGCTTGTATTGACATTTACAGCCAAGTTTACGATTCCAGTTAGTGACTCGCAGGTTATTGTCTACCAAGGTATCGCACATATGGCTGTTCCCCAGCACAGTGTGGAAAAAAGACTGTGGAAATCAGAGGGATGAATCAGATATTGATGCTGCACAGTGCACGAAATCAAACAAAGGGGGTGAAGTTACTGTAAAAACTCAAAGATATGCATAAACCTTCACACTCTAAAATTGCAAAAGCTTATGGCTTTATACCACCAAACAACTGTGGGAAAAACTGCTGCTCTTCCTCTCAGACATAAACCACACTGTCAGATGAACTCAAGTGAACCCTCCCCTTGTCTGGCACCTCTGCAGCACACTGCGCCTGAAAGCCTTAAGTATTACATTTTCTCTGCTGCTTGGCTGTTCTGACTTAGCAGGGAGGACAAGCTTGAAAGTGACTTGTGTATCAAACTGTCTATCTGAACTGCATGAGATAAAGATACCACCTCAGGCTGACTAACCTCAGCAGGGAGCAGAGCATAGGAATAGAACTGCTTCAGTCCTGACACTAGGTCATCCTGGGAGTTGATGACGTACTCCACGAAGCGACGGGTGAGTGCAAACCAATCAGAGCCACCTGAGACCTCCAGGCCTTCTGGGATGTTGCGCTCTCCCAGACGCCACATGTGGTTGTCACACTCGTGGAAGAGACGGTCAAGGCCTTGCTTCTTAATAAACCTTGAACACAGAGAACATTTGAAAATTATGGGTCAAAGACCCAATGTGCAATATTGATCAAAGTAATTACTTAAACAAACCATGCTATGCTTTACTTTTTTTATGTATCGTAATTTCCCGATTATAAAACGCTACTCTTTTCACACACTTTGAAGCCTGTGGCTTAAACAACTATGCTGAAATCACTGAAGAGGTCACAGTGGACCAATGAAATTGTTCGAATTAAACGCACCACACTAAATGCTTCAGATCAGTCATTTATTTTGTGCTTCATGCACACACCCTTATCATGGGTAACACATGAAGCAATGCATATGATGCAGCTGTCAAGTCGATCAAGGTGGCAAAAAGGCAGAATCTTTCTGTGTAACATAGTTCCTGCCATATGCAATTTCCTCCCATAATTCCAACACTTGCGGCTTATAGTGTGGCTTATATATGTACGAAACAGTTTTTCTCTTTTAATTTAGCAGGTGTGGCTTATATTCAGGTGCGCTCTATAGTCCGGAAATTACGGCATTTATTATTGTCGTGCACAAGAAATCCCTTCAAAGGTTTGGATAAAATGTCAGAGAGATCATTTTTAAGCAAGCAAAAACCCAAAAAAGAGATTTTTTTTTTATAGCAGGTTGCAACTATTAAGCAAGCATACTCACCGGGCATTTTCTCTCCCATGTGACTTGAGGAAGTTCTTGTCTTTGTGAAGTGAGAGGAAAGTTACCAGCTCATCATTTGTCCTGCAGGAGGATGTTAAGGTGAGAATTGAGAGGAAGAAAAGTTATGTTTTTTAGAACAGCTTGGACATTAAAGCCTGGATTCAGTGTGTTGCTGATAGTGAGTGACATAAGACTAAATGCTCTGGATAGAATTTGGTCCACACAGGCTTGTCAGTGTGCATCCCAGCAGTCCAAGCTATTGCCACTCAGGACAGTTCAGTAGGACATGCAGCTGCTCTGATGAGGTTTCAGAGCTGCTCCAGAAATCTAACAACAATTGATCAGTAAGAACAAAGACTATGAACTGCCAGCTACAAGAGTACTCCTTTTATCAAGGAAATGCTATGGGTGCTTTTTGAGTATAATGGTGCTGTAAGACACGGCCACAGAAAGAGGCACAAGTGCAATTGCAAACTGTGGGATTATTAAACCATGAATATGAAATATTAAATAATGTATACATTTAAGATTAATGTGTAAAACTTTGAGGCAATACACCTAAGAACATTTGAACAATATGATGATAGTAAGTGCAAATGCAAAGGATGTCAGATTCACCATCATATGTCTCCAATGTTACTGCACATGGCTGAACAACCAACCTAGTAGGGAAGTCTGTGCCACTGAGATTGATGAAAATATCCCATTTCCAGTCCAGAATAGAGAGCAGGTCCTGCATGCTGCGTAGATAGGCCTTCAATAGACTGGCACCACCCCAAATGGTGACCATTCTCCACGGCGTGGCTCGTACATTTGGGTACTGCTTGGCTATCTGCAGGACCTCTCGATGCATGTAGCCAGACCGCTGGAGGATTTCAAAAGCAAAAGGTCAAATACATAAATGTGTTTTGTGTTTAGTTTTGGGACAGTCTGGGGAAAACCTCAGAGCAGGGATTAAACATTAAGAGGGAATAGTTAAAGAAATTGAGGAAGTCAAAGAGCCAAACAGTTTCATGCAGAGACATTAAAAGTGGTGAGATGTGGCTATGAACAAGCATGTGAGTCCATTTTTATGAAGATTGCAGGAAACCACAATGTATAGTTTTAAAAGACTGTCTTTTGATTTCCCATTGCAGCTAAATAAGATTAATTTGCAACGAATTAACAAGCATGTTTACAAATAAGATCAGCTAATAAAGGTTATGAAGCGATAAATGAGCAGCTTAAAAGAAAAAGACCTAATTTCTCTACAAGCAGCAATGCGGGGGCAGAAGAGACCAGCAGGCCAAAGTTGCCAGGGAAACATGATGTCGTTATGTCAGGAGCAAAGTTATGACCACTCAGAAAATTTTATGTCAAATATGAATTTTGATTAGATATTGTTTTGCAACTAATTAAATGACATAAAATACTAAATGCTTTCACAAATAGAAAAGTAAATTAATAAGTTTAATCAGGCTTGGCTTTCAGAACATCTGTGTCAATTTTCCTAAAGACCAGACAGAGGAACTTTGATTTTTTTAGAGCAATGAGTCAACTGCTTATAAGACACCAGAGTCACAGTTAGATTTCTTTTGTATAAAGGCATTTCTGGCATAAGCTCTGAAGATTGACTATGCCAACTTTAATGAAGCCTTGACAAAGTCTGTCTGAGGAGTATCAAAATTACACCTGAATATAAAATTAATTATGGACTAAATTGATATAAGAGGGCATGTAGAACTCTTCTTCATCCATGAAATTCAATCATAAGTAATTTTCAGGGAAATTACTAAGTATGGCTCCAGCTATGATCTGTTGGCGACATGATATTTGGTGAAAAGCATCACAGGACATTTTGATGTTGACATGCGGCCAGGACAAAAGGAGAAAGGTTTAGGTGGAGAGGTGCTGAGAAGCTGATAGACTGATACTAGTACAACCTGGCTTGTTTCACAGCCTCATCTCTCAAAAAGGCTGTTTGGATTGTGTCCATGCTGTGACTAGGCCACTGGCTTCTTATTCATCACTGCCTTCAGCAAGCTTCACCTCTGTTCCCTAGGCAGCCAAACAGGGCCACTCTGCAGGACTGTGTAACCTTTGCAGCTACACAGGTGCACTTACAAGAGGCACCTGTTCCTGAGTTGTCTGTGCTGAACACACGTGAGCTCTCAGTGCCTCAGTGTCACCAGCCATACATTTATATTCTGCCTTCAAGCTACCCATGATGGCAGACTTTTCTTCCACTAAATCCAGTCCCTAAGAATAACCACACTTTACTCTATCCCAGCTAATCCTTTTTACCACACTCAGACCTGGGGGATAAATTTAACCTTCATAATGCAAAAACACCTACCTAGTCGATGCATTTGTGAGCTTGGTGTAGCCAGCACTGAGCAGGTGGCCAAATACATTGTTCAATGTTCAGCCTTAGCATGAATAAATAATACTATATGCCAGTATCAGTGGGGCAACACATTCCTGAGAAAATATAGTAGTAAATTCACTGTAATTACCTTGTCCACATGGATGTAGTAGTAGTGGTCACGGTGGTATATGGCTTTGATGAGTCGCTTGAGCTGCCGTACAGCACGGCCATGGACCATCAGAACAAAAGCCACCCTAACGGGCTTGTCTGCTTTGGAAAGGCTGTTGTCTCCAATGGCCTGAACTGGATTTGACACACCTTGTCAAGGAGATGAAAGAGACAAAAAATTTAGGAGAGCCTGGAGAATTTGAAATAATTGCTTGAAGGCTTGGATATTGAAAGATGCGTTGTTGAGTGGGTAAAAATAGCTCTCAGCGGGTTACATGGCAATGGCTTAATTGTACATGACTAAGAAGGGAGTTAATATTATGTCTTTGGTTCTTACTTTTTAGTTTCCTGCTTACAAGCTTCCTACACACATATGTTGCCAAACGTATTCACTCAAATGCAAAACCAAGCCAGAGGCGTGGGATGAGTGTTCTGCTCCACTGAAAGCACTTCAATGTACCTGTGTACTAAAGATATACACAAGTTCACTTAAAATAAAATGAGAGGCATTTACTATTTGATTTCTTTGACCAACTAATCAAACTTACTGGATCACAGTGGGTGTTGGTTGGTTTCAGTATTTTACTAGAATATATACACGGCACATTCAGAAACTAGTCAGACCACTGAAAATATAATTTTAGAGAAACTCCCAGAAGGACAATCATCACAGAGGGGCAGTTTATTGTAAAACCTCATGAAACACACATCACGTTAGATATGTCAAGAGATTCAGGAATCAAAACAATGCAATCAATTTAAATAATGGTTTATTAAACAATTGATTGCAATGAATTTTGAGGAGCAGGTTTGTGGTAAAAATCCATTATCACCAAAATTGGGATCTTACATTATCCAAGAAACAAGCAGAATGAGTGCTAGCAGCTCGGGTCACAACCTCTGACATGTCTTATGTTCCCCAGAAACTGCTTTATTCTGTCTTTTTAGTACAGGATTCTGTAAAATCACTGACTCTGCTTTGCTTTGATTAGTTGGTGACCTAAAAAAAACATCCAGAATAATATGAATATCTGTTAATGATGAAAAATGCCATTACAGTAAACTAATATACAGTACAGGAAACTTAAAACCAACAGTAAGCTGTAGCAGTCTATAAATTGCTGCACCGAAGTAAACATTTCATACCAAGAATTGTGTTGATGTACTGATGAAAATTTTGAATGGTTCTCACCAAGTTGAGGGCAGAACTGAGGAAGTGCATCTGGCATGAGCTGACCAGCCTGATGCTGGCACACAATGTTGGCGATCTCCTGTCGGCACTGCTGTGATCCGGCACGATGGAGGGCAGACAGAGCATCCTTGCCTACTATATCACATTTAGGCACAAAGTCACTGCTGGGGGCTTGGTGAGCGCCGTCCACACTGCCTGGCTCCCCTGGTATGGCAGCAGCAGGTAGCCTAGCCGCCCCATCTGTGCCTCCCCGCGTGTCGCTCAAGTTGCGGCTGCTGGACAAGTCATGGGAGACAACACTGTCTTCCCCCCGATGATGGGGAGACTTCAGCCTAATGCTGGGCTTTCCTCCTCGCCGGCTTGTTCCTCTCCTCAGTGCACTGGCTGCTGTGCCTCCTGTCCGCTCTAGCCCGGTGGTCCATCTGCCCCTGTTCTTCCCAGACAAAGAGTTTTGTTTTTCCCAAAGTGTTGTGTACCTCTTATGGTCCTGGCTATTTTGGTCTGGCAGCTTAGACCGTCGTGTTTTTCTCTGGGAAGAGAGCAGAGAAGAAGAAATCAGGGCAGAGACAGAGAGACCGGATAAGGAATAAAAATATGATTTAAATGCAGTTCTGTTGCCTGTTACTCCTTAAGAGCATTTTGGACAAAAATTACTGAGAAGAGGCATTGATTCACAATGCAGGAATGGCATAAGGTAAACAAAGACAACAAAGGCAACAGCAGAGAAAGCCCAGTGGGAAGGATTTGTTTATTTGGTGGGTTTTTTTCCCCCCCATTTCTCTGATGTTGGTTATTTTTAGCTGAGCCTCTGCCTTTTTGTGGAGCTAATCTGCAAAAAGAACCATTCTGGATATTCACACACTCACACACTCGTGTGGCACAATGAGCCCAGTGATTCACAATAGAAACCTCAACAAACCTCTTACTTATTTTGGCAAAAAGTACAAGAAAAAGTGCCCGTTTTCACTGTGAGTTTATGCATGTGAGCACTGAAAATACACTGAGACATCTCAGAGGGACATACAGTGTGGGAAGACAGACAGTTTCTAGTAATTTTATATATTTTTTCTCCTCTTTTTGACATGTGGAAGGATGGAAAACACACAACTTTGTGTTGGCTCAAGACTAAATTTAATTGCACAAAGAGTATAAATTCACTCCACCCATGTATTAGAATGTCATAAATGAATGCCATAATGAGTTTGTGTGATATTTCTATGATGGTATCATACTCTGAGATGTCACTGAGTCCATCAAACATCAAGATTGGATCCTCTAAAGTCTGCTATGTATTAAATAACTAAAGTATCTCATTATTGGAATATTTGGCTGTAACATCCCTAGTAGAGCTGTTAGGTCCAGAGAATATCTGTCAGACAGTTGTGATTCAGTGAATAAAGAAATGTTGCAAGGAAACGCCCAACGCCAAGAGATTGGGCATGGGGATTTGGGGGTCACCCAGTACAGAGTCAATGGAGGAAACACCACAATCACACAATCATCAATACAATCTTAGTCACAACTATGATGTCCCATGTACAAACCTTAGTTTAAAACCAATAGCATAGAGAGAACTGCCCTGACTGGAACACAAATCACACCTCTGAAAATGGAGGGCACTTGGGCCATCTTTAAAATCTTCAAACCAAATGTCATCACTCTGGCACAGTAGATTACTAAATCTCAAATAAAGCCCTTCAGAACATACACTTGGAGAGGAGAATGAAGAGAGAACAGTGAGTGGGCTGAGAGCTCTCTGCTACTGTGAGATGACATGGCTGTATGCAGGCTAGCTCGCCTCAAGCTGCTGGCACAGTTACAATCTAAAGACGGTGGGAACAGAGGAGGGACTGGAGTTGCGTGGTCAAAACAAGGAGCCAGATAACACACTGCCAATGAACCAGCTGCCAACCAATACAGCACAGTCAGCTACTGACTGCCAAGTGCACCCTCAGCCCAGTTACATACCACTCATTGAAGTGAAATTTTTCATCAGGGAGTTAACATAGACTTGAGCAACCTGGTTATTGTCAGCTTTATGCAAAAACCTCAAGTCCAAAGATCACATGGACAAAAAAATCTGGATGCCTTCAATCAGGGTAAAGGATTACAAGACACCTCATACACCAAACTACATATGTGCTGCAGAAACCCGAATTCTCCACTATGTAGTGTAATCTAAACTGAGTTTTATATGTTCACCACAGGTACAAAATGTGATATAATATATCTGGTTTTAGAGTGGAATGCTGCGTGCAAATTACTTTTCATATTTCTGACTTAATGTGATTTTTACCAAGAAATACATTTTGAGGTTCATGTAACGTCCATCTTGCTTCTGTTCTGAGATTTGGCTCCAATGCAAGTTGTAGCAACAGTTTCACACATTCTCAACAGTAGCTCATTTTCTCTCTGGTGGCAGCTCATAGCTGCAAAATTATTATAAACACTTCTGTTGGAAGAACATGTCATCTAAGCTTATTTCATCTAATAATTATAAAGAGGCTACTTGATTTAAACTGCTTTAGTAAATGTTTCCTAACAGAAGACAAGCGTGAAGATGGGGCTAACATTTTTCCTTATCATCCCTTTTTCACAGTTTTTAATTAGCACCATCGTGTCAAAAATGTATTGATTCAAAGGCAAAGTAGGCTGCCTCTTTACTTTCCAATTAAAGTTGAGTGAAACCATATCAGTGTCACCATCTGCTGAAGCTGGAAGCAGTAGCAAGCTCTGTAGGAGAGTGTGGCCAAACAGGGGAAGACACAAGGATGATGATGATGTCTTCTTCTGTCATTGTGGTCCTTCCACTCCTCCATTCCAGGGCTATATCATAGCACATGTGGATGTTAACACATGGACAGCAAGCCTCTGATAAGACCAGTTCAGAATTCATGTGAAAGGCAAAGAGTGTGGAGGAATTCAACCAGGCTCTCTCATGTTGCCCACATTGTCAAAGTCTGAAATTTTGATCTGGAACTGTTAATCTTAGTGTGCCTTTATTTACATTGATTTTGTATGGTATGCTGCCATGTCCATAAAGAACCAGTGTCACATTTGCTTGGCAAATACCTAAATTACATTATTAATACAGCAAATCTTCTGAACAGTTTATCAGTTTGATTCTTGTTCAACAATAGCTCTATATCCAGGGTGATTATATATCCTGTCCCTGATAGCTATAAAGGCATTTATCTGAGGTTCTGGAAACAGATCTTTAATATAGCTGTGTTGAGCTTTCTAAACATGTGCACTTCTAATCCTTTACAGTGAGCTACAGGTAACCACAAACCCCTAAAGACATTTTTCTTTATCTTTGCTGAAGCATGTTTAAGCCTGCATCTGATGAAGTAGTACAAAGCCTTGCAAAGAGGCTTACAAAGCAAACAAGTGATAGTTAAACTTAAGTTAAAATTAACGGTCTCATACAACATATCCTGTTTTGTTACATTGTGCAAATAGGTGTGTTTACAGGAAATGGACTGCTTCATATGAGCTGGTGTAATTCATAATAAAAATGTGACAAAGGGCCGGGGACATCACGGTTTAGATGCAAGGTCACTGAAACAGCTTAAACTGAAACAAATCAGTTTGCTTTTCAACAGAGTTGAACACCAACTACAAAAATCAAGACTTACTTTCCTTCCTCTGAGGAAACGGCCGAATTTGTGCACACCAAAGACAGCGTCACTTCTGCTGCCTGCTTCCTGCCAACCAGACAATCTACCAGTGTTGGAAGGAATATCATACACACTGCACACTTGTCGCATCATGACAGAGAGGCAGCTTGCTGCCCATTTCAGGTTTTTGCTTGCATTCCTGAGGCTTTATCAGTGCTGGTGCAGCAAAAAAAGAAAAAAGCACATGCACAGCAGTCCTCCACAAGTCACATCTGTTCACAACTCACCTTACCTTATTAAGAGGGAACACACACTGCCTAAGGTAGTGCTATCCAGGTGTGCCAGACAGACTGAGCGATATGAATCCCACAGAGGATTCCAGTAATGTTAAATAAATTAGCACAGTTGTATGTAGAAAAGGCAACAGTTTTTTAACTTTAGCATCTATCTCAGAGAAAGGCTTTGTGAAGGTCACATAAACAGAACAGAGTGAAAGACCACAGTGGGATAGAAATAAGCAGAGTATAAATTCAGACAAGCAGGGCAGACACTGGACCTCCGGGGAAAGCAGTGTGAGGCAGCTCAGCTCAGACTGATGAACTGCTGTTCTCAATGAATCATGACTAAGTCTCGCTCAAAGTTGCCATCACCTCACAGACATTTCCCTCCTATTTGCTGTGTTGTCAGGGTTTGTCTGATCCTTCTGTCTGATGTTCATTTTCTTCACACCACAGTGATTTCAGTGAAGGGGACGCAGTCAGACCACAACTCCTTTTTAAGCCAACTACCGCATAACAGGACCAGCTGAGTTAATGGGACCTCGCACTGTTACTGACACCGTGGTCAGAGGCAGGCAGGCAGACAGTTAGACAGACAGACAGGCAGACAGGCAGGCAGGCAGACAGGCAGGCAGGCAGGCAGGCAGGCAGGACTGGATTGAACTGAAATGCTTCAGAGCATTGTTGCCCCCTCCGCCCCCCAGCCCAAGCTGCTAACTTAGCTAGCATCCGCTAGCGTTACTTTATCACAACACACGGCGAGCTAAGCTAAGCGCTAATGGAAGCCCAGTCACTGTCTGGGGACAGAAAAATAAGCTCGGGGATGGTTTCTCACCTCTCCCTCGCCCTCTTCCAGACTTCTCAGACTCCATATTACCAGTCCTTGGATCAGGAGGATGGTCAATGCGGCGGCAATCGCTAGTTGATACCGTCGGAGGAGCTTCTGTACTCGAGCGCTGGCCACCATCTTTCCGACTCCGGTCGAATCTGAGCGCGGCCGCGGCGCATTCTGAGCTGCGCGTGCACGCGGCGTTCCTTCTCATCCTCAGGTTGCTGAAAGTTTTTCTCCTAAAGTTATAGATGATGCGATGTTTATTTAGGCCTTTACATTCGGTTATTTATATATTTTAGTTGAGTATGTTTGTCTTGGTCTCCATGGCAACCTTCTCGCATGCAGGATTAGGTAGGGGCGGTACAAGTCAACAACACGATGTCAGGATCAGCTTCGCACTGGGCACTGGGAGCCCAGACTCCATTCATCTGCACTGTACCTGGCAGTATTTTCTCTCACCCGGTGCTCTGGCTGAAAGAGTGGGTATTGGAATGAATATAATTCTTGGTTACAGCCTTATAATTTGTTATATAATGGATCAACGCCACCTTGTCCTATGGATTGTTACTGTATTACTCTGTTCTGTCATTTCACCCTTGTACAAGTTTTGCACTCCGTTTTACCAACAACTTCCTCCTTGTCAAAACGACTGAACAATAAACACTAGACACTACAGATACTTTAAACCTAATACAGTTTCGTATTTATTAACACGATCTCAGTGTCAGTGTTTAGATGTCTTTGGAACACGGCTGAAATAAATAAAGGCTCACTTTAATAAAAGAAGAAAATGTGTCTTGTTAAATCAGACTTAAAATATGAGCCTTGCACCTCTAACCACGTAGGAATTTCCGAGCTTCAGTGTCATATGATCCTCATACGCATCTGTGCAGCACATAGATCCATCCCACCCGGTTCTCAACATTAAAATGGCATGATGCAAATAGTGGCTCGTTCATTTAACTATAGACAGAGTCCATGTCAGCAGATCAGAAGATTTTTGGATCCTTATATTATTTTCTATTGTAAATTTCACATTTTACGTTCTATAGTTTACATCAAGGTCAAGCACCACCAAAAACTAAATAAACGTGAGAGTAGTTTCTTCGCATTTCTAAGGATAATAATATTGTTTCGTGAGATATATGAAATAACCACGCCAAAAAATTATGTGTAGGCTACATCCTACTTTAAGTAGACACGTTATTTTTAAAACCACATTTCCCATCCACATTGTATTATTACCACTGTCTTCATGCTGCCTATGGTCATATTAGATCAATTAGATCTACAGAGCTTGAGATTTAACCAAAAATCGCTCACCAATAGGACTTTGGACTGGCTGAATGAAGTAAAAAAAGGAAGACATGTTTTACATAGTTCCCATCCATGAATACTAATGCTACATTTTGGCTCTTTGTCTGTATAGAAATCATCCCAGGACGGGATCCCCACGGTCTCTGGGGCAACGGAGCTCCAGCTCAGGCATCCGGGGTGTTAACCTACTGCGATGTAGTGAATTAGACTAGTTGTTGAAGCAGTTGTCCACTTCCTTAACAAAACTGGACAGTTAATCTTGGCATAAAAAGAGACAGAGTAGATCTTAAAATTACGCATGGCTATTAAGCCAGTAATGAAGGAGAAATCTTTTCTGGATCTGGATTTTTGTGCGCGTGAGTGTATCAGGGAGAATCTAAAATGATAATTTGGAAAAAAAATCCCGATGAATAATTAGTGTGCTGACTCAGTAGTGACTGCTGCTCCATGCCAGTGCAAATCCACAAGGCGCACACTGCTGCCGTCCAGCGCGCAGCCAGAGCGACGTCACGCGGTTTGGAGAGGTGGGCTCACACCGACCAGGAGGAGAGAGCTGGGGATCCGACTCCCAGAGCGCATGTGGACCGTCACCCTCATCCGACCGGGAGTGAGGACGCAATGACGAGGTGCGACAGCAGAGCCGCTTTCCGTTTCTTGTCTGTGATTTCGAAATAGAGATACAGAGAATGAGAGCCTTTGTTTGGAGGCTGATGAGTTCAGGAGGATTTCTGAAGGGATCATTAACAGTTTACACCGAAGACATGTCCACAACTGCAAGTCCAACTCTTCCCTCCTCACAGCTGACATCGGATCAACTCACCATGGTTGCTGCGTCCTGTAAGTAAACCTTTAAACTGCCTCATATATCTAAAAAAATATGAATTTACAAACCTCCCTCTTTAAACATGCCTGTCTGTGTTTAACCATTTTAAGGTTACTTTCTCCCTGTCTGGTATTTTTAATCATCTAAAAAGAGCTCATTACAGCAGGGTGATATGGAAACAAGTCGATTTTTGCTATGATTTCCTCATGTGGAAACAGAGAAAAACTTCATGGATTTTCATAAAACAGTCACGTGGAATGTGGCAGTGAATATTGTCAGCGTTAATCTATCACCTCTGAGTTTTTTATGCTGTCATTCCTCTTGACAGACAGGTAGAGCACAGGAGGGAAATTACACTTTAAAGTGATCAATGTGTAGAGACTGTCACTCAAAGCTGGGTTAATAGCGTTGTCATTACCACAAACTTTACCAAAGATCTAACTTGTGAAGAGCTGTGTGGTGAGCTGTGACTAACATGTCCTTCTTTCCTGCTTTTGAACAGTTTCCTCTCTGGTCTTCTTTGTTGTTATTGTGGTGCTGCTGTCCATTATTTATCGCAAGGATCCACAGTGCTGCAAACTCCGCTCCTATCAGGGGCCTCATGCAGATATGGTAAGAGGAAAACAAAGAAGAAGAAAGTGCCATTTCTGTTCTTAAAGTGGCCTGCATGTTCAGTTTAGATCATGATCCAGCAAGTTTGTTGGGATGCCATTGACACAGCGGACCAGGACTCCCAAGACACCATGTCCACCTATAGTATAGCCACATTAAGAAGTGTCAGATTCAATTTGCATGGCTGAGGGGAAAGGGACTAAAATAGACTTGATCTGATCATTGTCAGGCAATGAATTTGCCTCAGCTGAACTAGCTGCTCTCTACAAATAACTCAGAGAGCCACAGTGGCTCCAATGGAATTGGACAGAATTAGCACATACCACACATATTGATTCTAGTTTGGAAACAATTAAATGAAATCACTACAAAGCAAATTTTGCCTCTAACATTGACAACACAGGTAAACTCAAGCAAACCTGATATTTTACCTTTTTGCTGGAATGTGAGACATTTTGAGTAATTCTTGTGTCCAACTTCTTCAAGATGGCACAGACCCAACAGCACCTACAGTGTCTGATGGATGTGTAAAGTTGGAGGAGATGGCGCAGGATGAGGTGACAATGAAATGTAAACACTCCACAGAGGTGACTTTTCATTGGTCGCCCATTCTCTCAGCTTCCTTTTCCTGACTTGTTACTCGTCTCCGTAAGTCCTTGGGGTGAGCTCTCAGTGTTATCTTCAGTTTGCAGAGACACCCCTCCACCACCACCCTCCTTTAACAGACAGGAAATTCTCCTCAGTTCTGGTTTTAATGGAGACGATCTGTTATCCCATTTAAGGAACTAACAGAGCGTTTTACCAGTACAAACTGTCCATGTTGAATTTTAGTAACAGTTATATCCATGCACGGTGTGGCTGATAAGACAGCACTGACTGCTTTACCTTACTGTCAGGTCAGCACAATGAGACACACCAAGACACAGGTAGGTAGTGCAGAGGGGCATTCTGCAGCTGTGTTGTAGTTTATGGGTTTATTGTCATTTGCTGTCCGATATTGCTATCCCCTCAACATGTATCATTTATTATATATTTGTGAAGCTTGTGATAAAAAATATATATTTTTGGCTATTTTTGTCAAGAGGAAAAGTGATGGTTAGTTACTCCATGAAGGAAACACACACAAACACTGTTTCTTTGTGTTCCTGTGGGACATTTCATGTCCTCAACTTCATAGTCACATACCTCTCCCTGCTTCAGTTTGCACCATGAATAGTGGACAGACCCCACTGTGGGTGTTGGGGACACAAGCGGGACAATGGATCTCCTTTAGGTTGGAGTGTTGAGAAAGGCACACTGCCTCTGGGATCCTCCCCCGACGATTTTACACGGTTGTGCTTTTTCACACTTACTGAATCAATGGCAGGAGACAAAAGGACAACTTCTTTTTTTTTTCTGCCGCTTTTTCCAGAGGATTTTTTTTTTTTTTTTGCTTCTTAAAAGTACAAACCAGTGAGAAAAAGTGACCTTTGACATCACCTTTTTGGTGTGGTCTCGCCCTCTCTGAAATGATGTGAGGGTTATGGCAAAGGTCATTAGAGTGCGTCACTCTAAATGGGAGTGATGTAATTGCTTAAAGTGGCCTGGGAAAATGATAAATGTTATATTTTATTCCTCTTCTGTTTAAGTGCTCAACTCCTGTTTCCTTAAATTAGGAGGGAATTGTGTTAACATCACAAGCAGCAAATGTTTTCCTAGCACCTCTCATCCTCATGCTGGATTTAAATCTCAGTCAAGCAACAAATTGACTTTGTTGTAATGCCAACCCAAATGACAGACAAAGCCATAATGTGTATTGGAGTGTGCTCGTTAAGAGGTACCTGCTGCAGCCTCAGGGGGAATAGAGAGACACTGAAAAGACCACACGGCGTGGTTTGTTGCCTAGGGACCCAGATGACACAGTGGGACATCACATTGTTCCCAACACAAAAGAGACTCATTTAGACCTAAGGCAATTACCTAGTTTTCCTGGCGGCCCTTTTTCAGGATTCCTGCACCTCATACAGTGAGACATTGACAGGTCTTGTTTTAGAGGGGGTGGGACTGGGAGGAGGCACGGAAATCAGAGGGTGGTCGCCTTATTGATTAGATAATTTATGGTATTGCTCAAACAGACAGAGTCTACAGTGGTTAAACAAGGCATGAAAATTAGTCAATTGGACTGAAATTAGAAGACTTTTGACTAATTGCAGACAGAACATGGGGGACGTGCCGTGTAGGTAACGCAGTTAAAATATAAACTGTTAAATGCTTTAGACTGAAACAGGTTCATTTATAACCTAAGTACACAAACACATGTTTCAGTTATTGCTACTTGTTTTACAGGATGCGCCTCCTCAGTATCATAGCAGCAGACAAACACTGGTGGGATCTTCTTGTTTGGAGCAGACACAGGTCGTGGATGACAACAACACCCAGGTGAGAGAGCAGATAACAATGGATAATGGGGTACTTTCACTTCAGATTATTATATATCCTACCATACAAACCACAATGGATAGATTGTAAAGTGCCCGCCTTTGAAGTGAAATGTTTCAATGACTGCAGCTCACTGGCCTTTGTGTGTAAAATGGGTGTCAGTGATGGGGTGTATTTTTGGCCATTATCCAAAAATCCTCAATATATGAAAGTATGTTTTCTGTGCCTCACGAGTGCCCCACTGAGCTTTGACCTGTGTGTGTCTCAGCAGGCAGGTCAGCTGTTCTTCATCGGCCTGCCCTCCAGCTACAGCCTTCCTACACTGGAAGCCCCCCTGCCAAGGCTGCCCTCCTACGAGAGCGTTCGAAAGAAGGACCGCCAGCGACAGATCCACATGATGATTGCAGACCGCTTTGGCCTCAATGGGCCCATTGTAACTGAGGTGGGGTATATTAGGAATTAGGACTGCCACAGCAATTGATACAGTCACAAAGGCTGTCAGGTGCTGTTGTTAAGCATGGGAATAGGGAAGACACTTTACTCCCATCATATTCTTAGAGAATAAAGCTCATGTAAACTCTGGATATTATGCGAACCTCTCTAGTGTAATTCCACTATCAATACACATGGTGAGAAGCAAGCTTTTTCTATTATGACCATGCTGTCACACACTATTGTAACAAGAGCATGGCCAAAGATTAGACTGCTTTCAGAAAGCAGTAAACAGGATGGCCAATTGGCTCATCTGATGCTCACCACTGAATTGTGCTGGTTGCTGCATTTCAGGGTTTTACCGTGTTGATCTTTCGCTGAACCTTTGACTCATACAACGCTTGAGCAAACTAGGTAATGAGAAAAAGGCACATCAAACATAATTAGAGCCTGTATCGTAAGTGCAAACAGTGCCCAAGAAGGCTGCTTTGTGATCCTGTCTTCTATAGTTTTTTCTTCTTTGACCTCCCCACCTTTGCCTTAATTAAACAGTCCCCCAGCATGACTGTTCATTTCTCTGTCACACACAGACACAAACAGAAAGCACATTCACACACACAGTACTTTCCAGTCAAATCATCAGTAGTCACCAAAAGCCCCCACCCCACCTCCCCTAGACTCTGCTAGCAGAGTTTAAATCATGGCCCCTTAATTTACCCCAGTCTGTCTGTTGGCCCGAGGTGACATAGTAGTAAAACTTTTTGTGGCCTGGCGTGTGTTTAGTGCGTGTATCAAACGGAAGGCAGGTTTGTAGGGTTGCTCCTATTGCCTGAGGGTTCTGAAGCAATTAAAAGATAAGAGGACTTAGCCAGGGAATTTGGATCTGCTAGATGTGATCAGAAAGATAATGCATTTGAGAAATTCATGTACAGGGGGGCCGACAAGATAAATTGGCAATGTAAATACAAACGTGCTCCACTTGTTTTTGGCAGTAGACATCTAGTGGTATATAGGAAAGGTCATCATCTATATTATTTCTATAATATGTGAACACTCTTCAAGAGTAACCTAGTGTTCAAAATGACACGAAAGCAAATCAATTGATTAGTTGAAATTGAAATTGAAAAGTTTTATATACCAAAAGAACTTTGTGTCAGGATGTTTATTTCTGCTAAAGTTAGTCATTTGAACATGGGTGTTGATGGTGATGCACTCATTCTTTTGAAATCAAATTGAAATCAGCATCTAGCAACATTAATGATTATAATTGACACATTAACTAAGTGCCAATCAACACTGAAAACTTGCAAGATTGTTAAATTGGTTCCTCATAGTGATGAACATACACAACATTTAGAAAACAATCACCTTTACTAAAGTTGATTTTGAGTTTCAGCTTATTGATTTCCTGCCCAATAAGGAGCTCTCACTAACAACAACAAATACTGAAGTGAAGAGAACAGCTGGTAAATAAACCAGACCATTTAGTGGATAAAGAGACAGATATTTCTAGAACAGAAAGTGAATATTCGAGTTACACTTCAACTTAGCAGGTGATGAGAAATTCATCACAAACACTAAAATTTGGTGTTAATTTTCCATTAGGTTCATCATAATAAGCATCATTTTTCACATGCAACTTAATCATCTAAGCTGCAAGCTGGCACAAAACTTTGTTTCAAAACTGTGTTGTTGTTTCCACTTTTCCTGCAGCCACCACCATCATATGAAGAAAGTATCCGCCAGTCTTTGGAGGTGCCGAACAACATCTTCCCATCTAGTATGGACAGCTCTCATCCTCAGAATGAATTCCCATATCCTGACACTCAGACTGACACACCTCACCCAGTCAACACGGACACTAACAGTCCTATTCTGCCTGTCTGATTCAAGTTGTGAAGCTACCTGATGAATGTGAAAGAAACCTCATGGCTTTCATGTGGATGAATTTACCAAATGGAGACAAAGGCTGGAGACATGATCATAGTGAGAGCCTACCCACATTTATACAAACTGATTCAGATACCTCAAAACTGTCTTTATGTTTAGACACAGCTACTGTTGGGTTATGAGCAGAAAAGCAACCACAGGGGAGCTGGCACCCTTCAGGAAAATACACATCGCTGGAACATTTATTTATTCATCTTCAACTGCTTATCTGTTTACAGGTCGCGGTCACTGGAACATATTACACTTAAAACCACTGGATGTGATGTTTTCTTTATATTTGCTGAGGTGGCTGGTACATCTTGATCAGGACAGAGGATGAAGAGATTTGAGGACTAGAGGACTGAGGCATACAAAAAAAGAGAATCTCCATTTACTTTGCCAAGTGTATGCTGTTTTCTGTCCACAGTTATTCTGCTGTTTCTCAGCCATGAAACTCACTGTCTAATTTTGACATCTGTATGATGAGCGACGCTGTGTGAAACTACTCCAACATGTGGCTAAGCCTGTGTGGGGGAAAACTGAAATAGGTGCCTTTTGTGAAGTTAGAATAAGCCAACTTACGGTTTCACCAAAAATGTTCCCTTTCTTTTTACTTTATCCCACTTCTTTTTTTCTTCTGAGTCAGACAGTACTCTGTGATTGCTTTCTTTTTTATGAGATACTTTTATTATTATTGTTATTATTATTATTATTTTATGTGTTGGGCTTGAGGTTTTGCTTGTTCTGTTCTCCAAAAAGTTTAAACTCCTCAGCAGTGAATGTGAAACGAAAACAATGGAGAACTTCTAAGTTCCTTGTAAAGAGCTGCTTGTTTGTCTTGATTCAACAAAGATGTTATGCAGCTTATGTACACATGCAGATAATTTGTCCTGCACATTGTCTTCTACTGTATTTATTAAAGAAAAACAAGTGACACCTCATTATTTCCCAGTGAAAGCAGATGTAATAAAATCTTTTATGTTTTTTCCAATTGACTGTTATTATTCAACAATAGATTATTGTTGATGATTTTTTTTAAGCAAAGCCTACTCAGACTCACCAGCTAACAAAGGTCAGCTTCACTATTTATAGTGTCTTGACATCTGGTGGCCAGTTAAAGAAGTGTTGTGATATTTCCATATGTCTATTTATAGATGTACATGCTTGTTCATAAATGTTTTCACCTGTTTTTTTTTTACAATTTCACACACTATGGTATTGTGAAACTTCTGACAATTTCATTCCAATTGAACTAACTCTAAAAGATAGATTAAAATAACTACTCCTAAAAACATAGGTATATACCCTGTAGAGTATTCTTGTGATGGAAACGGGTGGATGGAAACCAAACCGCTACTATTTGTGAATCACAGGAGTTTTCAAAACAAAACACTACCTATTTTATTTTATTTTATAATCTTTGGCACCATTAATATACAATATTTTATAGACAGGTGGTAATGGCATGGCACCGATAACATCCTGGAATTCACAATATTGTAAAAATCACGAGTTTATCTCCTTAAGACATATATTTTATATTTTTACTTTAAATACTATTTTGTTTGGGTTAGGGTAAGGGTTATTAAAATACACAGCATGAAATAGTATTTTCTGGTAACTGCTTTTGAAAAAGCTATAACAATTAGTCATGCAGAATATAGACCTATTATTAATACTGATGTAAACATGCAATAAGCATCCTGATATTGCATTTGATTGAATTCCAGTTCACATTAACAACTCCATACAGGATATGCATGATGTTTTCTATTTTATAAACTGAAAGTTTTGTGTGTCCAATCTTTGTCTACACTGAAACATACCTGAAGTTGTGAAGTAAAAAAATTCCCCGTAGAATTTGGGCTCCGTAGAGTAGGAATATGACGTGAGAAGACTTTACACAATAGCAACAGCCTTTGTGTCTTTTTTTTTATATATATATATATGGTATACAACTTTCAAACATGGCGGCGCGTCTTGTCCACTGAGGAGGGACTTGCTCCCGTCACTGCCGGAAAAAGCCGAAGGCTTCCGATCAGGCTGGTATGTAAACAAGGTCAGACACTGCAGCACACAGACGAAACACTGCCCGACTGTCTGCACGCCGCTGAGACGAGAAGACACCCGCACTGTTTCACCAGCTCGCCGAACACGAAGGTAAGTTGTGCGTAAATGTGCAAAGATCAACCTTGTGTTGTTTGTGTTGTTTTATACAGGACGCCCCGCAATGACATCCGAAATAAGCAGGGTGAATGTTTGAAATGTATCGTTGTGAGACGTTTAGAGTTTCAGATAAATGAGTTTGCAACGTGCAGAAGGAGTCTAATTGTATATACAACATAGATTTGCCGCAAAGTCACACGGCAGGTGTGTGCTTACCTTATGCGCAGTCAGCTGGCCTCCAACTGGGTCGCTCTCACTGCAAAAGCTGCTTGGTCATGTTTTCCCACGACAGCAATGAATCTTTTATTTCTGAGCGCTTCCCCCTTCATACGCCTGCAGTCTGTTTTTCAGTCAGTGCTATTTTCATACATTATCAATGTACAGTTGCAAATGAGATATTTTTGCTTGGCTTTTTATATAAATCAGCATTGCTGCATATGTAGTATTATACACAACATATGAACCACTTACAAAACCACTGTTTATAAATGCTACACCTTGTGCTTGAAATTATAATTTTTTTCATTAAGTGAGGAAGACAAAAAGAGAGAGGAAGGCTTGAGGAAGGCTTAGCTGAAAACACGCATGACCTGTCACGTTTTGCTGGATGTTTTTTTATTATTATTATTATTTTTTTATTGCTCTGTTCTGCTCCGGTTTATCACTGCCCCTGATGTGACCTGCTGAAAATCAGAAACATTCCTCATATCTCACCAGAGATAATATGACTTTGCTAACTGGTTTAGTAGATAATTTTTTGTATTTGGCAATGCCGGCCAGGGCCAGGGACACCACGTCCTTCACATGTGGTCACCCTCAGAGGTGATGATTTTACCGAATAGCCGTTTTAGCTCTCTTCGTGACATTTTGCTTTGACTGCAAGGTTGTGTCTTAAGGGGACAGATGACCAGGGGTCTGATAGAATAGTGTCTTCTGTCAGCCACCAAATGTAGTTCGACCCCAGATCATCCTAAATAAATATAAAGTAAATATGGATCAAGTTTACCAGCAGAACCCTGTCCTCTGTCATATAGTCTTAGTGGGGGTAAATGCCACCAGACTCTGCACAGACAAGAAAGTACCAGATTAAGATTTATATATGTCCATGTAAATTTCAATACATTCTAATGCTCTGTGATAAGGTGTCAAGGCTGCTACCGAAACATATAGAGGAGCTTCTGCCACTAGATAAGACATGTTCATACGATTGTCAAAAGTGACGTTTTTTTATTTTTGTTTCCCACTGTTAAAGACCAGCCAAGATGATGCAGTGTTTTCACTTCATGGTGGAGCCAGCCAAAAACTTTACGGCCAAGATAAAGGTAACATGTTTTGGGAAGCTCAGAAGAAACATTGTGCGTTTCATGCACAAACCTGTTTTGTTCCTGGCACAATGTCAGTATAAAGGTGATGTGATAATGTTTTTGTACTATCGTGTGACGGCACACATTTCCCTTCTCCTGGTTTTGTTTATCAAAAAACAGCTATTGTATATGCATAGTTGCTAATGGTATGAATCACTGCAGAGAGGCTGGAAAGGAATGGTGTCTTTTTGTTTCTGCTGACAGGAACAGAGCCACGATCTGCATTTTGATCAGGCTGAGTGACCATCTCCCATTTAATTTGACCTTATTGGTTTTGAAAACACCCATAAAGCAGATCTTTAGTCCTTCAAGTGTCTTTTGAGTTCATTTTACCGAGAATTGTTCTCTTTACAAACTGTTTCCTATTTAAAAAAAAATTCCTTATAGGAATCTAATAAGAGAGCAAAGAAGGACAAGAGGGAGCCTCTGGATGAGGATCAGCTGTTTGTTGTGGATCTGGCTAGAGACCTCAGCCGAGTGTGCCAGGTATGATCTCTTGCAAATGCACTACAACATTGGAATCATCAGCGTTAGAGCACTGTCAGAACTGAATGGTCTGGATCCAGGATCATCTAAAGTCAAAGGATCATTACAAATCAATTCAAAGTTTATTTATATTACATAGCAAAAGTTACCATAAGCCACTATCCAAATAGAGCATGTCTACACAATATATTTCACAAAGATGCTACAATTCAACAAACTCTTTTTGATAGTGACAAAGGAAAACTTATTTTTAAGAAACAGAGACTAAAGCAGAACTGGACTCAGGCTGGTTGACCATCTCAGGGTAATAGACATAAAAAGAAAGAATAAATTAGTGTTCATAATTCACTCATGAAGCCATATGACAGAAAAAAACAACATTCCTCACAAACCTTCTTTTTGATGGTAAAAAGGAAATTAAACTATGTGATGATACTGGTTCAACTTTCCCCTCACTGCAGAGATCAGCAGTCCTGGAGCACATTTGGAACCAGGATGACACTTGGCCAACTCCTCTCTGCAAGGCCTTCATCCTGCAGTGGGCGTCCAGGCTGGAGAGTAAGGTGCTTATCTGGGAAACAAATGATCCGGATACACATGAACTATCCTTAAAGAATTGACAGGTTTACTGATTAATGATGTGGATCTTTTTGCAGAAAAGGCCCTTGCAGACTGATGGCTGGCCAGAGATGGGTGAGGGCAAATTGCCAGATCTGATTAGTGAACAGGACCTTCTGCAGGCCAAAAACGTGATCCTCAACTGGATCAAGGACGTGAGAGCTCAGCCTGAGGTGGGAAGTTCACATATGTACCCCTCCCTCTTTGCGGCTTTTTTTTTTTTCTACATAGAAACTTTTTATTTTAATTGACTATCTTGCAGCAAAGTGTGTGGCCTGGAGAACCTGTGGCAAAGGTTTTGGAGGACCTTCAGTCAGCCTGGCGTTGGGGTCGTGCACCCAATTTGCTGACTGCTATGGAACTGGTCATGTGGACTTTAATGCTGCAGCGCCCAGATAAGGTTTGTTATAATATTCACTTTGGGGTTGGTACTTTATCAATTTGTTGTTCAGGTATGATAAAATCTTTCTTGGCGTATTCTTGCAGGACACCATACCACAGCAATGGCTCATGTGGAAGCAGAAGACTCAGAATATTGGTTTGTTGTTGAATTAAAACTGAATTAATTTGTAATCTCAATGTATATGTGTAAACTTTCAAACCCTTATGAGTCTGTTTCTCTCTTTTTGAAGGTGGCATATCCTACATTCCTCAACCAGGTGAGTAGCAGATAGTAGAGTGAAATTTAATACATTCTGTACAGGATACGTGCAAGATCTTTCTATTTTTACATTTTATACATTTTTTACAATTTACAGGTATTTGCATGTATCACAATCGACTATTGTTAGATCCACAGTCCGTTGTGTTTTCATTGCATAACAGATAATGTACAATATCATAATTTACTGCTCTCTCATAAAAATGTTGCATGTTTGCAGTTTGGGACTGGATCTCAGATGCTGCAGGTACAGGATTAATTCTATCAGTCTTTCAATCAGTGTAATCTCCTCTGAGTCAGTCTGCTAATTTGGACTGTTGCTTGACCCTGTAGTTGAGGTGACCCTGGATCTAGACACAGCAAACCCTGATCTGCTCATCTCCACTGATGAGAAGAGGATGCGCTGTGGCTTTGAGAGGAAGGATGTTCCCAACTACCACCAGCGCTTTGACGGCTGGTGGTGTGCTGTTGGGGTGGAGGGCTTTGGGTCTGGCCGGCACTACTGGGAGGTGGAGGTCGGCGAGCGGGACTGGCGGCTGGGTGTGGCAAAAGAGTCTGCCTTGAGGAAGGGCTTCAAGTCACTCAACACCAATACAGGGTACCTGACCCTGCGGCTGGAGAGGGGCACTGAGCTGAAGGCGCTGACTGTGCCCTTCACTTCCCTGCCCCCAGGCCTCATCCCTCGCAAAGTGGGCATCTACCTCGACTATGAGCATGGCCAGCTGTCCTTCTATGATGTGGACAAACACCTGCATATTTACACCTACAATGAGAGCTTCACCGAGAAGCTGTTCCCATTGTTTGGTACAGTAGAAATCATCAAGGATCTGGTGATCAGGTCCCCAGCAGCTAAGACCCATTGTCTCTGCTCCACGTCCTGCCTCTGGGGTTGAGTTTCCTTCTGTCACCTCTTCCTTTAAGATCCAGTAGACATCATGTTAAAGTATAATAAACCAGGTTATGTAAAACTGTAATCAGAATCAAAGATCCTGATGTAAAAGACCAACTATAGCTCTCCAATGTGACCATATTCTATGCTGCTGCTGCTTCACTGTGATTTTTGCTGCCACTTTCTCACTATAGAGTTATCATGTTATCTGTGTAGGAGTCACTGGCGCTAAAAGCCCAAGCACTAACACTCATCAGTGCTCTGAGAGTAGGACAATATACTACACACATCTCAATGCTGTGGCCCACTTGTCAATGACTGAACCTGTGCTGCCATGTTATCATGTTTCCCTTTGCTCAAACAATGTATTTTCATACATTTCAAATAAAGCCTATAGCATTAACTTAATGTATTGTGCAATATTAATCCTGCAGTAAGAATGCACTATGTGAATAATAAATAAAGCAAATGTGTGTCTTAAATTCTAGTCTATTTATTGATGTAGGGCTGCGTTATTAAGTGTATGTGTATGATCATGTATTTAGATGTAACACAGGCTGAGGGACCTTTTAATCATTAAGAGAAAAGTAATTGACCTGTCAAACATTACTTGCAATTAGACATAGAATGTGTTAAAAGTTTGAAAATTTCACTCAACTTACACATCAAGAAACATTACATGAACATATTACTGACCCCTTGTGTGTCTACATTTGAGTACATTTAATGAAATATATTAATTTTTGAAAATTATTCTTTTACTTTATTTTACTTTTTCCCCACTGCAGTTTGGAGGAAGGTATTGCACTTTTTAATCCAAAATATTTATTTTACAGTTGTGTTAATGATGGCTGAAATAACAATCCTCTTGAATATGAGGCATCAGTATAGGTTAAAATACAAATCGGTGTGTCAGGTTCATTTAGCAGCTCAACCCTGGCCATCTTAGGCATTCAAATGCTGCTTGCATGTTAATAGCCTTAATTATAGCCTGATAGTCCACCAATTAAGCATATGCAACTCAGCATGATTTAGTATTTTTATATATTTATTTGTCGAACATGTCGTTGATATAACATACTATAACCAATTTAAATTGTGAAAGTTTGCTTGTGATAGAGTATTGGGTTAGAGGGTGTCCACATACTTTTTGTCCACACAATTATTTGCATTGCGAGTTGAAAAGTGTGAACCAGCTGCACCAATCACAGAGCTCTCAATCTGACCGTGATGTCACCGCATTAAACATACACATATTATAAAAATAACATAACATAAAAAATTCAAAATTAAACAGACTTTATGAGGAGCGACTGGATATAATTGAAATTATGTTGCTTTTGTTTTTGTATTTATTTAAAGTTGCATTTTCAGTTTCTCTGCTATTAGCACTGTGATGATGTCATTCGTGTGCGACAACACAAGAACGGGTTATGTGACGGAAAGACGATGACAACAAGTTTAAAACAAGCTTTAAAAACCCACTTTGGGTTTGACAACTTCAGGTCTAAGCTACAGGAAGATGCTGTCAAAGCTGTCCTTAAAGGTGAGTCGGCCGTGTGCTTGTTAATTTATTTTATTTACTTTCTGTATCCCGACTCTAATTAGCTGAAGCTAGCTGGCTAACAGCAGCGAGGAAACTTACTGGCTAACGCTAAATAGCCCGAAGCTGAAGGGGAAATGTCTCACACTGGATATGTGATTGTTGTCAGAGAGACCATTGTTTGTGACACTATATTGTTGTTGTTGTGCAGGTGGTAGGGATGTGTTTGTGTGCATGCCCACTGGAGCAGGGAAGTCTCTGTGCTACCAGCTGCCTGCAGTGTTGGCTGAGGGCATCACTCTGGTTATATCTCCACTCATCGCCCTCATTCAGGTCAGCCTCTGTCTAAGATACCGGGACTACTTTTCCCACAGTCTCTGTTCTAATGACAACTAAAAAGGTAGACGACTCCTTTTGAATGGCATGGGTTTCTGCATTAGCTGTTATTTTAAAGTTACTTCCGCCGTATAACTCAAAGATTATCAACCATCTCTGGTGCATTTATTAAACACACTTGAGTTGCATTACCTCAAAATGCATCCCTTTCATCAGTAACCTGAAACAAACTCATCTAGTAGCTGCTGACCAGACCTTCACATTATTCAGGAAGAACGTTGAACCAGGCTTTCTGCAGAGGTGCTTCAGCTCAGCAACATGCTCAGGATACCTGGTGTTTAACTTATTTTACTGAGATATGCAGTTGATTTATTTTAATCCTCGCTGCCATTTTCCTGCTGTGTCACCCAAATTCTACTGAGCTTCAGCAAATGAACATCCACATTGACATTATCCTTTAAGAGACACTATCAAACATGGAAATATAACTTGCTTTTACCAGTCACATTAATAATATCTATAATAAATATGTAACAATGGCCCAGGGGCAGCAGACCAGTCCCACATTGTGATTTTCCATCATACTTCCCCTTTGGACTCATGATTTTGTGTTTGTATGAAGTGCCCTTTTTACACTGCATGTAGTATTGATCAGACAATTCAACCATAGTCACCAGTTCATTAAACTTTTCCCAGTAGTGTGGTGGAATGTAAAGAGGAAGACTTCAGCCACAACAATTTGTTTTTGAGAGGGAAGCTGCTTCCTTTGTAATGTGCACTTGGTGTACTGACTGTATGTTAGATTTGTTAACTAGCTGAATGATTCTTTTCAGTCTTAGGTTGTGGCTCTGATATGTAGTGTTGTTATTCCACTGCTGGTGAAAGTTATAGACAATTTGTCTGACTGTGGATTATTAACATATAACCTCTTTCAAATGCAATTTTAAACATTTTATGATTTAAACAAGTCAACAAATCTTACACATAAGTCTTAAATCTCTTTTTTTGTGAGGTGTTGATTGCATCACCTGATGTTTTGTGTGAATTACAAACCTTTGTATTAGTCAAATTAGCTCTTGTACACACCACCTTTGTTTCATTGATTGAATCCAAGGCGTACTCACTCGTGACTCCAAATAGCCTTTGTTAATACCATTAGCTAAATGTGATTGCTGTTAATGGTAACTTAAATGAAGATCTGATCTGATTTATGGACAAATAAATATATAAACAAGTGCAGGGTTGATTTACTTTTTGTTTTGTTTTTATTGCTCATTCCTGTGTTTCTTCTCAGGACCAAGTGCAGCACCTGAAGGACCTGAACATCCCTGCCTGCTCCATCAACTCAAAGCTCCCAGCGGGTGAGCGCCGTCTGATCCTGACCGACTTGGAGAGCAGCAGCCCAAAGCTGAAGCTGCTCTACATAACTCCAGAGATGGTAGCCTCTCCCTCATTCCAGCCCTGCTTAACAGGCCTGAGCTCTCGTGGTCTGTTGTCCCACCTGGCTGTGGACGAGGCTCATTGCGTCTCTCAGTGGGGCCATGATTTCAGACCAGACTACCTCAAACTGGGTGAGCTGCGTGCTCGCTTGCCTGGAGTTCCCTGCTTGGCCCTGACAGCGACAGCACCCAAGAATGTACAAGAGGACATTGTTCAGTCCCTCAGGCTGCGTTTGCCACTTTCTTTTGTTACACCTGTTTTCCGCAGTAACTTGCACTATGATGTCATCTTCATGGAATTGCTGCCAGACCCATACATCCACCTGCATGCCTTTATTAACAAGGCACTGGCACAGAGCAGCGGGTCTTATGGACAGGTCAGTGGACTGGATTGGATTTTGTGTGTTGCTCTGCTCTGTTTAGCACCATCTGCCTAACCTGCTGCTAAAGAATGGTGGAGGAAGAAAACACAGAAACGAAAGGATATGCTATTAATAACTGAAGTTATCCCGAGATTTTCTGTACATTTTTCAAAGTGTTTCCAAAGGCAAAATGAGTCACTTAATGTCTGTGGTTCCAAGCTAACCGAATGAATTATACAATTGAGTCTCATTTTCCTGACTTATCTTGGAAACCACAATTTAAAAATTTCACATATCCAAATATGAGTGCAATATTTGAAAATCACTGCTCTCCAGTAGGCTTATACTCCCAAACATACTGCCCATCTTACATGTGTGTCAACTCCTTCATTATTAGATACATGGAGAAACATCTCTGGTAAGCTAACTTCTGTCTGTCATGACCTCCAATGTCCAACCAATAATTGCATTAGAAAACAGTGGAGGTGGAAAGCAGTCAAGACGGTTAAGTCTGGTTTGATAACAGTGTAGTTCACATTGTGCCCAAATCCCATCTCTGCTCTCTCAGTCTTTTCATCCCAGGATAGATATCAGACATTAAGAGTACCCTGCTGTGACTCTTTTCTTTTAAATTGTTGCAAGTCAATACGAAAGGTTTTAACATCAATCCTGATGTCATCTGTGAATTTTCTGCGTAATTCTGAAAGATGCCACAATAAACTCCAGTGATGATATCAGCCCTAAGATCTCATGGCAGATGCAGCTGTGATAAGCAACACTTTGTGCAGGCTATTTATAAAGTGTTCACTAAAGTATGTTAGTGAATAATGTGCTGTTGCACTTCTTTATGATGTACCAAAAAATTCTAGTTTGATGCAGAAGAATAACCTTGTTTCCCTGAGAATGTTGTCTCTCTCGCACTATTTGATATTTGTGTACAGGGTTGTGGGATTGTTTATTGCCGGACGAGGGAAGGCTGTGAGACGGTGGCTTATCAGCTGACCAGACTTGGAGTCTTGGCCAAACCTTATCATGCAGGTGGAAGTGTTTTTTAAGTATGTGTAGGACTAGTAAACACTGGGCATTGGAGCTGATGTATTTTACTTTTGTATATGCAGGTTTGAAACCAGGAGATCGCACAGAGGTCCAGAATGATTGGATGCAGGGGAAGGTGTTGGTTATTGTTGCCACCATCAGCTTTGGAATGGGAGTAGACAAGGCCAATGTCAGGTGAGACACTTATAATATAAGTGTAATATAATGTAATATTTTGTATTTGCTGCAGTATTTCTGTAAATTTTGTATGGGCTGATGGTTCTGTCAATCCTACAGGTTTGTAGCTCACTGGAACCTTGCAAAGTCTCTGGCCAGTTACTACCAAGAGTCTGGGCGAGCAGGAAGAGATGGGCTCCCCTCCTCATGTCGCACTTATTACTCTCCAAAAGACAAAGAACGAATACTGTTCCTCATCCGCAAGGAAATTGCCCGCAGACAGGTCAGCACAGCAACGGAAAAAGATCATAAATCTAAAGTTCAAGATCATGGTCATGGTGTGTCAACAGCTGTGCACAACTTGTTTATAGGAGAAACGTGGCCATGCAAAGGACATAGACAAAACAGCAATTACAGACTTCGAAGCCATGGTATCGTTCTGTGAGCAAGAAGGGTGAGTAAAGAAATCAATACTCATACTCATGCAAGTCACTGGTTTATTTCTTAAAAATCAAAGTAAGACAAGAAAAGTTAAGTCAAAGCGTGACCTGCTCTAATCACTTTGTCCCTTACAGGAATACAGCATGAAGCTTTATACATTGACCATCCCTCATTATGTACATGCTATTTCTGTTTGTGTGCAGCAGAGGGCAGACTCAATCTTCCTTTGTAATTTGTTGTACAGAGCATGCCAAGAAACGCCTCCAGTTTTAAAAACAGCTCCCCCACTTAGGGGGATATTATTAAATTCAAAGTTTGGCTGCCAATCCTCATTCCTTAAGAATGATACATAGTCAGGTTTAGAAAAACATTATCAAACCAATTAAGTTTTCCTGTTTATAGCTCAGTGTTTAACCTTCTGTTGAGTTTGTCCCATCTTTGACAGAAGGGTCAAAGATTTTCCATGTATTTCCTTCTCATATTGTGTATATTTTGTTAAAGCGGGGACTGGGGATAAACCTGCCTGTTCCTCAATTCAGAGGCATTGCTGTGTCCTGTTGAGTGCTGGGATGCACCAAAGAATGTGGATTCTCCTGAAAGTCTGGCAGCTTTGGCAGGTGTCTCTGGCACGTCTGGTGTGTCAGAAAACCCTTCTCTGTGTTTGTCTGGTGTGTCAGAAAACCCTTCTCTGTGTTTGTCAGGTGCTTTGTTGTTCAAGGGTTGGGCCTCTTCATTGCAGTTGAACACACCCGAGTCTCGACTGAAATGGATCTTGAATCTTTACCTATGAGCCGAGACTCTCACAGGGATTTTCATTGACTTTGCAGGATCTGTGGCGCTTCAGAGAGCTGCAGATAAAGTTTTTTTTTTTTTTTTTTTTGTGTGTGTGTGTACGTGTGTATGTCCACCATCTCCCATCAGTCCATGTGTGCCAATAGAACAATCGTCCTTGTGCTTAGATCCTCTGTCCCTTCATTTTGTTCTTACGACAGCAGCAGCAGGTCAGGCACGTCAGCACTGTCATGAACAGGACCAGCACTTTGGGAGAACAAATCAGTTTCAGGAGAGGTTAATTCTTAAAAAACACAGAAAATCATTAGCAAAATAAAGCAGACACTCACAGATGAAGGTCAACAGGACGGAGAAAGCTCCGACCTCTATTGGATTGGCACTGGGCAGCCCCTGCAGCTTTATCCATATCCTGTTCAGAAGATTCAGCGTCTCTTGTTTGGCATCCATTGTGGTGATGGGGCAAAAACAAGGTGCATGTGTTTACACTGGAAAGGTCAAGCTTTAATTTAGTTTACACAGTATCTCATTTATTTGCCTATGTTAAGTGTAAGCAGGATGTAACTCATCCCCATGCAGCGTAATTGTAGTTTTTTTTTTTTTTCCCTCTCTTTGAGTTTTCCTACCTGGAGGTGAACTCGTATAAAGCATGTAGTGTTTTTGGCTGAGTGTGTGCTTTGAGAGCGAGTATGTTTACCAGGGCGGAGCTGGAGTCCCAGGCTCCTACTTACAGGTGAACCATAGGTCAGTCTTTTTGTGAGACATTTCTTAAAAATTTACTCCCTCACTTTTCCCCATTGACTCTATGTGAGGTTTAGTCGTGAAAATGATAATTTAAGGATTCAAACAGAGAGAAACTCCTCCAGTTAAGATCCTGTATAGCTACAGTTACCCCAGCTCCTTATGTTAAATCTGACTAGTTTAGATTTTGTGTGTGTCTGCACAGAACATGTCTGGATTTTCAAAGACATTCTTGTCATTCTTCCCAGCCTGCAGTATTTCTCAGGTGCTTTGTCTCTCCAACGCACACAAGCAGTCACTCACTGTGAGAAGCACTTACCTATGAGGGTCTTTGTTGTTTTCACACACTCAACTCAGCACAGACTAACTGGCAGAGAGATGACAGAACAGTAGTAAGCAGACGAGTTGATGAAGGGGAGGCAGTGATGAATGTGGCATCTTCTCTGAAGGAGTTACCTGTTGTGTCCAAGTGCTGTGAATAATCCAGAGGTAGAGTGCCCAGGAACTGCCAGAGATTATCAGTCAGTGTGAGATTAGGGTTAGGGGATAATTCCTCAGGCACGTGGAGTTGAGTGAAAATGAGATGACACAAAAACAAATCCCAGTCACTGCTTCTCTGCTATCCTCTGACCCTTTTTTGCATCTCTTTAGGTCTTTCCTCAGACTTCTCTTGTTTTTGTTGTTGTGTTTTTAGTAGTCACACCTACTTGTGGTTGTTGCTGTGTGATGTGACTGTGCTCCTTACTTGAGTTTGAAGGCTGTTTTCTCTCTGACAGTCCTGCCTGGGAGTGACTGTTGCTTCAGACTCTTTGTGTGCCTCACTGTCTTTCCCCACCTCCTTGTTGTGAGACTGCTTGGCTCTCTTTCGGGGCTGTGCAGATGAGCATTTCCATTTCCAACAAGGTAGTTAGTATGTTGTTCAAGTGGCTTGTTTAATGAGCTGCTTTCCAAACACACTGTGTCTGTGTTTGAAGTGTTGCATAATGTTGGATGTGATACAAGAGTGTGAGCCAGTGAGTGATAACAGTCACATGTAAAGCAGGGATTTAAATAAAGAGAAACAGATAATACACAGGAAAAAGGTGCGATCTTTTCACAAATTAATGGCAATGGTCTGTACAAGTGTTTTCCATGTTGGAAAATACCACTGAAAGTCACCTTTCCAATTAAGATTTAATTTAGTTGTAATGCATTTCCTATTTTTTGAATGAAGATAATTCTATTTTCTTAAGTATTGCAATTGCCAGACAGCTGTATCCCTTCTGCTTTGTTTATTCTTTTTGAAAACAGAAACATTAATTGTGGTTTGTGTGTGATGGTTATACAACATAGATCAATAGATCAATAATGCACTAGATAGCTGCTCCAAACAGCTTGTGTACGATAGTGAGGTTTTTGATGTGTTCACAAAAACATTATTTGTCACATTGCCTGTTGTTGCAGCATCACTTTGTGGTGCATCTGTTCTTGTAATTTATTTTAATTTTCAGAAGCTTTGTCACTTCGTTGTACCTTCATGTGTGTGTCTTATCTACCCAACAGTTGCCGTCATGCAATAATCTCCAGGTTCTTTGGTGACAAGGCTCCAAACTGTGCTGGCTCCTGCGACTACTGTAGTAACCCGAAAGCTGTGCGTGCTCAGCTAGAGAGAGCGGCTGTCCTCAGCAGCAACACTTTGGCAGTTCAGAGCAAAGAGCCCAAAGGACCATTCGGTTTCCATCCAGGCATTTATGAAGGAGGAAACAGGGGCTATGGCTTTGAGAGGCAAGACAATTTCAGTGACATCCTTTGAAACATTTATTTGATTAGTCCCACTTTCATTTCTGTTTCTTTGTTGTGGAATCAGAGTAATACGACGTGATGGAGAACCTGAGACTAACATTAGTTTCACCACTTTGAAGGTATGATGAACCAGAAAGTGGTAATAATGAAGATAACCCCCTGAAGAGGAAAAAAGAGTTTTCCGACCTCTTCAAGCAACAGATGAGCCTACGGAGGGTGAATGATAATAATTAACACAAAAGTTTTAGCACAATTGTAAACATAATAGGATTAGAAAACGGCTCCATACATTGTTTGCGTTGTGTGTCAGTACATCTGTTCACCAGCTGTGACAGGCCTGTGTGTGGAAAGACAGAGGTTGTTGGGGCCCCTGTATGGGAGGCTTGTTGTAAATCGCTCCCACATGTTTAGTGAAACTGGCACAACACTGATGGAAAACTATTCCTCAGTAGGCTCAAGTGAAGTCTGGGTGAACAGTTTACAACACAGCATCACTGAAAACAGGAATCTCGTCATAACAGTGATACTGTAGAAACAGAACACCAACAACAGAGACGTGAACATCGTAATGGAAATTAAAATAGTTGACAGCTGTAATTCACCATTAGAAGCGCATATAAATATTAATGCAATTCCAGAGAATTAACTGATTAAAATAATGCTACACTCAGATGATATTAACACCTCACAGGCTGAAGATGTTAGTATGTAGCAAGTTCATGGATAAAAACAACCACACAAAGAGATTGTTAAGCTGCAACAGGGTCTGTTTCAAACTGAAAAGATAAAGAGGAAGTGTACCAGTGTCACCATATCAGCAATTAAGCGCAATAGCTTCATCTACCTCTGAATTTATGTCTGTGCGTCTGATTCTTTAGGGAAGTGATGGCCCCAGTGAAGACTTTGTTCCCCCAGGTAATATGAATAAAGAAGCAAATCATTCACAATGAATATTCATTCTGATTTTGCTGTCATATGAGCAGCGTGTCTCTCTGTGCAGATGTGAACTGCCCACTCAGAGAGGCCAGCAGCCAGAAGATTCCCAGGCTCACTGTAAAGGTACAACATGATGGTTAAGTACAACAAACACATTCCTCATATCTGCTCCATTCATTAACACATCTACAGGAATTCAGTCACTCATCTGCCATGAAATGCGAAAGGGCAATAATAAAACATAATTTCTATAAATACACAGACTGAAGCAGATGAAAATAAAATACTGCCACTGTAGCCTATCTGTGTATTAGAGCTGATGAGATTTTGTCAAGTACCAGTGGGAATCTTTATCTTTGGTATCTGAAATGAAGTTATTAAAGAGCATGTCTGACCACAGAGATGTTTTCTTTTTTTGAACACAGTTCTTTAACTTTACTGCTTTTACATATCACCCACCCTTATCTCTTTGCAAGAGATTAATTATTATTATTATTTATTTATTTTTTATTTCTTAATGAATTTTATATTTCAGGCCAGAGAACACTGTCTGTACCTCTTGGAAGAGGCATTGTATGGCCACCAGGGGGCAGAAGATGCATTCAAGTAATGATACAGACACATGACACAGGCATCATTCTTATTCATTCACATTCAGAAAAATTAACACCTTGCACCGTTTTTTGTTTTTTTTTATATATATATATAATATCCCCTCTCCACCTCCAAGCTCTGACACAGAGTCCTTAGCAGTGGATATTGAGCATGAGGTGTTCAAGAACAGCAAGTCGTCCAACTTGTACAAAGCTGCTGTTCTTAAGAAGGTAATTGCCAACTGTTCTGCTGTTCACATGAGTAGGACAAAAAGCCTGACATTGTTCTTATTTTGAAGGTATCAGAGTTAAAGAAAAGGGCACCTCCCTCAGAAGGAGGAAAAAGCAGCAATGAATCCAAAGAAGTTGAGCAACTTAAAGAGGAACCATCATCTTCCTCCTGTTCATCCTTTTCTGAAGAGCTGCAGGGGTTCACATCTGCATCTGAAATCTACTCAGTAAGATCTTTATTCAACAAGTTTAGAAGCAAATATAATGAAGTTTTGTAGCTGCAGACTAACTTGACTATAAAATGTATTTGTTTTTCCATTATTCTTCTAGCTGAAGCGTAAAAGGGTAGGGGCGGGCCAGAGGGGCTTCTCCAACCCATTTCAGACTGCCAAGGACCTGCTGAAGTCCTCTACATTGGACACTGCTTCTAACACGTGGTCAGAGAGTGCTGAGACTTCAGGAAGGTCATTTGTGAAGGGGAAAACGAAAGACACAAGCAAAGATATATCCTCAGGTGTGCCATCGTCTATCAGAGCCAGAGCAAATGCAGTTGCTACCTTCACAAACAGCCCTACAAAGGGGGGCAAAGCTATGAGCAAGAAGCAGCAGAAACTGGCAGAAGCAGCAAAAAGTTCCCAGAACATTACCCAGTACTTTAAGAAACAGTCTACGGAAAAAAGGCAGGAGGAGCCAGAGGCAATGAGGGAATATGATGTTTCATCACCTGAAACTATCATTGTGATCTCTGAAGACGACACCTGTCAGCAGGAACCATCACCTGTTTATGTAGAGGCTGTACAGAGTAGCCCTGAGAAATCAGAGACGCAGGATGGGATGGAAGAAGTAATATTTATTGAGGATGCGGATGAGGGAACGCATGAATTGGAGACGTCAGAGCTGAAGCTGGTTCAAGGTGCATCCGAAGAGGATACAAGGTCTGGGTAATTACATTAGTTTTTAACAACTTTGCTGGGAAAGTATGGTGGTCCTGGGAGGACAATGCACAGCAATTTAAAAAGACTCTAACTACTCATACATAGCAAAGTACAGCAGGTTTGAGTCCGACCTGAAGTCTCTCAGTCTTTCTATGCCACTGTTGGAATAAATGGCATAATAATAAAATTCTAAAACTATAAAAATCCCAAAGCATTAAACAAGTGCGTCCCACCCATGTTCATCCCTTTTTAGTGTCCCCAGCAAATGTTGGCCATAGATATTTTTTTCTTTCTCTGTTTTTACATGTTTTCCAAGCTAATGTTCTACATTTAGTGCCATTGTTTTAAAATTCCTTATCTATCAAGATTTTTTTCCACCCCTCACAGAGGAATCAAAGCAAAGGAAGAAGCTGAACCAGCTCTAAAACAAGGGGTGGGTGTCTGTTTCCTCTCCACTCTAAGTTTTGCTTCCTGCAGTGTAACTGATGATGATCCATGATGTATATGTCCAGCTGACAGATGGTATGAAAGCCAACAGAAAGTCGTCTCCTCCCGCAAAGCGCAGCCGCCTTGTAGAAGGCAGCAGCAGAAGAGTGACCTTTAACCCTAATGTGCAGGAGAGGGCCCTGCACTCCGTGAATGAGCCACCGAAACCGGTGACGCTGAAGGAAGCGGCCGACATCGTGGTCCGCTATTTGGACCCTTTTTATACTCGGGGGAAGTTTGCTACCAAGGTGAGAGGGGCCATTATCACGACAGGGAGAGACGTGTTACTGTGAAACGAAATGGCATGTTTCAGTTCTCAGCGGTTGCCCTCTTTGGTTGTAGGATTTGTTCAAGTCCTTTGCTCGCTACTTGTCTCACCTTCTTGTAGAAGGAAGCAGTCACGGAAAAGCCCAAGGTAAGCACATGGTAAATCATCCAAAATAAACAGTATCCCCTCTTTGCACTGCTCTGTAACTCTGTACTAATATCTGTCCGCAGTTAAGGCAGAAGCCAAAGCTCTTATCAAGAAATTCTTCAGCAGAGTCCAGCGCTGTGAGAGCGAGGCTGACTGGAAGCACCTTAAAAGACCGCACAGCTGTAAAACATCAGAGAACAAGGAATAATGGGAAGAGAAACTGCCATATTTAGGGCCCAGTACTTCCTCTTTGTCAGTACCTCTTGTTCCAGTGAGCTCAGGCTTCACCACAGATGCCTGTTGAAGAGGTCAGCGGCTGATTTGCTGCTAGAAGTTAGCTTTTTTTAGACAGGTTGCTGCTACAGTAGGCTATGTCAATTATTTAGCAATAAACTGTGTTAGGGCCTGAGAGAGAAGAGGAGTACTTGCCCAAGTGCTTTTTTATGTTTAAATCCATTAACTGTTTGTATACACTTCAGTTTTTGGATGAGCAAAGGATTTAGGCAGCAGTGTCTTAATTCCCCTTCAATATGAGAACACTGTGTGAGGCTTTGCACTTATAACAGCAGTTAAACATGTTTCAAGTCTCTTCAAGCTGGTTGTCATACACACAAGATTTATTCTCTGGGGACCATGAACATTGGTACTAGATAGCTGTTGAGGTATGTCAATCTGGACCAAAGCAGTGGACCAGCCGAGCCCATCCATAGAGCCATACCGCCATAGAAACGTGCCATCAGTTGACTGCAATATGAAGTACAGATGTAAATGGGGATAAAATGTGCAAAACCACTCCAACAGATGTTTTACTGTTTCACATAAACCATGTGGTTCTGTCTAATGTTTCTGTTGCTGCTACAAACTTATTGTTTGGTTGCTGAACTGCAGAACAGGGGGCAAAGTAAATAGACAGAAATGAGGGACATTTTATGATGTAAGACTATTATTTATGTATTTTCTTTCACTTCAAATGAATTTAGATTTGTTGCAGGGCTTTGAAGATTCGTTGTCCCTGACCTTTAGCAAGGGGACACTTTGTACTGAGAGATGTATTTTTTTTTTGTCATTGTTTGTGAAATAGTTTGCTTTGAGGGACTGTGAGGGGACACAGTGGCTGGCTGGGGACAGGAGGAGGACAGACTTCACTGTGAAGAGCCACAGTCAGTCTGCTCCTCAGTGTTTCCAATAAAGACCAAGCTGACAGTGTGAGACATCCCTCATTGTCTCCTCGTCAATAACTGCTGATGTCCACTGTTGGACAGTCAGACTCACTGCAGGGGGAGACGTCGGTGCCGGAGACACCGTCAGCGACAGTCTGTGTCAAGGCGGTGGTGACGTCACCTCTCCAAGTGCTGCCTTCAGGTGTTCCATGTAACTCCTGGCTTCTGATGTGCTGTCCTTCAGACTACTTCTAAGGTCTGTCATGTGATTTTTACATGATGATTAAATATACATCGAAGTGAAGTTTGTGGTGTCACCTGCAGCTTTTGAAGTGTCCGTACTAATTAAAAGATGCCGTCTTTGTCACAGAAGCTATTACAGGAAAGCCCAGTTCTACTTAGGGATAACTATCGTCTGGGGGCCATGATTATTACTGCCAAAGAGGTTGTAGAGGTGTTTCAATTTGAACCATGCATGAGTGTGTGTGCAGACGTCTGCAGACATGATGGATTACAGCATTACAGGGAACAATGGGCCATCAGAGACACACAGGGGGGACGATGGAGCACCCAGTGCAGTGCCTTAGTTTCATGTTTTTGGACGAAAATAGTAATAATAATAATAATAGTTTTTATATGGCGGAATAAGTATAGGGATGTATCAGGCAGCGGTAACCAGGTATACGTGCCCACATACGTCCCACTTGCAGGATGTCCGACAGACCTTGAACGCGGCAGCAGGACTGAGAGCCGGTAGCCGGTGTGAGTCTGCGGAGACGCGCTGCACAGCCCCAGCTGCTGGAGGGCTGCTGGAGGGCTGCTGGACGGCTGCTGGACGGCTGCTGGACGGCTGCTGGACCGCTAGTCGGACTCTCCGCTTCATCCGGTCCGTCGCGGACCTGCCGACATCAGCAGCAGGTGCTCTAACGGAGGAGGGGGCGGGGCTGCGGCCGCACGCTCACTGTTGTTTGCTGCCACTTCCGGGCGAGCAGTCGGTGAATCAGGAGATCACGTCGGCTGCGGGAGGAGAAGTTGATCGGCATCGATGCTTCGCGCCGGCAGGATGGAGGAGTTTGTCACCGAGGAAGAGGAGCCGTGGTACGACCAGCGGGACCTGGAGCAAGGTGAGGCAGCTCCTCTCCCCGGGGGGAGATGGGCTCATGCAGGACGGGGGGGTGGGAAGAAGGGAGGAGGTTGCATCCATTTGTAAAACACATTTGGTGCACACGCTATGATGGATGAATGGTCTCTGTCGTCATCCAGAGAGCCAGGAGCTGGCTACCCTTCATTCCTGCCACTGATGTTTCCCAGAATAGTCTTGACTGACTGAGTGGCTCCTTCCTGCATCCCAGCTCTCTCTCCTTTGTCTCTCATCTCCGTCTTCTGACTGTGTTTTGTGGGGGAGGCTGTGAAAACACAGCTCGTCTGTGGGGAGGTGGTGACATATGGGCTGTATGTGTACCTACCAAAGGTCCAAACCAGCTGAGCGTTGTGGGAAGAAAAAATGGCCAACATTTCTAAATGTGGAAGTTTTTGAGAAAAGACAATACTCAGCTTTCATGTTCGCTTGTTTCTCTGAAATATTTCACTACAGCGAGCTGCACAGAGATTGTTTCAGCACTTTAAACCAACTCAGGGTGGATCAGAGGGGCTCCATTTGCATTTGTTTCCTTTGTTGTTGACTTGAAATGTGATTGATTGTTCTACCAGCTCTCTCAGCGATGATTTATATGGCTGGACCGTCAATGGGCCCTGCAGAGGAGGGATGAGATGTGTGTGCCGGCCTCAGCATCATCTCATCTCCTGATTACCTGCTGACCCAGAGAACTAAAGCAGCTTTGTGGCTCATCATAGCTGGAGGGAAGACAGAGGGACAGGTGGATAGTGTGTGTGGGTGTGCGTTGCCATACCATCTATATCCCATCTATCCCTTTTTCAGCAATGAGCCTGAAGACATAAAGCCCCTGCTTGATCTGATTAGGAGGCCCCAGACAAGGCCTCCTTATTGGGGATCAGGATTACAGGCTTTGGGGTCAGATCAGAGGCAGACATTTCTCAGCGCTCCAAACAAACGTTGTCCTGCATCAACCCAACGTTAGGCATGGTTTCGCCCTAGAAATGAGGTGGCTATTATGCAAATACTCTCCCAGCTCTGCTATTTAGTGACCCTTGTGTTCGTTATGATCTGACAAACATATGAAGCACATGTGGGCAGATGGTGAGGCCTGATGATGTCATGGAGCTGTGAGGCCCTCACAGAGATGCTCGGAGGGAGAATATGAAGAAGATAGACATGGACATATGCACAAATTTGTTGTCCACACACCGATGGACAGATACCGTGGCTGTCTTTAAGCTGGTGTCTCTTTACTTTGCACTGATGTGACGGGCTTTTTTGTTTTCATAATTGCAATGCGATGAATATTTCTTCAACGTGGCTTCAGATCCATGAGCATAGTTCAGAAATTACATAACAATGACTCGGCACGTGATGGCCCTCTGGGACTGAACTGGACCTGGGGCTGAACACACACACTCACTCAGCAGTTCAGGCCAGTGTCCTGCTATCAGTTCTGCATTGTTGAAACAGGAAATTACAGCCTGTCCCTGCCTCCCTCAGCAGCAATGCAGGCAAATGTAGCAATGCGGCCGGGCAAATGAAGCTTGTTAAGTTCATCTGATAAAAATGGAGCGATTGATTCTCCACCCAGGTGTGTAATAGTTTTCACATGGTTGCACACATCATCTTGTATCCAAATCCAAATGGAATTATGAATTTCTTCGCAATGACTGTGCGTGTTTGCTGATAAAACGAGGCATTCATGTGCCGTAATGGCTGTCAGTCAGTGAGTGCAGCAGAGGCTGAGTGCAGCACTCAAAAGCAAATTGCGAAGAGTGCAAAGAGCTCCCGGCCATCACGCTTTTACTGTTTCCTGCTGCTAATGCCTGCCCTCCTCTCGTCCTCTGTCAGATCTGCACCTGGCAGCGGAGCTCGGCAAGACTCTCCTGGAGCGCAACAAGGAGCTGGAAGACTCCCTTCAACAGATGTACATCAACAATGAGGACCAAGTGCAAGAGATAGAGGTATGCACGACTATCCTTTTCTGTAATGGGTGTTCAAGTCGGTGCAATCCGAACAGATTTGGTGCACTTCATACACAACAAATGCTTATTCTGTGTTCATGTGAAATTATTGGATTTACACAACTTCCAGACTCATTTTTAGTCAGAGCCCAGACTGAGGATGAGTATACTCAGCAACAGAAACACAACACTCCACCATCTGTTAATGACATAAATCTGCTGTATTTTGCTCTGAGGTCCAAGACTGTGTTTTATTCACAGATGAACTGACATCAAATAACATTTATTTGGGGAACTTTGGTGCAGTCTGACTTAAGTCCACCCAACTCCTTGAGAAATGATACCTAGATTCAATTGAATTTGCAATGACAGGTAACTCCTGATCCTTTTCAGACCAACAACTCCACAACCATGTTACGTGAATTCAAGCTGTTTTTTGATTGATTGATTTCAAATCGGTTGACGTTTAACAATTATTGATCTAAAATCGTCAATTGAGCTGTCAGTGTACCAGCGCACTAGTGCTACAGTAAAGTTTTCAACCGTTTATTCATCCCATTTATCCGGTTCAAGTATTTATCCATTACTTCTAGATACAACTATTATCCATGAATGTGTCACAGGCTTTGAGCTGTTTCATCACGTGTTTTTAATTTCATCATGTCATGTCCAAGCACCCTGTTAGATTCAATATATCCATATCCAAAGATGTTTTCTACCCAATCGAGGTACTTAACGTTTGCCACTGGGTGAGAAAACACTGCTGAATCTATATTTAGCTCAAGTCATTTCAATGTTAATCCGTCGTGCTTTTCAGTACCTGTCCAAGCAGTTGGAGATGCTGAGGGAGATGAACGAGCAGCACGCAAAGGTGTACGAGCAGCTGGATGTGACAGCCAGAGAGCTGGAGATCACCAACGAGAAACTGGTGCTGGAGAGCAAGGCCTCGCAGCAGAAGATAGACAGGTGACCCTCATTGACACGGAGCTCTCTGAAGGGACGCTGCAAAACCAGCGAATAAATAAATGTATTTGCAGCAGCCTCAGCTTTTAGCACTGCACCTTTAAATCACATGTAACACTTTTTTTCTAGCAATAATTATAATTAGGGATTGACGTTCCTTGCAGATCTTAAGGCTAAAAATAGTTTTCAGTGGCTGCTTTCCTTCTTTCTAAATGTGCTCTATCACAAGCTCTGTTGAGTTATAGTGACTCATTGTTGCAGAGAATTGGACAAAAGAGAATTGAGTCATTAATGACATAACAGCACAAGGACAAACATTTGTGTGTGTTCTTGTCTGTGTCGGCACAGGTTGACGGGCACCATGGAGACTCTGCAGGGTCAGGTGGACAGTCTGACAGCTCGGGTGGATGAGCTGCGAACTCTGGAGGAGCTGAGAGTCCGCAGAGAGAAGAAGGAACGGCGCAAGACGGTCCACTCCTTCCCCTGCCTCAAAGAGCTCTGCACTGCACCACGGTGACTAGTTTGGAGTTTATTCTCCAGTGGTGTGTGTGTGTGTGTGTGTGTGTGTGTGTGTGTGTGTGTGTGTAAACAGGCTCTTGACTTAGGGAAGAAATAAACACACTGTCCTGTGATTTAGATTAATATGGAGCCACTACATAAACTGATGATTCCGCTGGGCTGAGGAAGTATTATTATTCTAGGAGCCACAAAATATTGCATATTTGGTCAAAACTAGAATTAGCAGTATGAAATATGTATAAGAGTTCCAGTGAAAGCTAATTTACCCACTTTTTCTCTGTTCCCAGAGGAACTTTAACAGCTTTAACATTTTAGTGCCAGGCTTTGTCCTTAAACACAAAAAAGAAAGTAAAAAAGTAGCTGAAGCTTCATTCATTACAGAGAAAAACCTGACAGCCTCCAGCCAAGTGCTAGCATGTTAGCAACCTTCAGTTCAAGTTCATGATGGATGAGATAGCTTAAGAGACAACCTTGCACACATAGTTTAACCTATGTAGGCTAATATTGGCATGTAAATGCTTTTATAACTTTTTATTATTATTATTTTCATCAGTCTCTGTGTTTGCCAGCAGGACTATGCAAATATTACTGATCTGATTTGGACAGCAGATGTTGGAGCGATGGGGAAAGAAGAACCCACAAAATTTCAGAACAGAACTGAAAAGTTGGAACAAACTTAAAACCTTTTGAAATGTTTTTCTCAATTTCATTGTGACTGTAGTTACTTTTACTCACTGTTGTGTTCATTATGCATCAAAAGAATTCCCAAGGTGTTGAGCTGATCTTATAATTCTGCAGCTGAGTGATGAACACTTGTTTTTGACAGGTATGAGGATGGTTTCCTTTTGGCCAACCCAGGCAGTGTCGACCTCGCTGAGCGACGGCCAGTGGATGAAGAGAACGGGCGCCTGAGGGACATAGTCTCGTCCCTTCGTTCAGCCATGGCCACAGAGCGGTCCAAGAGGGAGAGTGCAGAGCAGGAGTGTGCTGCTGTGCTGAATGAGTTTGAGCGTCTGGAGCAGCGTCTCTTAGGAGCAGAGGGCTGCCAGCTGCGAGTCCAAGAGCTCGAGGCTGAGCTCCAGGAGATGCAGCAGCTCAGGAAGTCCAGGTTGTGTCTGATTGGGGGCATGGAAGATGGCCTAGAGACACTGCTCAACAATGGCCCTGAGACAGACACGCCGGAGATGTGCACAGGGCTGGAGGAAGGAGGAGAAGGAGGCGCTGGTGAGGCTGGGGGAACGGGGCAGCAAGGAGTCCCAGTGAGGAAAAGCTGCAGCGACACAGCTCTGAATGCCATCTCAGCTCGCGATGCCTCGGGGAGACGCCAGGGTAGTTATGCCCTGCATGCCAACGGCGTGCGCAAAAGAGGCATGTCCATCCTGAGGGAGGTGGACGAGCAGTATCACGCCCTGCTGGAGAAGTATGAAGAGCTGCTGGGGAAGTGCCGGCGTCACGAGGAGAGCCTGTGCCACGCCGGGGTACAGACCTCACGGCCCGTCTCCAGGGACCCCTCCATAAAGGAGTACAGCATGGTTGCCGCGGGGCCCTCAACATCAGGGGCCGTTGCCACGCCCCTGACACCCCCCCAAACTCCCTCCACCCCAGAGGCCCTGGAGGGGATCAGCAGGCAGGTGGAGCAGGTGGACAAACGGCTCAGCCAGAACACACCAGAGTACAAGGCGCTTTTCAAAGAGATCTTCTCCCGCCTGCAGAAGACCAAGAGTGACATGAACTCCTCCAAGAGCAGAAAAACTCACAAATCTAACAAATGAGCGGGGGCTCATTACTGAAAAAGGTAATCACACAGGATTTATTTATCTTCGTTTACCTCACTGTCTTGAGGGATTGTTGTTTAACATGACTTCAGGGGTGGGTGGCTGTAGTCTAAAAGAAGGCTGAATGATTTTTAGGATATAAGCTAGACTGATTAATTTAACGCTGCCAAATATTATAATTCACTTTGTGTTGTCACTGTGGATCAAATGCCTTTTCTGAAAACCCGTACCTGACAAAAAAAATCAGGTCTTTTCTGTCTAAGGACAATCTAGTATGTGATGTAGTTTGACATACTAGGAGTATTTGAGATGTACTGATGCAGAACTTATCTTAACTTTTGCCATTTATTTTTGGATGGAAAATAATCTAATCAAATAATAGCATAGAGGAAAACTGCCATTGGCTTTGAAAACTACTGACATTTGAAGCATGTAGCTCTCTAATAAACACTAAGTGCTAGATTGATCTTTAAAAAGTAGATAAAAATACATTGCACAAGCTTTTGACCTGTTCGAGGTGCTGAAGGATGCAGGAGTGATAGTTAAATGGTATTTTTTGAGTTGGTTGGATGGTACAGATCTTCCAGACAGCTGCCAAAGTGTACTGTGCTTGTGTGTTTGATGGAGTCCTGTTTGCTTACATGGTTAATATGGAAGAGCTGATTATATAGACACCTCTGTAGTGTTTTTTTTTTTTTTTTTTTTTCTTCCAGCATGCATTACAAACTACAGGGGATGAATGATGTGTGTCATTGTTTCAGGGATTTCATTTATAAGTAATCAGTTTCTTGTGGTATCGCATTGTCCATCATCCATGTTGTCCATTTAAAATATTTTGTTAATTAAAATCAATGTATTAACCATGTTATTTGTTTGTGAAGTGCTCAGGGAGGCAACAACTGAACAAATAAAACGAGGACACCCAGAGGCCCAGTCTGAAGACTTTAATGTGAACACAGCATATCAGTAAACTGTAATACAAGTAGCACACAAAGACAGACCCAACCCAGAGAAAAAGCATCAGTCCATGTTGCACTAGAGCTGAATGAAGCTGTAGAAACAGATACCGTTCCCACACTTAAGGAGTGTATCAAAAAAAAAAAACAAAAAAAAACACCATCTACAGCATGGAGGGGTGATCATCAGGGTCTGGTTGGGGACTGATGTCTCTAAATGGGTTCAGAAGTCAATTACAGACAATGTTTCACCTCACTGATGTTGGGTCAGCAGGAGCAGCATGTGGTTGTAAGAGACTGGAGGCACAGTGGACACAGGCAATGCCAAACTAGAGAAACACAAGGTGATCAAGTCCGGAAAGAACTATGGTAACACCTCAGTGGCAATATGGCCTCAGGTACCAGAGACTAGGTGACACGACGTGGACTCTTACGAACAGTAGCTGTAAATGACCTAAAAGTCTATCTGAATGATATTTAGAACAGTACTGGATTAAGACTTAATAAATGGTGTAAGTTTGCAAATAGCAGTGACATAATTGACATCTATTTGTAATGACTTATGAATCTTCAAGCCCGTAATAAAAGGCATTAAAAGCCCTTTGTCTTGATTCCCTGCCCATATATTACAAATATTGTTAAAAACAAGCTCACGTGATGGTCTGGCAAATATATGAAGGCAAATGGCTCAGCTAGGTTTTTTAGGGGTTTTTGTTAAGGCCACATGGTTGCCAAAATACCCTGATCAGAACAACAACCACACCTAAAGCAAGGGGGTAGCAAGAGGTTAGAGGTAATTTGCTCCCCCTCGTTCTCACAGCAGATTTTTCCAGGTGCTAAACCCCTTGGAAAAAAAAAAATAAGAAAAAAGCATGTTCTCAATTCCAAATAGTTTACCAAGACCCTGGTACAAATAATCTGCTCAAAGGCTTTAGGAGGACTGCGTCTTAAACATTGTGTCCAGCAATGATTGCTCTGTAATCGTACAGTGGTGGTGTACTTTATAGCACTACTGATTTCTGTACTGTGCTTTCTAAGGCAGATTACAGTAATTGTACGAAACAATCTGAAAAATATAGAAAGAGAAAAGAGGGGAAATCAAAGCAGCAATCTGAGGAAGGATTCACGTAGTTCATTCTCAAACAGCAGTTAACTTTTTTTTTCTTTTTTTTCATTTTATAAACAAACCATAACTGCAAAATCTGGATTGTGCCCATTGTTTGCTTTCTCCATTTTTTTAAAATTTAATACTTAACATAAGTTGGGTGCAAACAAATGAGACATTATAGGAGGAATGATGAAGTGACTGGAATTTTGAAAATGGAAAACTAACTAAGAGCAGGATGGGGCCGGGGGGGGGAATCAATGGACGGAGAGAGCAAAAGTTTAATTTGACACATAATCCAGAGATGAAAATAAAAAGAAGGAATGAAAGCAAAAGAAAGAGGGGCAAAGCAAAGGGAATACAGTGACAGGAGGAGGGCAGGGGGGAAATCAGTCTTTCCAGTCTTTCTTGATAGTGAGGCTCCAGTCCCAGGAGAGATGATCGAATTTGTCATCATCAGTGAACTTGGACTTGATGTTGTAGGTGCCGCGAGCCAGCATCCCTTTGGGCGACTCCTCCATGGTGGTGAGGAACTCGTATTCCTCATTTGGTCTGGGCCCATAGCTACCAACCATGTAATCCGTCTTGTCAACTAGATATTACAGATGACAGGATAAGGAGTTGGAAGGAGTTTCTTAAAGGCAAATCCTCAATTCCAGATTTACTGCATGCATGCACATTTATAAAGCAGAGACGCTGCCTCGTATATTGAAAATTACCATAGGTGAGTAACTGTATGGAAACATCTACCAAAATGCACTCCAGTGCAGAAACATGAACTCAACCAAGTCATCGATAAGTATGACAAACAGCTTTCAGACCAAACAGACAAGAAACAAGAAAGAACAGCTTGTCTGGCTCCATCCGAAGGCAACAAAATCCACAAATCCATAATCTAGACCAAATGTATTCAAATCTGTATAAGCACTGGAGTCTAAAAAGAGAATGAAGGAAGTTACTGGTCCTAAGTCCCAAAAAATGTATCTGGTACATAATCCTTAGTTAACCACAATATCCAGATATATCAGATAGAACATGTTAATAGCATTGAAACAAATGTGCAACTTTACCTTTGACTCCTTTTCTGAATGATTGCTGAATGTATTTCAGGCCTGAGACAATATCCTTGTTGACCTAGAAGAAGAAGCATGGTTCAGCTTGCTGAGCAGTTTCTCATGATAAATATAGTTCCGTTGAGCAGCAATAACATCCGCATGCCTACAACAGTTTTTGAAAACAAACAGATACGATGATCACACTCTCTCACCTTGAAGTTGATCTTTATTCTGTATTCAACGCCCTCCTTCAGCACAAATGGGTTCTTCCTGAAACTATCCAAGTCACCTGGCAGGGAAAAGCAACACAGTAGGGGGGAAAAAGAGTCAGTGATACTGAATCCCAGCTAGCACAGGACTTCAAGTGAGGCCAGTTCAGAGTGACCACTGAGGGAGAAGAGGTCCCATCAGGAAATGGTTCATTAACCCACTTAAACACAAATCCACAATCCATCAATGATCTATATGTTCTCCAGCAACTCTCAGTGGGAAGACAAATGATGTCTAATTAACAGAATAATGATCCAGGAGGTCATTAGGTTCATATTAGCACACAAAGGGGAGTGGCCACTGTTCATAATTAATGTACTGTCGGGGTTCAGTTCACGTGAAAAATCCGTTGTGGTTTGTTCACATTCCGACCTGGAACTCTGCTCACCTTGTAGATCGAGGACCAGAGGCTGTGGTGCTGTCTCGCATACCAGAGTCATTCGTGTCACCTGGACATTGGGAGCAGTGGGATCTGAGAGAGGCAGAAAGGTCACAGAAATCAGACTCAGCTCTCAGAGGATCACAGACTGACTTTACTATTAAATTTCACCATTTGGCTTTCTGTTATTGTTTTCTTTAAGTCCAAAAATCTCATTAATAATTTATTTTATGAGCAAAAAACTATTTGATGTAAATGGTGATACTCGTATCCTCTGTTGCACTGGCACTAATCTACTGCATGACGCATCAAGCTCTACTTTTCTAAGCATTACTTCAAACATTTAATTAGAATTTAAAACAAACAATGACATTATAATACAGTGTATATATATAATACAAGGCAAGAAAAGAATTTACTGTCATTTGGTGTGAAAATTCTTACTCAACACTTAGTGCAACTGAATTGTTGTCACAACAAACAACTGGTTTGATTCGCTGCACTATTGGTAGAGCAAATACAGAGAGCAGCGGCCTCACCTGCATTTGGAAACAATGTTTTGGCTGGACACACACACACACACACTTAAAGATTACAAGCTGTGATTCACTGAATGAAACCAAATTGGGAGCAGATAAGCAGTGTGAGTGCGAGTGTGGTTAGCTGCTGGTTTTGCATTTGTTTTAGAAGACCACGGGAATTATTTGACAGCAACCACTGACCTGCAACCACACTAGTGTTCCCCAGCAGCGCCTCCTTGTACTTCCGCAGGCTCTCATCATCTTTGTCCAGCTCCTGGATCTCCTGTAAGCTCTTCTGGGCAGGAGGTTTGTAGTTGACTGCGCTATCACACTCTTCGTTGGCAGCTGCCAATTCTGCCAGCTGCTCTGCTGTGGGTTCCTGCTCTGCCATGGTGCTGAACTCTGAAGGAAGGTGACAGCAGAGAGGCCCGGTTAGAGGACAAGAAAAACTTGCATGGCGATGTGAAGCAGTTGTTCGTGGATACAGTGGAACCAACAGTTTGCTTAATTTAAACTTAAAGTTTAATGTGCAACCTTTTTTTTCTAAAATGTTCACCACAAACTCAATATGGAATACAATGATCAACATTATTTTTAGCAAGAAAGAAGACGGTTTTACTTTGCTTTTGTTCGATTTGAGCATTGGTGTAAGATTACACTTGTGTACACAGAAGTGCACAATTGTACACGCTGGCTGAGATGAGAGCCAGGAGATAGGACACGCTGGCCCTCAGTCCTCTGTTGTGCCGCAAGTTTCTCTGAAGCCACAGCAGAAACGTACACAATGGGGTGGTGGTCTGTTCTCTACCATGAACTATTTCAGCACACAGACTGCTGAGGAAAAGCAGTGCTAATACGAATATTTACGCCCAGCTGCACTGTCATACCAGTCACTACTCATTAGAAGCAAAGACACTGATTCTGAGCAGGGAGCAGCACATTAGGATAGAACAAAGAGCTGCTTGGAGTAAGATAGACACTGCAACTGTTGATTGGAAAACACTTCCAATAACATCTGGTGCACAGATGTTGGCTGAAGCCCAACTGATCGACACCTACAAAAGCCAAGGGGCAGCTGGATGATGACATGCTCATAACGCTCATTCTGGGCGAGCTGCTCTTTCCCTGCAGATCTCAGAACTAACAGCACAGATTAGTCGAACTGTTGGCACCGTCTTCATAGCTACCAAAATACAAAGCATGTGCTACGGCGTTTATAGTTTTGATGCAGACAAAAGCACGCTTGATTTTTTGTCACAGAGAAAAATAGTTAATTCAGCTGCCAAGCAGCTAAGCTTTCAAACCTCCCTTCCTAAATGTTTGCAACATTTGCATGTTGAAAGTACTCTGCTTCCTGTATTTGAGAGAACCAGTATGCCAAAGTCAACGATTTATAAAACTACACTGTCAATGCTTCGAAGAATTAGTAATGGGAAGATAATTTTTGTGAGCATTCTCTCTCTTGTGATATTATGTAGAGGGCAAAAAAACAAACCAAGGACCACGAAACATCCTTGCTTAAATTCTGATGATGTAATCAAATTTGAAAATACTGAAAATATTACCACCCAGAAGTGAAAAAAGAAGATAACTGCATAAACCCAATTAAGACAAAACTGGTTTAAAGATACCATAAATAATCTTTCTCTGTTACTTGTTTTTTTTTTTTTGCAAATCAGTGTTATCATTGGAGTGAAGGTCTTTACAAAAACAAGCCAACAAATCTGACAAATGCAAACACAAAGGGAAACCACCACATGACAAATGATCCTAACTGATGGCACTAAATAAAACAAACGCAACACACACTATTTACAGTCTGACTAATCAGAATAAATCACAATACTGCAAAAAGAATCAAAACCCAGTCTGGTTTGCGGCCCTGCCATTCTGTCAAACTCTCTTCTTGGCTCTATTATGCCTATATACAGATATCAGTCAGGCAGGAACTGAAAATGCAGCAACATTTTTTATTTATTTTAAATAGGGCCTGTGTTCCCATAAAAGCACAAATTCCTTTTTTACTTTAGCATGTCAGCTATTTTTATTTTTTTTTTCTTATCAGACAGAGTTTAATGAGAGACTCCTTGTTACAGAGAGACGCCACCAGATAACACATTTATGTTTTTCTTGTATTAAGGAACAGGTTCGTTTTTTTCAGCTTCCTCTACTTGCCTCTTGCTGTACAAGTGCTCAACCACCATGGGCTGTACTTTTAATTAGAGGAAGTTGCTGGGTCAAATGCGGGCAATGCGTTTCTCCACTGCAGCTTAGGTACAAGATCAGACTGTCTGAAGACACAAAGGTGGATGCAGTCAGCTTCCACTACATTAAACTTGAATGAAGAACTGTAGGAGGATTGGACAGAAATATGTGCGCAGATCAAATGTGCAGCATTTCAGAGAACCTATTACTTAATTACCTGATTATTTTATTACGGGATTGTAACTATTCTGATCATCAATCATGTCTGTTTGAAGACAAAATGTCTCTGGTTTTAGTTTTTTTTTTTTATGTGATTATTATTTGTTTTGAACTCTTGCTTTGGAAATAAGACACTGGACGAGATAATGTTGGGCTCTGGAGCTTTGTAATTCTTCAGATAAAAATTTTGCCAATTTTAGATTTAATTTAGGCAAGGCTCCTGTGTGGCTTTTTGCATTTGGATATAATGTAATATAATGTATAATGTAATATTTCAAAACTTGAAGTAGGATTGAAGATAAAATAACAAAAAAGTAGCAGACCTATTCGTAGAGTCCTTTGACTCCACGAATGCATTACATTCATAGCTTAGTGTGCACGTGCCTGTAAATCTTCTGTCATAGTCTTTCACTGCACATCTCGACATAAGCACCAAAACATTTAAATGCATCTGTTTCTGAGCATGTTATACAATATTTACACAGTCAAATCACTCACAGGTCTGGTTTTAACCCAGTATGAAATAGTTCATTCAGCAAATTAAAGTTTGACATACTTCGTAAAATAATTAGTTTTAACAATATTGACATCAACACTGTCATTGTGACACATTCCTTCGAGATAACGCTACTCAAACAATACAAGCTGTGGATAACTGGCTGCATACTAAGCGGTCGGTGCCAGGGCCTGTTAGGAGACAGCCCAGAGGTCATGGGATCATACAAAGGAACACTGGATGTGCTGTTAAACTTCACCTCCTCAGTATCCAAACCTGCAGTCCTGTGTGCTGCACTCATAATGTGTTTGCTTGACTGGACTAAGCAGCAGCAGTTTTACAAACACAACAAGCCTGGCAGCAGCTAAAACTCCAGATTAGGTCTGTTCCTTAGCAACAAAATTGATTGTGGAGATTATGGAAAGTGGGATTATAGCTAATGAGGTGGTCAGGGACTGGAGAGGAAAGTGTTTGGAGGTGTCACATTAAGAGGATTTTCTTGACAGGAGTCATTAGTGCCACTGAGAAGTTAGAAGATAATAATCAGTAAACTCAAAGAGGACCAGGAAATCCTTTTGGGATGATACAAACCTTATTAATTGGAGCGCAGGGGTGTGTGTGTGAGAGAAACATAAAATCTAAATCTAGGTGTTTTGTACAACTCAGTCAACTTTCGTAATGAAATAACAAAAGCACTACAGCTGGTGACTCATAACTTGGATTGCTGTGACTAGGAACAAAGTCCACAGAGACAAAAAGAGACCATAAATATTCCTTCTTTAAAAGTTAAAAATGGCAGCCTCTGAGAAGTGACATTTAGCTTTTGGATTTAGTGCTCTATTGAAAATGTCACTCACAGATCTCTAGCAGCTTTGATCTTTCTCTGTTCGCGGCCTCCCTCATGCAACACCCCGCCTGCAAGAGACCTTTGGATATTTCCCATGTAGCCATACCATTTCTCAACACTTCTCTTTCTTCTTTATCACTTCTTCTTGGTCATTTTAGCAGCTTGTCAAATTGTGGGGTCAACAATCAGATTTGCTGCAAGTAACAATTAATTAATATAAATGATTTTTATTTTTCTAAATAAATAAGCTTAACAAGCATTTTATACAACATTGTAAATGTATCTGAAGCATTTTACACTGAGCATTTCTGACCTTCTTTTAAACTTTTTTTTTTTTTTTTAAATCCATAAAAGCTCAACGGAACTTAATGACTATGAAATCAGCAACTGATATTCATCAAACTCTTGCATGCAGATCAGCACCAGCAGCGGTTTGATTTATTATTTCTACCTTCCGCTAAGTGCTGCTTTCAGGTTTGTCACATGAGTTGTGCAAAATGCAACATTAGCTGCAAATACTTAAGCTGTGACAAGCAATAACTCTGTAACTAACTAGAGCAAACACAATTTGCAAAATATTGATACCATTTTTTAAATTGTATATCTGAAATGCTACTATGGTCCTAGATTCTGTTATATAGTGCAAACTTCCTTTTTTGGGCAAGTGCTTCATGACTCATATCCTTTAGAGCAATAAACCACATGCTGCAGCGCTGTGGAACAACCCATTTTCTAAATGTTCTACCCTGAAGGCTAAACCAGCACAACTGCTTTTCACAAATGGCGAAAAGACACTAGCACTGGCTAGATGTTATGCCAGTAGATAAAATCATGATGGGTCCCACCAAGTTGTGGACAGTACAACACATAAAAGCTTTGAGGAAGTGTTGCACCCAGAGCTCTTAGCAGAGCTGATGTAATACAGAGGAAACCAACCTCAACAAAAACACACAAGGGGGTAGAAAAAAAAATGCAATGAGATTAAAAGTAGAAATGGAACATGCTGTAAAAAGTTTGCAAAAACTGATTCTGCAAAAATCTATTGGGATGTTAACATCCAAAATAACTTTTACAAGATGATCTTAAATAGTCATTTTTTTTAGAACTACAGATGTACACAAGATTAATCTGATCCATTTAGAAAATGAACAGCTAAGAGAGGTGGCTATGTGAGACAGAAACAAAACGTGCTTCTATCCCAGGAAGGACCAGAACAAATAGGAGGCTTTAAAAATAGCCAGTGAGAAATCCCTGCAGGAAGCCATGAGTGAATGGGATAGCCAAGGTGCCAGCTGAAAGGTCAGGGCTTATTCTCCTGCTCTACTCAGCTCTCTCAGCGTCATGCCCAGATTCAGTCTTCCTCCCTGGGAAACAGCCTTTGGTCAAAATGACCGAGTTGACAGAATGCAGGATCGCAGCTGTTTATTTGTCTTCTTAAAGAAGAGTACCAGTTCGATGCCATTTAATAGATGGTAATTCAACAAAATTACTGTTTAAAAAGCTTAATTCTGTAGTCAAGAAAAAAGTGTGGAATTTAATATTTGTAGTTTTCATAAACATTTCAAATTACTAAAGACAATCACTTCTATGAGGAGGTGCTTCGAAAAGACCACCACTGAGGCTGCGGAAAGCCATGTTGTACCTGAGGTGGACCAGGGAATGTGAGATTGAAAGATTACTCATGACTATCTGAAACAGGTCTATGTGCAGAGCAACTGAGCAAGATATCTGCACATGTTCCCCTGTTAGACTGAACTAAAATGGGCATGATTTGTCCCGGAAGACTTATAAAGCTAACTCAAAAGCACACACAGACGGGAAGGTTTGCCTCACAAAATATTTTTATGCCATGAAGTAGACAAAAAACAAACAAAAATCACAGACATTGTGAATATCTAAATGAAGAATTTAGAATGAACTTCACTTCATTTGGGATGCATACACCTTAGGTGCAGTTCGAACATGTTTAAGTTTATGGCACTGAATAACATGATGATCATTTAGTGGTTAAATCAAACTACTAAGGTCAAAAGAAACTGCACAATCCACGACACTCAGTCGTTGCTGCAAAGCTGCAGGTTCTTGGGATTAGATGAAGACTGAGACAGCTCTGATGAGCATGCATCATCTGAAAAGTTTTCCAACTCGTCTAAAGGTGCAGGCCATTTCTCAGACAGGAAGACCAAGCTCATAAAGAAATCACTTGTCAGCCATACTGCGGAACACCTGGTTAAACTAACAAAAGTGGGTGTCACTGGAAGCGAGTTTGATTTCACTAAATGTGATCACAGTGCACCTGACTAGGGGAGGCAAACGCCAACATGGAGGCCAACCATTTAGGTGTGGACCCCCAGGGGCTAATTCAAATTAAAAGAGGGACGAGTTCCAGGAAGTGACAGAAAATGTTCCTCTTCCACCACATGACAGACTGGTCAGTCTCTCTCACACTTTGGACTAAATCACCCGGGCTGTTACTGCTATGATCCAGAGGTTAGTGCATTCATGGGAACAAATGAATACAACGGCTGACATTATTGTTACCTAACGGCCAACAATGTCAGCAAAGGCCAGCAACACCCGGAAATGAACAACTAACTAAGTTCGAGCTGCCGCCAAATGAGCTTTAGTACTAAAATGAAGGCGTGCTAGAGCGTAAAAGTGCGTTATCGGCCGGGAAAATCTACAAATACCCGGCTACAGCCTGACCACAGGAAGTGGCTCTTTGGTAGAGAAAATGCTCCTTTCCGTAATTCACTTTCTCGGCTTTAATTTAGCTCAGATTGAATCGATAAAAGGTCAAATGCGTGCTAAAATGACCGTGCTGTCTAGTTGCGAGTTGCTCGTCAGTTAAAAAGGGATTATGAGAGAAGTTTTTCCGTGTTTGTTGAACTCTTACCGTTATCCGACTGCTGAGCTGGGAGGTCTGCTGTGAGCGGGGCTGAGGGCTGCTCAAGTGAAGCTGAGCAGGAAAATCTGAGGCGACGGCTGCTGACACCCGTCCGCATCCGGCCCGACGCCTTCAAAATAAAAGCATGGCTTCCAGCGGCGTGGGGTCCTGGCAACGATTTTCTAGCCCAGACTCACTGAAATTAACTCAGATAACCCCATTAGCTACCTAATTAAATTAATACATTCCAGAGAAACTCTATTTCTTACTCCATTACAGTTATTTAGATTACATTAGTTGTTTATTATCAGATTCATTCAATCTAAAGAACGTGGCTTGCTAATACACTGCACTTCCTTCCTTTTACTTTTTCCTCTACTCACAAATTATGTATCGAGTAACAAAGTATGTGAAAGTGACCAAGCATGCATGTTGCTTGGCGTAAAAATTGGATACCAGATTACTGCCGATCAGCTGTTTCAGATATTTTAACCTACCAGAACACATAACTATGTAACGACTCACACAAAATATAAAACTAGTATTTCACGAACAAACGGAAGTGGTTAACTGACTGCTGAGCTGGGAGGTAAAGCCCTGACTTTAAGGCACTTCCGGGAACATTTGCATTCGAAGTGTGCGGGCATGCAATCTGCACTTTTACTCATAAATTGTTACCTGGATCAGTCGAGACAAAGTTTGCTCATTTTTTTATTCATTTGCTTTTTACCATACTAGACAACCTCATATTTTATAAACAGGAACATAAATTTTTGTGGACCGGTGAATCCAAGCCGAAGGCGTGGCAAGCATGCACAAGCACAGTGCATTTCAAGCCAGCAGCTTCTGAAGGTAAAGTTGACATTAGTTAAGACCATATATGGTGTCCGCTGATTTGGCTGAAGATAGTGCCATCTAGTGGTTAGACGGTCGGGGTGTAGTTAGAAATCAAGTTTGATGGAGGGCAGGAATTTTTCATTGAGAATGCCACAGCAAGATTCTGTGGGATACCCAGTAATATAATACATACCCTACAGCAGTAATATACACTACTAATCAACCCCCAGCAAATCTCTAAGCCCCCCTCATACTAAAACATCAGCTATAAACTATTTTGTCTGAGGATTCCTGGGTAGGTTTTAGATGGAGGGAGTTGTGTTACTTAAAATTAGTTTTTTTTTTTTTTAAACTGGTATGAAGTTTTACTGGACAGCTTTTCTAAAAATCCAGATGGATGAGTAGGTGCATGGACATTGAAACAAACAGCATTTGGTTAATATGCACTGCAGGTTTTATTAACAAGCCTCAGTTACTACAGGGTAGAGGAAAGAACTGGGAAATCCCAATTCACATTAACCTACAGTCAAAACCATTTTCATCAAAAAAAAGAAAAAAAAAAACACTGGTAAAAAACACTTTGGAGCATTTAAAAGAAGTTGGAACAATAATTTCAATCACATCAGAAGACAGAACCAAGTGTAAAATACTCTGCACATCTGACAACCACCTTGTGCAGACAAGGGACAAAAACCCCAATTGAGCTTCATATCTTAACTGGTGTCCATCTGTGAAAACACAATAGGAGCAAATTAGGCAGCTGTCAAAACAACAGTGATCAATTGGTGACAGTTACCATATTTACTGCTGAACATACCCTGGCATTATAGGCATCTAACTGGGCGTCCAGTTCCTCTGCAGACAGCTGCTGCTTGCTGCTACCACCGCGACCACCTCGGCCCTTTCCTCTGATACCACCTGCGCCCCGTCCTCCACGACCTCTCTGCATGCCTCCAAAGCCTCCCCCACGACTTCTATTCATGCCTCCACCACCTCTGTTCAGGCTGAAAAGAATGCCCATCACATGGTGTCCAAAGACTGCACGCCAAGTTTCCCCAAGAAACTATACTTACCCCTGCATAGGTCGCCTCTGTGTGTCAATCTGTGATGTGACGAGCTGTATGTTCATAGGCCGCCCTAGAGAAACAAACATCCAATAAATATAACACTTTGGATAGAGAGGTAGTGCTTAATTGGCAGAAATCTTTTTTTTAATAAACAAAACATCCACATTAGCTATCAAATAATGATAAATGCATCAGTTGATAGCTCTTCCACACAAATGAGGCATACCATCAAGTGGGATGCCATTGTACTGTTTCATGGCCTTGAGGGCATCTGCCCTCCTTTCAAAGTGTACATCTGCGGTTCCCAGACTTCTTCCTGATCTGTCATAATGAACTGCAGCCTTTTTCAGAGTCCCAAATTCAGCAAAAAGTTCCTGAAAAGGAAAGCAAAACAGTGATAACCTATTGCTTTAAACCCTGCTGTTCGGCGTTAAGCTCATACTACAGAATAAATGTGGGGGTGTAAATCCAAATACCTGAATATCTGCATCTGAGACCCCAAAGTCAAGATTGGAGACAAGGAGCTTCCCTCCAGTTTCCACACCAGCTCCTCCGCCACCTCCAGCAGCACCATTGAAGCCACTGAAGCCATTGTCGAACATGTCATGCTGCCACTTATCTGGAAGTTGTTTCGGCTGCAACAGATGAAAGAGAACGCACCTGCTGACTTCAGGATCCCCTTGCCTCTGTCAATCACAGAGTCCACACGGCTGGGTGTTGGGGCAAGCAGGGGTTCCACTTCCAACAGTGCCAGGGTGCTCAGCTCCCCCAAGAGGGTCCCCAATGTTCCCTGCCCACCCCATCACTACAAGCAAGTGAATCAGTTGGGACAGAAGGACATACACAGGACAAACAGCTATAAAAGGCAAGGGGATGTGTTGTACAATCACCTCTACATACAAATATACATAATTAAATTAAAAGTTAGGCCTAGTGGCATCAGCTGAGACTCTACACATCAGTGACTACTAAGTCAAAACTGAGCAAAATGTCTTATCTGAAACCCCCCACAATCTCAATATTAAACCCTGAACAACTTGTACCAATATTGCCCATTGTTCTGTTGCCATCTGCGCCTCCACCAAAGGCTCTCCAGATATGATCCTCGGGTACACGGGGAGGGGGTCGCCGTCTGAAGCACCGTTGCCTCCAGCGTTGCACCATGTTTCCAGGCCCGCCCAAAAGTTCATTTTCAAGCCACAAAACTGGCTTTCAGGAAGGGAAATTGTCCATAAGGGTGGGGATTGACCAGGAAAAACCACTAAAAATGGCCAGCTACCCCCTTTATGAGAGAGTGGATTATCAGCGTCCATTTTGAGACCACGCCATTTTGACTGGGGCTTTGTTGGGTTGTTCTATGAATTCATTCACATTTAACAGGGTGAAGATTTGCCATTTATGAGCCCTATCTGGAGGGGAGGGGGTTTAAGTCCACTGATCCATCCACAAGTAACAGCCACACGGGTTGAAAAGCCACCAAGCAGGCCTCGTTGAGAAACCCGCCAGCCACTCCCGAACAAAAGGCCGCCTGGACGCTGCGCCGTGACATGGACCAAAACTATGCTCCCGACGGTGGTGGAAAAAAATCATTTGAGGGTGAATTTTCTCCAAGTGGCTTCCTTTCACCATCACTCTGATACTTGGGGTGGAAACGACTGTTATTGCCAGTGGAAGACTAGCTCTAATTTAAGGTGCTGGCTTCAAAATGGCGCCGTCAGGGCCCTCTTGATCCAACTTTAGCTAGCCAACACGGCTAACACATTCGCTCTCCAAAAAGGCCTCTTCTTGAAAAGCGGTGCAACACATATTGGTTGTGGGAGAGGGGACAAACTACGTAAACAACTTCCATAAATGCTTAACCGCAAATTACAGAGCTCTCCTCCGAGGGAAACTCGGCGGTTAGCGTTTACTTTATTTGCTTGACTAGCATGCTGGCTAGAAGGTTAGGAGGCAAGCCTAGTGGAGAATAGAAGGACGCTACCCAGGCATTTTCAGGTTTGCCGAAGGTTTTCCTTTCTCTGCACATTCCTCTAACTTTCTCATACCCTGCTGTAAGGCGTTGGCCTGCCTCTAGCGCGGTTCAGGCTCTGTCGGTTCCTCATGGGGCCGGATCCACCGCCTCTGCCTCCAAATCCGCCGCCGCTGATTCCAAGACGCCCAGCGCCTGCTCCTCTGCCGCCGCCTGAGCCTCCGCGGCCTCGACCTCTTCCACCGCGGCCTCCACCTCTCTGCTGCCTGTTCTGCTTGATAATGTCATCTAGAGACATATCCATTTTATCGGTCATTATGCTGCCCCAATAATGCTAAACTGTCAACAAAATGTAAAAAAAAAAATACACCCTAGGTTGATTGGTCCCTCTCCCTGCCCTTTCACAGCTCCACTCTGCACCGCTGAGAAAACACAATGAGCCCGGAGTATATAGACGAACTGGTACGTTGCGCACAGCACGTGACTGTGACGTCACCACGCAGTAAGAGGACGGAAACAAACGCCACCATACAGGTGTAAACAATCTAAAGCATGGTGTGTACTTCTAATTTGATCAACACACACGACTGGATTGTGCTAGACAGTGGGCAGTATTTATAGTGGAAGTTTTACTTCCCACGTTCAAATCATTTAAAGCCAGAGAAGAAACAACAAACTAACCAATCCCTCCAATATGTTTTTTGGAGCCATCATGCTCCCTAAATATGAATATTTGACTTTGTCTTTAAGCCCCCACCATCCATGGTGAGAAAAAGGAGCCTAATGGAATCTGTACATTTCAGCTCATTCAAATCTTTAGCTATTTTCTGATAAATTACTCCCAAGTATTTTTAAATTGTGAACGCAAGCAATAATAAAAAATGATAGTTACATGCAGCTTTTGTTATTGCATAACGTTTTCCTAATTATCTGGCTTTATATAGAATTTCCTACAGTGGAATAGAGTTTCAGCACTCAGGACAGCTTTCTTTTTTTTTTTTTTTCATCACGCACAAAATACAAAAAACTCATGCAGTTGTTATGTATAACTTGATACAGTCACAGTGATATTATTGAATCTGGTCAATAGTTATGTTGGATCAATAAAAGGAGGAGTACTGTAAAATTCCTTTATTCAAGATTTTGTAAGGTTTTGGGAAGAGGGAGGTTAACCAAGGGCAGCATACTTGGGGAGGTCTCTACTTAGTAAAGTCCATTTGAGAGCAGGGAAATTTTTAATAAAAACGTTGGCCTTCTACATTGCATTTGGCTTCCAAAACTTGCCCCTAAAGTGAGCATCCAATGTGACAATTGCATTACTTCTACAATTTATTGATCAAACTAGCTTCCCAAAAAAACCCCAAAAAAAAGAAAAAAAAAAGAAAAAAAAGGGGGGGTAGTCAGCCCTTTCGCATTTTCCTCCATACTCATGAGTAACAGTAGTAAAGAAAACAGTATTTGTGTTAAGACTGCAGTCTTCTGTGTCCTGTGGAGATTCAACAGTTTGTACCTCAGCATCAGATGTCAGCAAATTTTGGTGAAACTTTGCAACAGTCCCATCCAAATAAAGAATGTATATATGAACATTTTGTAATTTGAAAAACATGAACCAAGACAGAGGACATTTTGTTCTCCCTGCAATCCTGGTTCTTTTCTTCTTCGTCAGTTGTAGAGGAGAGAGAAAGCAAGGGGGAGTCATTATGGTCCAGAGTTTAGAAACAAGATTGGCATTCTGTGCTAGACTGGCCCTCAAAGCTGACTTTCTGGCTGACAGAGGGCTGAGGAAAAGTTCTTGAGGATAATGGGTGGAAAAAAGTGCCCGGACTATCATGATAAAGACTAGGACTTCTTGGAATCCTGTGTGTTGCGCTTCTTGAGGTCACTCAGGTCCACTGGTGTAAAAGCTGCAAAGGCAAACAGAAACAAGTTGATAACTGGCTTATGCTTGATTGATTTAATCCTTCCATGTCACAAAAAATATTATACAGTACAGGCCAAAATTTGGACACACCTTCTCATTCAAATAAATAGGAAAGTGTGTCCAAACTTTTGGCCTGTAGTGTATATTTAATAATTTGACTTCAACTTTAAAAAATATCATGACTCACAATGAAGGTTAGGATTTGGGTTCTTCTCCACATACTCCTGTGGTCCGCGGTCATTACGCTCACTATTTTGTGTTGATCTGATGTCTCTAAGCACACACTGCCAAGCTGAAGAATAGTAAATGCTTTGGTTACATTAAGCAAATCCTTTCTTGCCGTTCAGACTTGTTATTAATAATATGATGAAATAGACTGAAAGTAAATAGCAAGTTAAACGTAATGAAGCTGCCATAAAGCATAGTTTGTGATTATCTGACCTACATGATCATTCTCATCACTCCCTGATGCATTTTCAACCTCAAGTATCATTAAAGTGTTTTCTGAGTGGGTCCGAACGTTGTTTGTTTCAAGGATGGTTGCTCTTGGTAAACACAATATAAAGTCCAACTAATGGTTCAGCATTATTCCAACGATTTACAGGTGGTGGGAACATAACTAGATATGCAGTAATGCATATTTGTCATACCTCAAAGGAAACAAGTTACCCCAAGTAAACACAACTTTGTGATTAAAATTCCACAAGGCACCTTATATAGACCCACACAATGAATAATGTGTCTTTCCCCTGGTTTTGATAAAGAATAGGAAATAGACTTATCATTAAGTTGAGAAGGAGAGACCTTACTTCATGTTAAAATGCTATAAAACAAGAGGGCACAAAACCTGCTTTCAGAAACTGTTTCAATTCATTAGATCAACCTTATTCAGTGTACTCCTAGATTTAAGTGATATGAGATATAAAGTATTTCTTACATTATGTGATCATAAATAAGTGGCAAGTTCTCACAGGCACAAAATCCATGCTGCTACAAGTAAGTTCTGTTCTATTTTTATTATAAATCACATAAAAGGCTTATTCATAAAGCCAATTCTACACATCAATCTTAAACAATATACTTACTATCATGTATAAAGCGCACATTTTCCTCATGTGCTGGGGTGAAGAGCTCCCCACTGTTAGTAGGGGATCGGGGGCTTGAAGTCCGCTTGTAACTATTCACCATCCTGGGAGCAGATGAGCTTCATAAACATGAAAAGAGATAAATTAGCAGTATTTACAGACATTCATGCAATAATTGTTATTTTAATGTTTTGTTCTTTTATTTATTTTTATAAAATTCATCTGTGTCTAATGCCGAACACAGTGCATACCTAAAATTCAATTTGTAAGATTTTTGTATTGACATTTTCATGCAGTAACTTTTTTTCAGACCTGGTCATTCTGTTTGCAGTCTGTACTTGCTCCTCGCTCCTCTATGGTGAGTAGATTTGAAGGATACAAAGGTTCAGTAGTCCTTGGCTGGATTCTAAAAAAGAACAACAGCAAAGTACATTTACTTACATTCTTCAGTACAACTCTGAGATATTTGTATGTTACCTTATAGTTTACTTAGTGTTTTCTTTTCATGCAACCTCCAATTCATTTCAGAGAGCTCTGTGTGCTCTATATTAGTTTTTGCATAGAAATCTAAACAGGACACAAATAATATGATTTGCTGTAAACAAAACTACCCAATGGTATTATACCAGCAGGGTTGAAATGGTTACTGATTAATCCACATGCTTGAAAGAAACACTGGCAATAGTTTCAACAAAATTTTCAAGTAAATATTTCAAACTCGCATGGGTCTAACTTTTCAAATGAGAAGATTATTTTAGCAATTTAAGTCATTTTTTATTAATTCTCCATTTTAGGCTATTGATCTAGAGAAAACAAGCAGTGTGAAGTTGTCTCAAATGTTCCTGCATCATTATCTAAGCCTTGATGATGATCAAAATAATCATTAGTTGTAGTATTATATAAATGTGTTTAAAATAATCATCCACTATTTTAATAACTGACCAATATTTTGAGGACAAACTATTTTTATTCTTGGCTCTCTTATGAACTACTCATCTGTTCCATATATTCATATAAACCAAATACTTGATTATTTGAACTCAGTGCCAAACAGTATTAAGCATTTGAAGATAATACTTGTGGTTCACCAAAGCTGTTGGTATTTCTGATGTTTCAACTAAACGGTTGGCCACATTACACAATAATAAATGAATGAATGGCTGCTGAGACGTAATAGTATAGTAATAAACCAGCCTCTAACCCATTTATTTCGGTTGTGCGAATTTTTCCTTGACTTACACGATTTCTAGAGTGGTGTATCCTGATCATACTGTCACCTTACAATAACTTTAGTCAAGGGGTCTCCCTCGTAATGGAGTATTTTTACACGGTGGCACTCCACTGCTTTCTAAAATGTCATATCACAGACCCGCATTTATATGAAAGCGAAACAGATTCTCGACATTTGAGTAGCTCACGCAAGTGAATGTTATCCATTTACAGCAGCTTAACATCATTTGATTTGTTGCAAAAAGTCAAGTAACATCTGTGACTGTATGGATGCTCTTAACGTAACATTAAAATGGTTAAAAAGCTTGTGCAATTAAGTCAAACATCCATGAAAGGAAACAAACACTGACGTTAATAAACCGACAGGCTTTTGTTTACGTTTTGAATTCACTAGCTTCATTGGTGTTAGCAGCAGACTACAGAGACAAGCCAAGTGTGTTAACCTAACTCTAAGCAACAAAAGCCCGTATTACCTTTAAAATCGTTTCTGGTTGTTTGGATCTGTGTCCCCATACAACTATGTCCTGACTGGTAGCTAACTAGAGATCTGCTGACACAATACTTTCAGCTAACTGTAGCCAGCTAGCTGGTGATTTACATTGTCTTGGAAGGTTAGCTTAAAACAGCTAACATTTCACCAGCGTTCATCGGGACGAAATATTTCTTAGGAAGTTAACACAGTAACGGTATCTTCGACATACCCACTAAAGAATACAGTGTTAAAATATTGAACAAACCTTTTTTTTTTTTTTTTTTTTTTTTTTTTTTTTTTTAAACAATCGCCCCTTTCGAGTTCTTTATTCAGAGACAGTACGCCGTTAAAGCTGGCTAAAACGTTGCCAATGCCAACCAATCATTTCCGGAAAAGGACACGGAAGTGAAACGGTTCTGCTGTACATACTATGAAACAGTATCCATTTACTATATTATACTATAATAAAGCAAAACAAAAGAAAAAATATAATCTTCCTCACGATTTTGACCAAAAAAAAAAAAAAAAAAAAAAACTGCATTTATATATTTATATAAGATATCTTATTACTTATATTATTCCTTTTATTAGCTTATATTACTTTCGGTCTAATTTTCTGGTTTCATAATTTGAATTCAGCAGCTGTTGCTGAATTAAAAAACCTGATGTATCTCAGGGGTCGTTTTGTACCATTATAATGATACTTTACGCAAAGTGTACACAGTGTGTGTGTTTGAATAGCTGCAACTTGAAGTCATGGCTATGAATATATAATTGTGTTCCCCTGAATTTTCCTTAAAAAGACTCCACAATAGTAAGCCAGTCATATTTATGAAACTTTTCTTTATTTATGAAAACGTAAAAAACATAATTGAACAGAAAATTATAAGACTTTCATCACTGGGTTTCTTACGTCTACCACAGAAAACTACAGCAATGTAATAGGGAACAAACACTGCAACATTAGAATTTCTTGTCTGCATGAACAATTTAGTTTTTCCTCTTTTTACTTCTGACAAATGAGTGAAGTATCAATTATTTGTTTCAAAAATCCCCTATCTGCCCAGCAGTGAGGTTATATGACTCTTTGTATAAGACACAAATATCTAGAAATTCAATGTTGCAAATTCAGTATATTGTATGACCATATTCATCTCAGAAAGGACTATACATAACAGGTTCAGATAATGTTTCCATTCAGTGGCACATTGTTGGCATTATGATATATGAGCTCTGCATGAAGACATTAAAATAGCATTTGCAGCATGGACGCAATCAGCATGTTGAATACAAAACGCACTAAATAAAGTAAATTAAAACAAAATATTACCAGAACCCAAAATAATGTTAAAATGTTTGCCACAGCAAAAAAAACAAAAAAAAAAAAACAACAACAAACAAACAAACAAAAAAAAAAACATAGCAAATATGTGCCAAAACTTTGAAGCACAAAAACAGAAGCTTTACGAGATCAGTGACATGATCTGAGCGCTCATCTTGTTTTTTGTTTTGTTTTGTTTTTTGGTGTGGTGGCTCATCTTCTTGTCCTTTCTGTTGATTTTGTGCCTTGGGTCCATATAACCCCCCCATCACATGCAACCGGTCTCAAAAAGTTTGGTGAGCTCTTTGCAATCGGGGTCAATAAGGTCTGCCGGCTTCTCGCCACTTTCATTCTCTGCCTCGGTGCTTGCTCCCACTGACAGCAGATAACTGAGAGAACAACAAAGGAGAATGAAATAAAACCAATGAAGCATTTCTGTTATTAACAAACATGAAAAGATTACATTTATCATTTATGTTAGTGATTTTCTCCATTGGTTTTTGTTTTTCTTCAGAGGTATTGGTACAGCTCAATTGTGGAACAGGTAATGACCATCATTTCTCTGCAAATACATAAAAAATATTTCCCCGATATTTGGATCTTGAAAATTATTTTCTTTACAGTGTCCTCCAGGGCTTGATGCTGAAACCAATTACAGTACTGGACTGTATTGGGAGGGTTGAATTTTGTCACTGCCAAACAAGAAATGTATACATTTTTATACCTGTTGTAAATGCTCAAATTATAATGACCACTTTCACAGAAAGATACTTTTTGTCTAGCAAAGCTGAGATCTGGGCTTGTTCCTTGTTTCCATCATCCATAAGTCGCAGAGGATATTCTAACTTTCATCTTCACATTAGCCTGTTTCTAATGCAGTATGGTATATTAGACACTTATATTATCCATGTTTTTTTGGAGCAAACCTTACTTTTATTTGTCACCGCAACTTAAAAAAAGAAAGTACCTGGCAATTTCTGGGTAGCCATCACTGCATGCCATGTGAAGTGGTGTCCAGCCATCCTCATCTCTCTGGTGAACATCAGCACCATATTTCACCAGCAGCTTGACCACCTCCAGGTTGCCTGTTAGCACTGCTTCATGTATTGCTGCCATGCCTGCATACCAGACTAAAGTTAGTCCTCTACAGCACCTCTGCTGTGAAAAGCCTTTCACTCAGGTCACTGTAATTCCACGTTTGGCTTGGTTTCCAAAGTCAGATTTGATCAGTGTATTCTTTTGAATGCATGCAAGGAATATTGCTATACAATGAATAAAGTAGATGGTACGGTAAATTAACTCACCGGAATGGAAGATTGTATCCACACGAACTTTCCTTGCCCTCATGAACCGACCAATTTGCTCCAAATCTCCTCGTCTAACGATATCCTGGAATATGATGTCATTGGGGAAGTGCACAGTCCTCTTTGCAGGTGTGACTGGTATTACAGGCTTAGGATTCTCCTGTGCTCTTGTGCGATGTGTTGAACTGTACCGCAAACCTTTGCCATATGAAGGGTCGTACGTTGATGCAGCTTTGTATGTGGAAGTGTATTGTGATGGTGTGCGATATGTTGAACTGTACTGTGTTGGGGTGTACTTCATTGTAGAGGCATATGTGGATGTGTAGTGTGTTGGTGTGTAATGTGAAGGGGTGTAATAGGTGGGTGTGTGGTATGCTGGTGTGTACTGTGAACTGCGTGTGTACGTTGACACTGGTACATGGTAGTTGTACTTCATCACTGCAGTGTTGGTGGCTCTGCCTCCCCCTCTGCACTGAGTCCAGGTTGAGAGAAATGAGAAGTCCCACAGAATGCACCAATCCAATAAAAGAGCAGTTTCCTTTGCTGCGTGTCCTTTCTGTCCACTCGTCACTTGTGTCTTATCCTTTAGTTTCCAGCTGGAATAGCTCCTGCTGTTACACACTTTCCATATTACGTGTAGTTTTCAAATCCTTTGCTCCAATTCACTGTCCCAAATGTCCTTCTTTTAGCTGGTGTTGTCCTCGTTTTTTTTTGTTTGTTTGTTTTTTTTCTGGTTGGTTGGTTGTTTTTTTTTTTTGGTTTTTTTTTTGCCTCTTTTTCGATTTCTCCCGTCTGATTTTGGAAAAGGTTTGTTGCACAGTATGCTTGCTGTTGCACACAAGTAATGTCTGATGTAACTGTCTGAAGGGGACCCCTATATATCTCCTGTTGGGCTATTTTGGGGCCTAATATCCAGTGACTTCAGTCTAGAAATGAGTGGCCTTCGTCCAACTCCTCCCACCATACAGTCACATGTTCACTGACACGGCACCCAATCCTACATCATAAAAAATGTTGACAACCAAAATGTTCCCTTTGAACCCTCCTTGAGACATGTCCTTACACAAACACCCAAATTCATCTCAATTAATATCAGAGTTTAACATTTCCAGAGGGAGACGCCGTCTCAGAATCATGTACCTCGAAGTTTGTTGTCATTTTACCTCTCCTGAGCCATTGCGAGCCATCAATCATCTTGTTCTGGTGTTCTGAATGCATTGCAAAACAAAGAAACAATGTCAAGGAGCAGCAGCACATGATTTCATTTTGTCATGTGTTGTTAAGTTGTCTGCTTACCTCATGTCTGATGGCGCAATAAAATCTTAGCTTCACTGTACTGAGTTTGAAAATGCTTACAATTTAAAATTTGATAAGGCAGAGGAAATGATAGAAATTCATCACAATTTCCCAAAAATCAGTCAAGTGCTTTCAGCCTCTTTGCTCTTGTTGTCTATATTTCTTGTATTCCCAATTGACCTACAGGTTTGCCATGTGACACTTCATGCCTGCCCTTTGCATCATAACTGGATACTCCAATAAAATTCTCGCTCGGAGGTTATCTGTGGGGGGTGTGGTCATGACCAGCTGTGGGGGCAAAGTGAGCAAATTTAACCTCTCCCCCCTCAAATGGCGATGAAAAGTCACATGGTTACCAGAAAGGTAGCTGTTTACAACACTGAACATTTGCCATACAGTGCAATACACGTGAAGAAAGAAGATGAATCCGGCATTGTCCGAGAAAAATGCAACATTGATATAGATGAATAAACGCTAAGCTTAATGACATTTTCAAATGCAATACTATATATATATATAGAATTACATGCATTTTCACCATTGTGGGGGATGCTATGTCTGTAGTGCTCTAACATTGTGATGGTGGCACCAGCTGTCCACAGACAGACTTTGTAAGGTAAGACAGAGCTGGTTATAACTGGTTCATGAAAGATTTGGAAGAGGACTTGGGCATCTTAGAGATGCAGCCGATGGAGCTGAAGAAATAGCGCGGGGCAGGCTTTATGTTTCTAAAGCAAACTCTAACTCCTTAAGGTTGGGCCCTTCTCCAGACCTCGATCTTCTCTCTTATAATTTGCAAAAATTCAGATGCCCTCCTGCATACACTACTTAATTTGTTATTCAGAGTTCATTTTAGATATTCAGTCTGCTTATTTCTGAAGGCTTCGCCTCTTCCATAACAGGGCTCTTGCTCACAGATTTCAAGATTTAAAGTGCAGAAAAGCTACGGCCTTTGTTCAAAACTGAGAAAAAATTTCCTTTACGGTATCACACCTTGGTTGAAGCAGTTTTACAGTATATTGCCATTTTTTAAAATTATTACAACAAATCATCAACAAAGAGCTCTGAGTGTCTTTGTAAATCATTATTCATCGCCTCCCCACACTACTGGTCCCTAAACAGGAGGAACAGGGGAAAGAGGCTTAGAGCTAATGTCTGAGCAAATTGAAAGGAGAGTATTTGAATGTTCACAGCTTGAGGAGCGGACTTAAAAAGCAGCTATCACATTTCACAGGCTCTTATATGGTATTGTGGGGACGCAGGGGTGTCCCCGAGCAATGGTGATACATCTTCCAGCTTTCCTCACTCGGCTGCACGGCCACTACCTCACCAGAAGAATTGAGAACGTCCTTTTGTAGGAAATGTTTGTTTGTTACAGCCCAGTGTTAGGTCCACTCTTGGACACATGCCAGAGAGCGCTCGTGCACGATTCTTGCTATACATAGTTTCAAGCTGCCCTCCCCCTGCCAACCTGACCTTTAGGAAACATGTTATGATCTGTCAAGTTACCAGGAAGTCAAAGCTGAAAACATACAAGTGCATGGAACATTATGAGCAACAACATTAATGGAAAAGGCTTTTTTTTTTAATGCTGTTTTTTTTATGTGCTAATTTCTGCACCTCTGTCTTTCATCTGCTCTTTGAATATTAGAGCTGAAGTTGATACGTTATCAATTCAATTTGATTACACCATGTTTTTTTTAGATTAGATTAAGGCCCAGAGAAGCATCAGTGTTGTCCCACTTACTAATTCAGTGCTGCTGTTGCTCAGGGCTGTAGCCAGAATTAAACTGCGTCTCTAGCTAAAGATTTTGCAAAGTGCGTATGTCAAATATTCAAATATTTAACACCGCAGTAATTCCTATACCCATTCAGTTATAGCTTGTGCAGACTGCTAGGAGTAAAATATTGAGTCCTTTCTCAGTGTAGTATTTACTCAAAATAAGTCTGACTTAAGTGTAGAAAGTGTAAAAAGAACTGAAACCAGATTTCATTTTCCCCAAAGTTAACCCTAATCAGAACATTCACACAATGAACACAATAATCAATAATCCTTTAAAAAAACCAGTTGTGTTTCAATTTCCATAAAGAGCTGAACAGCCGACCCAAAGTAAATGACTGATGTTTGAGAAAATTATTTGGTGGTTTTTAAAATATATTTAGAGGAGTACAGGTGTAGATTTGGGTTGAATGTCTGCACAACTCTCATAGTTGCCCAAGTACATAATGCACACATGAGAATGCTAAAGGTTTACTTGGTTGATCACTAGTTATGCCACAAAACATGTGTTGTATATAGACTTTCCTTTGCTCATAAATGTAATACATTTTATTGTTATTTGTTATTTATTGCCATTATTGTTATTTCATTGTTTATTGTATTAGAGTAAAATCTATATTTTTAGAAATTCTTACAATAAATGTCAAATGAATACAAATGCGTTTGATTTGTTGCCACTGATAGGATTTTTTAGATAGATATACTTTATTTATTATTTTATTACTTTTTTTTAGACAAAATGAAATATGGCTCTCCAATACATTACATATATTCACAGATACACCTACCACTTTTCAAAATAAATGGCTGCTCTCAAGATTTGACACAGTCATACGCACAAAATGTTCTTATGGAATTTATTCTTTTGGGCTGAATGATAACTGTGAAGTTACAGCATTTAGCTCTATCTATGTATATATATAACAGCTGATTTAAGTCAGTTTAGAAAGCATTGCAAGCATGTTCAGGCCCCATAAGACCAGCTATTTTTTAAATAAAAACAGTTCATTGACACAAAACGGCTTATCATTGGACCACACAAGCTACAAAAAAAAGCTAGTCATGCATTTCTTCACACTCAACTAACTTGTGTGATGCAGGTAGGAGGTTGCACGATGACACCATCCACTGAAAATATTAGCTGTGAAGCATTCTGTCTGTGTATAGCATGTTATGAATGCAGAGTGCCATCCGCCCAAACACTGACTGAAAGGTACATTGTAACACAAGTCTCAACAGAAAATTCATTTCAGATAATCCGTGTCTATGCAAACACATACTTTCACATCTTTGTTTTGGCTCTAACAAATATTTCATACGTGACCAAGTGGTCGAGAAAATGCAGGACTCCTTGAGTTAAAAAAAAAACAAAAAACAAAACACCACCCATTCTTGGCACACTCTTGTGTGGCTTAACAAGCCTTTTCTCAGAACCCGTCTTGCTGTCCTGATCACATGCGGTCCCATGGCTGACAACATGATTCTCACCAGGCAGCATGTGAGGACACCTACATCACTTCATAGCCAACTCCGTGGGGATAACTCTCATTTTGGAGCCAAACAGGCCAAGTAGCAGATATTCACTTGAGCTGAAAGTATCTAGTTGCAACACGTGCAGTGGGCAAAAACTAATGGAAACGGAATCTAAACCAGCAGCGAATAATCCTACGCTGTTCAGGGAGATATATGGACACCATGATGCCTGCTGTAGTGAAGATGATGATTCTAGTTTGAGGTGCCAACAGAAATCTACTTAAATGTGACACACTAGCCTCGATACCCAGTTTCAACATATAAAAGCCACAATACTTAATATTTAGACATGGCATAGTCCATCTCTATAGTAATAACTGTGTATGTCTGCTGCTAAGTCAATTCCCCCAGTCCTCATGGCAAATTTCTACAGAGGCATGGGATCTAGTATATCTACTGGCAGCTTATTTGCATCATAAATAAAGTTTAACAGCCAGATATTAAACATATATAAGATCCAATTACAAACATGCCTACGCTATTACCTCCACTGAACTGAAGTGTTTTAAGTATTTTTTTTTCTCTGTGGTAAAGAAAAAAAAGGAATAATAATGAACAACAGCCATTCAAAAATAATTTCATTCCAAAAAAGTTACTTCTTTAGTGGCTATTTATTAAGTTGTTTAATTGAAAGGTTCTGGATTCAGCTACGCTTGTAAACTACAAGATCAAGCGGCATGAGATGAATTCACAAACGGATGAATACCCACACACAGCCAAATGAGCACATTAGAGCACATAAGCCAAGCAAAAGTAAATTGAGCCATTTGCTGTTGAAAATTAGCCCAACTGCCATCTGACCCTACATTCATGACATGACCCTCGTGGTTTCCATACCTCTGGACTCCAGTCATGAGCACATAGTTTCCACGAGAACTAGCACATATTCATTACCACAGACTGAATGAATACACATATTCATTGAAATGACATATAATTAAATCTATTATAGTCATCATCAGAAAAAAAAATAGTTGTACAAAAATGAATAATATCATAATATTAGTACATTCATATATTAACCCTAACCCATGTACTAATATTTGGCCATCTTGAACAAACACTTATAATGGGTTCATAATTATGGCTGCTGAAGATATTAATTAGCTACAATAGTAAAAAAAAAAACTATTCCTGAACTGAGAGCATACTCTTAATATGTACTAGTTCACATTGATCAGTTCAACAAATTGGACTTTGTGAAGGTTTTTTCATCAATATAAATTGATGTATGCAAGGTTTTACCCACAGCAAAACGTTTGACATACAAACCAAACAACCATGAGTGGAAAATTTGAGGTATAATCTCTTTTAAAACAATTGACCTTTGGCTGCTTATCTATTTATGAATCAGCCTAAATGAGTTTGTTTGTCATTACTAATGCCTGTGATGTACAGCCTGTCCATCCAGATGTATATTGTTTTCTGAATAGGAGCTTTCTCAAACTTCTGGCAAGTTTGAAAGAACTTGAGCACATATCTTTGCTTAGGCCAAACAATCCTACACAACTTTCACTCTCGAGGTTAGTTTTACATATGTATTATCTTTATTGATATTTCTACTGTTATTTTGGAAACACTATTCTTGTATGTTGCATGAAATACTGATGAAAGCATAATGTGCCTCTGGAGCCATATACACCTGTCACTTACTATAAATAACTAGTAAATCTCTTTATTTAAAGTGGATTTAATGTGTTCCTCGATCAGATCTAGATTGTTATCTGCATTATACAATAGTTTAACATTAGGAACCTTTTTACGATCAAATCCTGACAATGTTTCTTGAGAAAATAACAAAAGTGTTGATCAATTGCACAATGATCAGGAGACTGATGAAAAATACCTGGATTCACAAAAAATTCCCTTCCCAATTCCTCATTCTTTCGCCAGGTTGGAAAAATGGATCAGCAGTGTTTGTGTATTCCTGCTGACCAACAGTCAGATCAACAAACAAGAAAACATAACCTCTATGTCAGAAACAATCTCTTGATGCAATAACTACCTACATTCACATTATTTTAATTCAGTTTTTGGATGAGAAAGGAAGATGAGTTGCTATGTCTCATTGGTGGCTCAAGTCTGTTTTACACCAAATATTCACATGATAAATTACCTTTCAATTGTTTCAGCATTAGAAGAGCACATGATTTGCATGCAGAGGTTCCAGGTCCAAACCCCAGCCATTAACCATTGGTAGGCTTTAGCCAGTCCCAAGCCCAATTAACGGAGAGGGTTGCAACAGGAAGGGCATCCGGTGTACAAAAAAACTCAATGGTACAAGATACGGAGCTGTGGTGATCCCACATACGGAAAAAGCAAAAAGAGAAAAACAAACCAAAACTTCCCCGCCAAACAAACAAGGGGAAAAAAAAACCCAACAAAAACACACACACATACATATATATATATATATATATATATATATATATATCAGCAGTGCAGACTTCTGGGAGTGTAATTATATTTTTTGTCTCAAGAGAAATATACAAAAATGTTGGCAGGGGAAAGGGTGTTTGAACCCAAGAAAGACAGACTTCTCAGAAACTCTTTAATATTCTCCAGTGACCAATGTTAGCCAAAATGAAAAGCCTTCCAGTACAGCGGAGAATAAATTGTCCCATGAGAAAATGAAAGGTTTTTATAGACTGTTTAAAATAATTATTAGAATGTTGTCCAGTGGCCCACTGAAGACAAAGGGAAAAGTTTCTATGCCATCGAGGGACACTGTTGCTGACATTAGCCAAATATAAAGAATGCCATGCAGCAGGACCCGCAGCTGTCCAGTACAGCTGCAGGAGTGTGAGCAGCACTGACTGTTTGTGTGAGGGTAGGGTTACCTTGGCCGAAGCCAGCATCCACTGAAAAGGCAGGGAGAGGTCAAAAGTTGTGCATAATTTGACAATCCCTGATTGCACAATGAAGGCGTGTTTCAGTCTGGAAATGGTCTGTACCCTGTGATCTGCTCTGTCGCTGCTGTGTGCTCTGACCAGGTTCCATAAGGCTATAATGAATTAATTTCCTGTCTCTCTGAGAGCTTAAGCAATTAAGAATGGAGGACTCTGAACAGGTGGATTTACTAATTCCACCCTTTACTCTTTTACTCAGCATATGAAGGTAAAAGAAATATCACAGCTTCACACACAGCCATGACCGGGCTGCCTTTAAGCGGGAGCCTCGAGGTGGCCCTCAGCGTCGAGAATAAGAAAGTATATTGTATGCCTATGTACTGCATGTAGATAATGAAACCAACCTCTTAACCTTTACTGCGATATAGTCCCACTATGAGATTCATGTGTCAGATCCAGCGCTATACAAACAACCAAAAAGGTCATAGAAAACTCCTCCTCACTCACTTTAAAGTTCTATTACATAGCTATCAGACCAGGAATGTGCTCCACTGCAAGTACTAATGCAACTTCTTAATGACCTTTGTTCTTGTGAGAGGTATGTAGGAGAATAATGTGAAGTGAACTGAAGTCATCCTGCAAAATTACCCTATGGATATCAAATTAATTTTTATTTTAAATTAGTTTTGAGGGTTGACATCGAATTGAGGTCATAATTTGCATATTGTGCCAACCAATTTGCATTTTAAAACAAATATTCAAAAATATATTAGAAAGAGCGTGGCAGCAGAACGGTGTAGTAAACACTATTGCCACACAGAGAGAAAGCTCCTGGCTTCAATCCGCTGGTAAATATGAGAGTGAGGGTTGTTATGGTACTGGCTGTATCACATTTCTCCTGGAGAGAGACATGAGAACATTTTAAAAACAAGTTTATAAAGCGATAAACCTTCTTAGGTTTTTTTTCTTGGGCTTTTCTGTTTGTATTTCTGTTTGTTATGTTACACTCCACTAGTGATCTGATTTTTTGATGATTGTGCCAATGGAGTATAAAAAAATATTCAGATAGTTGGAGCACCTTGATTACAACAACATGACTGCGAGAAGTAAAGCTAATTATAGAGAGTAATAATATTGAAACTCAGGACTAAAATATACTAATGAAAAAACAAAGAAAGAAATCTCAGACTTTTTTTTTTTTTAGGCCATAGCATGGCCTCCTTTTGATAGGCTTGCTCAACTTGCATGTTAATGGTATAGCTAATGATGTATGGACTGAATTTGTGTTCTAACATTCGTCATAAAACAGAGGTCAAGATGACTTTGGCATGCACTTTATAAAGATATTTGAATCATAAGCTTTAATAAAAGAAGATGCGTTTGCATTATTTCTGCGGTGTGACTACTCCAATGCTGCTTTCAATCTATGAAATTTTATTTTAGCTTTTGTTTTAAATTCATCTTAAAAAGATCTTACATGGATGAATGCACATTCGTTGAAGAAAAATAAGTTATTTCCACATTTTTTTTGCTTTTGGGCTGAAGCTTGGCCAAAGCTGAAACCCAGTTTGGGGTGAGAGGGAAAAGGCATTGGCTAGAGTAGCAGAGGTGGAACGTCTCTGTACCTTGTCACCATAACTAAAGGAGGATCTTAACAGCTTTACTCAGTTGCCTTTGATTTTCAGTTTTCCTCTTTTTGCTCAGTCAATTTTCATATACCTCCTAGAGGAGGACAGGCATAAGCTCTCGGATATGTTATTTATGATGTTGAATAATTCATTGAGTAGAGGGTCAGGGAACAATAACAGAAGAGCCTTTACCAAATTCCCCAAAGAAGAGAATCTCATTCTCAATCCCATCCGCAGTCCACCAGCATTGATCAGTATTCCTCTGTATGACTTTGGCCTGTGCTCCTAGATCTGAGTCAGGCTTGTAGTGTTATACTTCTTCATCTAGTTGACCCAGCTCCTCAGATTTCATCACATCTGACAAGGCCTCAGCCAAGGTGCTGAATTTACCTTGAATGGCCTAGCGGAGAATAAATGATGGTATGAACAAAGTCAAAGAAATGATGATATTCTAAAGGAGAACGTTTTTCTGGGAAAATGCTGCCCTTCTTCACCCACAGCTTCTTATCCACGTCAGCCTTGTCCAAGGAAAAGAAGAGGAATCTCCCCACCAACAAGGAAGTTTTTGTGCTACATAGTATTTGTATTAATAGCTGTAATAGCTGTCACCGGTCTGGACAGGTGCTTCAGCCATCTTTGTATGTATAAGCGGTTACTATACACCCTTTGGGCATCGCTGCTTCTTTAGTCCCAATTGGACACTGCTCACTATCAGAAAGTTAGAAACATTTTGAATGAGCTTGGGCTAGCTGATTAGCATGTGGACTTTATGACAAGAAGAGAAGTGATCAAAGTAGGTTACAACTAACAGTCTTTGGAAAAAGCTTTTTGGTGAGTAAGGGTATTAATTTTGATGCTGAACTAACAATGTTTCTGCGAGACGGATGAGTTAACACTTGTTGATGCTAAGCTGGCTTTCTAGCATCAACAAACTTACCAATGGCTCCTTTTAACCTTCAAGTAAAATATTATAAATAGAAGAGCAGTATATATAAACTGCATAAATTTAGCTTAAACTAAATAGCAGTGACGAACACCATTTCTATAACAAATGTTCCTTTGGGGAAGAAGGAGAGATGAACTCTATATGATGACCTCATTGCTACATCTGAAGACCACAAACAGCACTGGCCCCATAAGGCCAAGTCAAAGGCAGCATATTCCCAGAATGGATTTCACAGGGGTCAATATGCTAATTTTAGCATAGCAGCCAATGGCAGTTCAAGAGCTCTGCTCCACATAGAGAAGGGACTGGATCGGGTTACGCTGCAGAGACACGAAGAGCGTACGTGCAGTCATAAAAAGCGGACCGAAGAACTGTACTTGTCCTGCAACACCGATGTAGCACTCCCCAGATGTACGCAGCAGAGCACCTTTCCTTAGTTTACGCTCGACAGGTACCCAGAGCATTGATCATACTGTGTGAGAGCATTACTCTCTGGGAGGGTGGTAATACGTTTCTAGTCGTAATATGAATCCCAAAGGTCAAACAGGGTAAATGACCTCACACATCACTTTGGGGACGGTAGTAAATCCGCCATCTTCCTTACAGGTTGGACAGACAGTTATGGCATGAACGGACAACAGCACCATCCTTGAGCAAAAAATGACCAATCCAAAAATAAAAACAATGCAACATTAAGCTCTATTTTATTCAACAATACTGTATACTTCTGATGTTCCAATATCAAGTATGTGCCCCAACAGTGCTGCTCAAAAATATGCTCCATCAAGGCTGAGCATCTGGTTAAGTAATATGATTAGTAATCCATGACTGAGAAGAAGTTCTATCCTGAGCAGGAGTTGAGGTTTCATTTTGGCACGTCAGAGGTGAAGGTATAAGCATTCAGAGATGAGTCTAAGATTTAAAAGCACACATATCATTTGGCATTTGAGAGCTTAGAGGCCAGGGGGAATGGTGCGAACCCTGGAAATATTGTACCATATCCTAGTGTCACATATTGTGAACACATTCATGAGGATTTAGCACAAATGCAACAATGAGCAAACCTCAAAGGTGGCAGAGGAGATGAGATCAGAAAGCTCTGTGAACCAGCTTAGGACACGCACGCACGCACACGCACACGCACGCACACACACACACACACACACACACACACACACACACACACACACACGCACACACACACACACACACAGTACTTATAGCAGGCAAAAAAGACCACTTCGGTCAGTCTATATGCTCGTCTGTGCTAAGAAGGGAGATGAAAGCAGCATTGTCAGTGGCAACCTGTTGGGGTTTGCTCTGGTGTCAGGTGTTACAGATTCCCACAAGGATTTGATCTGCTCTCCTATGTTCATAAGAGCTTCCTGTCAAACAACAGATCCTCATAATCCGCTCTGTCGACAGCAGTTGCCATGAACTGAGTGAACCTGATGTATGCTCTTGAATTAAGGTCCAGTGAAGTGCCCTAATATTTTGCTCAGCTTGTCCCCAGTTCACCGGCTGTCTGGTGAAAACTTTGATTCTAAGCTCTCTGGAACTGAGAATATCATGACTACGGCACAGTGACATTAGACAAGACTTTGATGGACCTCAGTGATTTTGTGAAAGCAAATACAAACCTCGATGATGTTTTAATTAAGTTAGAAAGTCATTTTATTTCAGCAACACTTCAGCAACAATATTAAGATCAGATGCTTGAACCATAAATATTATCATATTTTGATCTGTCATATGTTTTTTGGGTGATGACAAAATAGAATATCACTAAATTATTTGAAATAATGAAAAAAAATAAAAATAAAATCTTTTCAAAGACAATTTATTGCCGAAATGGAAAATCCACTATTTAGAAAAACATTTTAGTTCATGAAATAGATAAATGCCACAAACCCATTTAATGCACTGAAATTGAATTCACTCATTCCAACTATGTTGATTTATCATGCTATGAGCTATGAGCTCTTTGGATATGCAGATTCTTGGTTCAAACCCATTTTAATTAATTACTACACTCTCTTCCTGTGGTTTAGTCATGTGTCTGTGCAGACACACAACCTTCATGTCTCTAATTGCCTTATGAGTTTTGCAATCAGACCTGTGTACATGGGGACCTTGAATAAGTCCATGTTATGTCATTCAATTAAACATTAGATAATGGAAATTGAAACTGATACCTTCTGATGCAGCGACAACACACTGAAAGGCCTTTGCACATTAAAGAAGATCACAGCCAGATGGCACTAAGTTTCCATGCAGCATTGCCTGAAGTCTGTCCTCTGGTGGCTACTGGTTCTCACAGAGCAGAGGGATCTGATGAATGCATCCCAGGCCTCATCACTAAAGAAATAATTACCACTACTATGCTAACTTCAAAGCCATCTCTTCCTATTTAGCTTCCGCCACCAGTGGAAGGATATAGATTCTAATGTCTTTGAGGTATTAACACACATCCCCTCTCTATGTCTTAGCAAAAAAAAAAAAAAAAAACTACCAAAGAAGAAGGGAGTAATACTTAACAAAAACATTTTATTTTCCCTTCAAAAGCAAAGCAAATGAATTTAAAGGGTATAATGTTCTTTTCAGAGAGTTACAAAAATACATACTGTAATTTCTTTGGGTTGTTTGAGCTCAAGCTGCATTAAGGAGCTGGATAAATAAGGGAATAAATATTCCTGTTGTTCAGTTATCAGTCTGGCTTGTGACTGTGTTTTCATTCCCCAATGTCAGGAGTGTTGGTTTCATTGCTGTTACCAATTTCCTCCACGTGGTCGTCCTGGCCACACTGACCGTCATGGTCATCGTGGTGAGTCATATCATGATTCAGCTCTGCATACTCCACTGACCCCTGCTGAGAGGGAACAAAAAAACTAAATACAGATGAAACAAGCAGTTCTTATGATCATGGGATACTGAAATCAATGCTGTTTTTAAAGATCACTGCATGATGCAGCCTGAAACTGTCAGTATAACAGATTACTTACAGTTAGCTATCTGTGATAAATAATCAACTCATTGACATTTGGTCATCTATTCTCGGTATGTAGATGTATCTGTTCTAATATATAAACGTAATTTGTGCCAAATTGCATCATTCTTCACAGAATATTCCACTGTTAATTAAACTATAATGAATGTATTTCACTTAACATTTGTGTTTTTGATACAAGATTTAAAACTGACTGCACAGGGTTTGTTTATTGTACCTTATCTGTCCATGAGAGGTCTCTCTAAGCAAAGACACAACACATTCACGAGCGTGTCTGTGTGTCTATTTGTGATGTGTGCATGTGCTGTATGTATGAAGGATGAGTGTGCTGCTACTTACACCATCGGCCTGCTCTGGAACACCTGCAAAAACAAATCCGGACAACAAAAGAAGTCTGAGGATATAAAGAGGGCTCGTATGCTCATCAACACAGTCTTTTCCTATGAGTGAAAAAGCAGCAAAAAAACCAAGAAAACTAACATAAAAAAACCTGTAAAACAAAAACAACCTGCGCCCCCTAGAGGTTACATTCCCCTCCTCTGCTGCATCGTTGTGTGACATAATGACTGCTAAAGTGCAGAGAGCTGTTAGGAGCCAATGACTGAACAATGGTCAAGAGTTTCCCCAAGAGTGTTGAACAATGGAACGTGTTGCTGACTTTATCATAACGGATGTACCCGCTGTTTGGCTGTGATTGCTGAGAACAGGAAGTTTTTTTTGATGAAAGCAGGAAGTGGACACCTGGCGACTGGGCCTTCTGTTTTAATGGGACATTCTTTGACTAACAATGCAGATGTTTGTAGTTTGTTTCCTGGTGCTTTTCCTTTCCCCAAACGTCAGCCAGTGGCCTGATTTTTCTTGTGGTGTAAGAGGGACTTGAACGAAGAGCAGGATGTTAGTCATACCTTGTTCGGAGTTCCGTTCTTCATTGTGTCCTGTGTCTGTGCTTGTCTCCACTGCAGCTGGCATGAAACAAACACATAATTGTTTTACACTTTGTTTTTCAGATCACATTGATTAAACTTTGATAGGTACACGTTTGAAAACAAATGTATGAAAACTCAGGTGGTGTTCCACCTTCATTAGGGTCTCCCTGTCTGGTCGTCACTTCTTTGTACTGAGGTTCTGTGGCAGTCACACTAATCTGGTCATCTGACTCTGCAGCACAAAACAGTGAACATCATGCACAAACTTAAACCTCAATGAAATTCACATTCCTTAAAAACAAAACAACTATACCGGTTAAATAAAGTAATTTTTATGTGGTGACTTTCTGAATTCCTCCTTTCTTCAGAACACTCACTTCAGACTCACACAAAGAGGGGCAAAATGAGAAGGTATTGAGAGAGAAAGACACTAAAAAACATTGTGTCTATTCAGTCCACTCACCAGAACCTGATACATGTTCACTCCAAACACTCTTTCCCATCATGCCTGGTGTAACTACACAAAGGGGACAAAAGAGGACTAACTGGTGAATTAGTACACACTTACATCACTGTTTATATGAAAGAGTATCAAAAAGGTATTCAGTGTGCACTTAACACAATTTGCAGTGGTGTCTCAGTCTAAGGGACTTTACCATTTGCAGCTTCATTGACCTCTGCCTGCGTGAGGCTCAGCCGCTCCATTTTGGTACTGGCTGACTTCCTAAGACCAAGTGGACACAATTAGCTGTTTAAAACAGGAAGCTGTATAGTTGTTGTCATTTTACTTCACCTTTAAAACACTGATCTTTGATAAGAACAAGAGCAACGTTACTTACACTGACAGCTTGTCTGTTCTTTTCCTTTTAAAGTGAAGGAGACTTTTTTTTTTTAGGGCGATAAAGAGGATCAAGGCCAGCATGAGAAGGATGCATAAGACTCCAATAAGGCCTCTTTTCCAGCCGGCCAACTTCACTGTGGAATACAAGATAATCAAAAGGATCAAATTCAGCATTTAAAATTGAATCGCAAAACCTCAACCTTCTTTGCTTTTTGTAGTTCACCTCTTGCTACTATAAACATTTCCTTTCAAAACTTCACTCGCCACAGCACCCAGCAGAGGGCTTAAACTGGATACCAAAAATTTGTCAGAGCTAATTTCAAATGAGTTGAAATTACATTCAAACGATTTATTTATTTATTTATTTATTTATTTATTTTAATGAAATATATTTTATGTAAACATTTCCCCAGGGACCACACTTAAAAGTCATGATGACTCAATTATTAATATTCTATTTAATGTAGAGCTATTTGATTAAATGCCAAGTCAAACACAGTCTGTGTACGGCTGTAAAACAAGATGAAAAACAGAGTGTGTCCTTGGGCAAGTTACCGCAACCCGAACAGCCTCTGATGGCTTTTCCATCAGCGGATCAGTGAGGGCATATGTGGTAGAAGTGCTCCATGAGTAGTAATAAACTGTGCTGTCTGAATGGGTAAATGTGGCTTCTCTTGCTAGAAAAGTGCTATATAAGTGTTTTATAAAATCATTAAATATGGCTCTTAAAAATAACTTTGGGACTAAACTGAAACATAAAATTACTGTTGTCAGCAGTACTGAAGATGCGACACACCTGTAATCATGACAATGGAACTCCGTTTGGCTTCGTTGGCAAGGTTGTTGCTCACACAGTAGTAGCCGCCTTTATGATCCCCTTTGACATTATATATAATGTAGGATCCTTGCAAAGAGTCGAAGGTCTGTGAATTAAGAGGACTCTCTTTCTGCGTGTGGTACCAGGTGAAGTTAACTGGAAGCGTGCCTTTCTGGACTGAGCAGGTGAGTGTCACGTCCTGTCCCTCGGACACGTCCCCCATGCTGGACCCGATGATCAGCACCGGATTTGTCACCGGCTCTGCAGAGGGTAAAATTCAAGTTAGAGCTGCAGTCCCCACTGATTTTACCTTTGTTTAGGTTATTGCTATTATTTTGCATCCAACTTACCTATGATGAAAGTTGAAAAAGGCAGCTGCTGCCATGATCCTACTACAGGGGCCATGAATTGACTGTTATTTGCATGGCAGATAAACTTTTTTAAGTCTGAACTGTCTCGGATGCCTGAGGCGTTAAAGATGGCTTCTTCTCCTGGCTTGCTCACCAGCCTCTTCTCGTTCAGATCACGAGGACCAAACAGTTTGTATGTGATAGGGAGCGTGCCAGCTTCACTGTGACAACGCATCTGGAAGCTCTTTCCCAGTATCAGAGTACCGCCCACCACGCTCATCACGGGTTTTGTGGGATAAACTGGGGATAAAGATTATCCATCAATTAGCCAGTACAACAGAAACAAACAAGACAAGGCATCCACAGCCTTGCTAGCAGCCGTGCAAGACGTTACATGGGGAGAGTTGGAGCTAAAGTGGTTTAGGCCAGCATTTGATAATTAGCATGTGTAGCTCAGGCTAATGGGCATGGCATTTGGCTTTTCAGGATTTTGGTCATAACCAAAATACTATAGGATGAGCTGAATTTTTGACCCAATCATAGATGAATAAAATAAAAAGTTAGTCTTATAAACCTGACTAAAAGCCAACCTCAGAGGACGATGGGTGTCAGAACCACATTTCAAAGCAATCAACACAGTATTTGTCTTCATCAATAAAAAACTGGAAATGCTTTAGAACATTAATGTCAAGAAGATTTGTCATCTTTGGACCATGAATTTTCTGGACCAAAGTGGGTCTCTGACTTACCTTTGACTTTCACAACTACTGTTTCGCTTTCTTTTACAAAATTGTGCACAAGAGAAACTGTCTTGACTTTGCAAGTGTAGTTGCCAGTTTTATCCTGGTTTCCCTCAGTAATTAACATCTGTGAAGGGGCAATCTTGACATTGTTTCTGTAGATGGAGAACTGCATGTTTTTATTGGTGATCTTCTTTGGTTCATAGACAGTGACAGAGCAGGTCAGTTTGAAACGCTTTCCCACAAATAGGTCATCAGGATTCACAGTCAATTTTGGCTTTGAAAACAGCTCTGTTGGAGTCAGACAGCAAAAATTAAGTTGGTACAATTTTATTTTGAACATTGAAAAGACACTTCATAACAAGAGGAATATCCAGTACTTGCCTTTGACTATGATTTCTTGATAAGTTTTTTTCTGCACATTGCCAAACTCTGCCTTACACACAAGCTTCCCAGAGCCGACTTCTTGTGCTTTGAATGGATGACTTAGGCCGACTATGCCTTTTTTTAGGATTCGCTTGTCCTTCGTCAGGAATACTTCAACATTCTTCAGTGAGTTCTTCACTTTGCAAACTGCCTCTACTATGTCACCCTCAAAGATATCAGGAAAGGGCAACACATTCATTTCTGGAGAAATTCTGAGTCCTGCAAGACAAGGGTAATTAATCACACATCCTCTGGCAGGCAATCTTGTCTTTTCTTAATGACTAACAACTTAACAACTCTTCTAATCACCTTCGACTTCCACTTGAATCTTGTTGCTGTTTTTGGATTTTCTGGTTCCAGAAACCAAATTGATCTCATAGTTACAGTGCAGGGTGTAGTTTCCAACCTCTCTCAGAACCAATGTAGTCTCTGATGAGTTCCCAGTGGGTGCTACCTGCTTCATCTCGGTAGGCTTTTTGTTTCCAAATACCTGGAAAAAATGGAATACGAGAGATCCCCTCTCCTCGGGAGCGCTGCAGGTGGCGGTGAAGTCATCTCCTTCATAGACTGTAGCTTTATTTAGATACAGAATGGGGGTCTGCAGGCCTGTGGAAAAGGAGAACCCAAGAGGACAAAGCCAAGCAGAAGTGTGACTCTGTGTACAGATCCTGGATTTGAACAACACATACATTAGCTGAAAGGGTACGAGAATTTATTATGGTTGGGTGCGCAAAAACCCTATTTTGGGGATGGTGGCTCTGAGCTGATGAATTTTTGTGCGTTGCAGTGTATTAACTAAAAAAATCCTGTTTTTCTTTAATAAATATGTTTGCTGTAAAAATGACATTTTGTGCCCGATGAATGATTAAAACATGCAAAAAATGTTTTACAGCATTACTAGTTTCCTTGTTGTTTACAGCTAAATCTCAAATGACTAATGTCGCCGGCTTCCTTGAACACAACGCCAGGGCAGCATTGTACGAATCATCTACGCTTACAATATCACAAGGGATGATAAATTTACTCTTATAAAGCAATAAGAAATGCAAAATGTTCAGGGTTTAAATGAAGAAAGTTATCAGGTGTCTGAAAACGGCTATTTATACAGTAGAAGCCAGTAAATCAGTCTTCAGTATTGTGTCATGCTGTGGAAATCGTTGGCGGTAATGTGAATTATTCATCAACTCGAAAAAATATACTTCTGATTTTGGATTTGATTTCGTCCTTTCAGCCGTGCTGATATATGGAAGAGTTTTGGGTGTATTATTGCTTTTTTTTTTCCTTCATATTGTAACATATTAGCTATGGCAGAAAAAAAACTATAATAATCCCTGGTTTGAGGAATTTATTGTACCAAGTTGTCATCTCGTGCTTTACCTGTGACATTGAGTTTCTCCATGCGGCTGGTTATGTGCTTTCCTAAGACAATGACGTGGCAGTCATAATTTCCAGAGTCCGCTGCCCTGGCAGGGTTGAGTTCATATGTAACTGAGTCGTCTGAGGTGTTAAAGGTGCCGATGACAGCGTCGTCCCGTCTGAACTGGAAAGTGTGCGTCAGATTTGGGATGTTGTCATGACTGACGCTGACGTGGCAGTTTACGGACACCGGTGTCCCGCTCTGCACGCTGGTGTTTGGACGGATTGCGAGGAAAACGCCATCTATAGTTAATACTGAAGGCCCACACAAAAACACACACGCATATTAAAAGGAAATGATTTCATTTGGACTTCACGTCTCGCTTGCTAACGTAAAACCAACACAAGGGAGTGAACCAGTAATACAATGCGAGAGTCAGTGTATTATTTTCTCCACAAAGGTGAGGTCACTCCCTGGCTCTCAGTCCATTGCGCAGTAAGCAGGAGCTGCTGAGGGAAGGGAAAGACTTCTACAAACAGTGTCTGACCCTCTTCTTCCCCTGGGAGAGCTCTGTTGATTTACCCCAGCTTCTGCTCTCCTGCAGCAACAACTACACAGTGTGACCTGCCCCAGCAGCTACAAGTCCACATCCGCAAAGCACTGTAGTTGTGTTTGTGCAGCTAGCTAGCTAATGCAGAGTGGCTGAGGTGGTAAGTGATAATGCATATTCTGTAGAGTGAGAAAGCGCTGGCTTGACCTTGAGCTAAGATTACATCAAGCCAAAGAGCAGCAAGGGCATGCCTTTCTGCAATTTTTTGAAAAATTGTTGAAAATCACTTATTCACTTGCTGATGTTTAGATGACAAAATCAAAAGCATTCATTCATCTTCGTGCAAAAGTTGAATTATCACATCAGACCGCTTTTAATTCATCTGTAGAAAACTGAAGACTAAAATGACAGTTGGCCATTTAAAGGGTGTTATGCGTGTGGATGATTTCTGCTGATCATTTTCAACTACACAGGTCACAGACTTTAGGCTGCTAGATACTTTCCTTCGGACATTGACACCAGTCAGCATTTACCTGCTGATCTGAGATAAACAGTCATTGGAAGACGTCTCAGTGTGAATAGGTGGACATGAAAGCTCCACTAATTTTTGTATCTAACAGCCTCAATAACCACTTTTTCAAGACTGCATTTTAGTTGAAATTCATGATGTTGGCAAACTATTAAAACAAGGAGGTTCAGCCAAATTCATGCTGAAGTGAAAGAAATATCCAGCCTCACCTTTGACAGCTAAAAATAGCTACAATGAATCTCAATGAAGACTGAAAATATCAAAGAGGCCAGCCGTGCATCATGTAATGATATTTCTAGCTAAAAATAAATGCTTGAGGAATAGATAGCTTTTTGTCTAATACCGCAAAGACAAATAACCTCAAACCCTCTCAACACTGTTGAAACCATGAAGGAGTTTTTACACAAGACTCAGATACAGTAGAGTATAATGCAGGCATACATACATGACTGTCCGTTGACACACTGAGCTGAAAAAACAAACATACAAAAAAAGCAATAAAATAATTAATTAATTAATACATTAATTAAAAAATAGAAAGGGCTGATAATCAGAAGATCAGCTGAACAGACAACCCTTATCAGTACAGCAGCGCATTAATGAATCCTTACCCAAGTGCAGGAAGGTGGTAATAATCAGCACCAACCGCAGGCTGGGGGGTCTGGAGTCCATCCTGAGTAATGGTGGTTCCCTGCTGCAGGATTCAAATACAGCTGCAGAGCGATGGTGACACGGGGGCAACAAAGGGCATTCAGAAGAACAGGGAGCAGGGCAGAAAGGAGAGGTGGAGTGTATGGAAATGTGGCTGCTGGGAGTGGTGATGGTGCCAGAGGGGTGTTCCCCATCTTATCATACATATTCCTCACGCTGCATGACTGATAGGGAAACGGCTGCTACTTCCGCAGGAATTAAGTATTTACAGTGTCTTTATCAGCGTGTCAGACGAAAGAAAGCATTGTTGCACACATGCCTTGAAGGAACCAACTGGCCTTGAAGCCTCCTCAGATCTTTCTTATTTACATGATTAAACACCTTATGAATGAAGCTCATTTGGTGCTATTCCAACTGCATGGCCTATGACCACATTAGGTAATGTTTGAGATTAAAATGTTTCCTCTGCCTTGCCTGATAGACTTGCCAAACCAACAAACATGTCAGGAATTATGCAACAACCTAAAGGCTGTGCTCCACTTTGCTTGGCCCATAAGCTCACCTCTTAAATTGTTAATATCATCTGCTGTTTCATTACTGAACTGCAGGGATTCATACTAAGTCACGATCCAATCTCAAATTAAATATATAAAGCATGATCAACACATTTACCACCTTCTACCAAGTCTGATCCTTCCTCTAAGGATAAGGGCGAAAGGGGGAAGGATCCAAGGATCAATTCATGATTGTGTCTCTGAATCATTTATAGGATGCAAACTAAGATCTTAGTAACTTCCAAGCTTTAACTGCCATATGCGTAAAGATGATTTATACATGAAAAACAAACAACAACATAAAAGAGATAATCATGTGTTATCATGTAATTCAGATTCTGGTAAATATGCACCAAATAAGAGAATGACAAACCAAGAGATTATAACTTGTTTCTTTACAATTAAACTTGAATTGTTGATCAGTTACTAATCTCGCAAGAAATATGGTACTCATCAGGGATGGTACCTTCAATCAAAAGAATGAATTCATTCATTAAATAAATAGAGACCTGGGCTATGGGGTTCCTCTGGGGGCAGTCACTCCACTCATCACGACATCACTGATAATGCAGGGGATATCGTTATCACCAAATTCAACTGGTAAATTTAGTTATCACAGAGGCCAAATCATGAAAGTATTTTTAATTTTAAGAAGGTGGTTGACAAATTATTGTGTGCAGCATGCTGCATCTTGCAAGCCTTAACCACAACCACTAAGAGGTGCTGAAGATTAACATAAAACACGAGTTTGAAACCTGGAAACTCTGCAGTTTTATCTGCATTGTGCTCTCACTCGCTTTCATTTGTTGTCTGTCCAGCAGGTCCCGGCTTGGTCTCCACTGACAGATAAAGAGATAATACAATGATAGGAATGTTCTGGATATACAAAACTGTTGCTCATTCTCCATTCATCTGGATTATTTTATTCCCATGTTAATTTTAACCTTTAACACTGCGATCATTCATTATTTCTATTATTTTGTCTGCTTCAAAGCACGGGCATTAACCACATTAAATGTCTCTTTGAATTTATTTTCAAGAAATAATCAAAATTTGTATTAAACCAAAGATAAACATTCTCCTTTTTAATCATGTCATCTGTCCATCATCAATCATGTATGATTGATCTCTTAATTGATCTCTCACACGTGTCATCTTTATCTCTCATTGAAAGATAATTTTCTTCATATAACTTCACATATATTAAGTGCTCACTTAATATAACAGAATAAATCTCCCTTAGAGTTAAGCTATTTCACATTTATGCTATATAAACACAAATACTAATAAAGATGGCTGACTCATAGCTTGGTGCTTTAACCTGTGAACTTGAACCATATCATTGTTTAGCGCTCTTAACCAAGGCTGAACTTAAACTGTACATTAGCACTAGCTTAAAATTTTTGAGCAATGTACCACATACACACAAACGATCTTCACATATACAGCAATGACCCACAAATGCCCAGGAGCCGAAACAAACAAACAACAACACACAAACATTTGGCTACAGCATAGGGCGCCATTTTCTCCACTACAATTGTCACAAACTGTGACACTTTATTTGCACACTTATAAGCTTTTAGTTTACGGACCACACATCACCGGTCATTTATATTAGCTTATAAACATCTGAAGTCACCTGGATCTCTAAGACAGAAATCAGTGAAGCAGGAGAACCTTTGCACATTCTCCATTCATCTGGACACTCCCGCGATTCATTACGAAGAGTCCCAGTAAGTGCTGCCACCCAGTGTCCGTTTCAACAGCAATAACCCAAAAAGTGGCTCTCAGAGGAAATGAAACGTCAATAATAATATCTCACTAAAACACTTATTTTGTGAGTACCACGCCTGTTTGACAAGAAATATGTTTTGAAGCAATGCTGAAGTGTTCTCTATAGAGATATTATAGAGGTGACCTTCATTTGTTTGGTCTGACTTTAGCACTGCAAATCATGAATGGCATCATTTGGGTTGGAGACATTTTGAAATTGTGGTGATGTTAAATGTTGTAAAATGTCTGAATGGTTGCCTGATATACACAGCATCACCTACTGCTTGTGTTGGTCAGCAGCACAAAAGAGGCAGTCCAGGCTTTTTCACCCTCCAGTTGATAAATAACACCACTACCTTGCAGTGATAGCAGGTCAAAGAAGGGAGCATTTGGGAAAAAAATTAAAATAAATAAATAAATAAAAAAGGAGCATGCTCTGCTTCTCTAGGTATTCAAAATGTGGCACTGAGGGCGCCGGAACATTTTACCACAGAGAACTCCTGCTGCCCCCAACAAATTAAAAGTCAGTTTGGCCAAGTGAATATAAACAGAAGTTTATATTCTGCGGTGTTATGTGTGGTTTTGTTCCACCAGAGTCAGGGTGTATGTAAGTTAATATACCAGCTTTCTATCTTCATTGTCATCAAATCAGATCACAAACACATTATTATTACACTCTCTGCTGTAACTGCTCTTGTAATATTAATTGCATACCCAACAACAATATTTGTTGTGACTGCTGAGTCTGAGTGATCTGAATTGGGATTACAACCATGCAGATGGCAGTGGGGCTCTATAAAGTGGTGCTCATCCACCACAGTGATCTCCCAGCAGAGTCAGATGTGGCAGGATAGTTTCTACAAATAGTTTTTCTTATATGAGTGCCCACTCACAATCTTCTCACTGGCTGAATGTTCTCTGTAAATTGATCGGGGTGGGCAGAGGTAATAACTTGGTACACTTTTTACATTTTGATGTGACTCGGTATGCTTGATGAGCATGAAGTACAATGATGTCTTCATTCTTTCATTGTATTTTCATGACTATAAGACGTGTATTGCACTCAAGGGAGTGATTGATGGTGGCCATGGTAGCACCACTGACACTGCTGGGCCATTGTGGAACCGGGTGGTGGTGGTGGTGTGATTGATGTCTTCACCGTGGGAGGCTGTTGAATCTCTGAAACTGCCAAACAACCTCTAGGTCTTCTTGGAACTTGGAATGCAGTCTCAGCATGGCCACTGCAAGGGTAAGGTCACGAACTAGGGCTTCATATGTGTGAAAAAAGAATTGAATAACGTAACATAATGATCTGAGTAGATGTCGCTCTGAATCACACATTTGATCATGACGTGTCTGAAGAGGAGGAGAAAACGAAGACCTGAGAAAAAAACTAATTCACACTCCTACTTTATTGACTCTATTGAAAGATGAGAGATGGTAAATTGGTTTCTTCTTGGAGGTAAAAATCTTGAGGGCCTAATTACGAGAAATCAGCTTGAGCTTTGTAGAAAGTCTAGCATGTACATTCCTGCTATTGCATTTTTTGGGGACACATATTGGAACAAATGGATGGTATAGTGTATAAAATGAGATTCTTCTGCAGTCAGAATCACTCTACCAGCTCTGTCCATCTCCTGCTCTTCTGCATGGTGTGCTTCCACAGAGGGCAACCAGTTGCGTCCTGTGGGAGCTTCTGTGTCTCACTTTGGACTGGGTGACCTAGGACTAGCAACATAACTGATGAAGGACAACTTGGATATGCTTCTGCCTCTGGCACAAAAGCCTGCTGGGGACAGGGACCATGTTGCTACAAAATGAAAGTTTGAGTCTACTGCTGTCACCAAACCGCAACTCCATCTTTGTTCCTCCGCCGGTCCAGTCAAAGGCCATGACCCTTGTGTTTCACTCATCTAAATAACTTATCTAAATGATTACCTTTTTATATTCTTTAGAGGCTCTTGCTTCTTTTCCCTGCTTTCTCTGACCTTGCATTTTTCTTCTGTAACACATTGAACAGCTATATCTTTTCTAAAGGGGTCTCAGGACTGTATTTCTCTCACTTTCTCCATCTCTCTCTCCTCTGTGTCTCATGTCTGCAGAATCAATAATAAATGATCTGAGAGGCTTGGCTGTGACAGGCTCTCTGCATTGACTGTCTCAGGGTTACTGGGGGAGGATCAGAAAATGCTCCAGGTCTGGGAGCAGCAGCAAGTTTACAGTCAAACAGTGAAGCCAAAGAGACCTAGAGAAAGGTCATGCTCATTGTTCCGTACTTCAGGACACTGGGCTCTCATGGATGCGTGCATCACAACACAGCCAGCCTTTAAACCTCCTCTTGTCGCTCCTCGATACAGCATGTGAATCCGTGGCATGCTGTATGTAGACAGCTCCTTCTGAAACTCCATGGGGGGCTATTGCTCTGAGACACCTGCTGCGTCCTCAGCATCCACAAAAAACTGGATCCAAAGCCTCCTCTGTTCATATGCCAGATTGAACATGAGCCCAATTCCTTTTTTTTTTTTTTTTTGTCTGCTCTGTTACATCCACCCTGCTGGAGTATCCTTGAGCAGTACACTCCAGGGATGCTCTTCTGCAGATCCTGGTGAGACACAGAGAAGCAAAGAGAGAAGGAAACGATAACATCTGTGTGACTCAAAATCTTTTATGCAAGCATCAGAAAACATAAACACTAATTAGCCTGTAAATCAATCAGTTCTACTAAAACCACTTGTTTTTTCCTCTGATTAGAAGAGCGAAAAAGACAGGGACTTTGAGACTGAGAGCAGCACTAATTCTCCTGTTGCTGCAGAAGAAAAAGTGATTCCTGTCTCTATTTTACTGTTGCCAGTTCAAGCTTGAATACCTCTGCTTCTTAAAACCTTTAGTAATTGAGCTGAGTGTCTTTGGCATTTGTACTCAGGTGTTTATGCAGGTCAGACACTGTTTCCATGCCATCAAACCCCATTTACACTTGGTACCAACGTGATCTGAACTGGCATACACTTTCGCACTTTCAATGAGGTCATTTCTTTCTGCCCTTAGTGTAATTTGATGTTTTCTAATTAACGTTGTGCGTTACATGGCATGCATCAGTGCAAAGGAAATTTGCGTTGCAGGTGGGTGTTATTCACTTTTGTCATTTAATTTCAGTTAGTAGAAGCTCGTTAGTTATTTCTCCTTCCTGCAGGAATAAAAAAAAAAACAAACAAACAAAAAAAAAAACAAAAAACAAAACACACAAACAAACAAACAACAACAACAAAAAACGTGACTGACATCTCACCTTCTTTGCTCTACTCATTCTGTGTGAATTGTATGGTCACCTGGCTGAGATTGGATCACAGTGTGAAGCAGACTACCTCCATGTGTGCTATGGGCCTTTGATCAAGTTAGTTTCCAGCTAGTTTCATACAAACCAGCCAATATCCACTCATACCAACTGACTTTTCTGTACTAGAAGAACCACAATGAGAACCAGAATTTGGTAAGTCCTGTTTGGAAAGCCTCGTGGAATCCGACAGGAAAAGGAGCCTCATGTAACAGCAGTGTGTGGGATGGCTGAGAGAACGCTCTAAATAATCTCCTCAGAACAGATTCTCCCCAGAGAGGAACATCTTTCTTTGGGTCCTCATACATCATCAGATGGATGCTGGTTCATCTTCAGATTGAAATGTTGACACAGCCAAGAAGATTCTGCACAGCAGTGAGAAAAGGCAAGGAAGAGAGCTTCGTGATCCGTCATGCAGTCCTGGTCTCAGTACTCCAACAACAGAGGCACACACAAGAAAGTATTCCTCAATGCAGTGTTTTAAAATTCTCTTCACTGGTTAGATGGCAGTTGTTCTTGTAGCACTGTGAGCACACTTTCAGTCACTGGGTTTGACCTGATACTGTGTGCTACTCCCACCAGTCACAGCTCTGTCAGCAAGTGAAGTTATCAGCCCCTGAGGGAGCGAGGCTGCCTCAGTTAATCACGATAGCTCTGATTAAAGCATGCATCTTACCTCAGCGTAAACCCCGCGGTCACTTCTCACAGGGTTGGAGCAGCTGGGAGAATCCACTCACAATCAATATGAGCATAATGCTCGTTCATGGTATAAAGACAAAAGGCCGGCTCCTTTGTGCTTTCACACTATTTCCTCTGGCTCTGCACAGGACTCACGTAGAGTTCTAGAAACTGAGTTTATCAGTTTGTGCTTTCTGCTTTCATCTGGCTTTGACTCAGAGGATCAGAGTTCAATAAAAACTCCCTTTTTGGGTTTGGCTGCAGTCTATACTTGATGTCTTTGCTTCAGTTTAACTACATGTATGAGTGAGATAAAGTCATGTCAGTCTGGTTACATTTGAGTCTAATTTGACATTTAGTTCAGTCATAATTTTATTGGACATGCTTCTCTGTAGTTATTTTACGGTTGGAATTCGGAGAGGTTGGTCTTTCCACACCCAGTTTGGAAAAATTTTTAAAAATCTGAAACTTTCCAGTGATTTTTTTTCTCCTCACCGTTGAAACTATTCTGCAAATAGAGACCTTAATACAACAGGAGGCACAAGGTTTGACATTTTTGCTTATTTCCTCAGTAAATGTCAATAACAACTAATTTTAAAAAAGAAAAATACCAGCACACAGGAGACAAGCCGTTGGAGAAAAGTAAAAAGGAAACAGGGAGTATGTTGGTTATTCTTGTGAGTTAGCATTGAGCATTATGTAACGCCTTTTCTGGCATTGGCCTTTGTAGCAGAACAAGTCTCATTTGGGAAGAACGCTAATTAGTTTAAAAAAAAAAAAAAAAAAAAGTTAAAATGGATGTTCTAAGATCAGGGATGCCCTTTGCCACCTCTTAGAAAACAAAATGCTGACAAATTACCTCCTTGTTTTGAGGCGTCCGTACGTATCTCAGTTGTACTAAATATAGTTAGTTTAAGGAAACTGGTTCTTATCTTCAAAATCAATCAAACTGTTGAAACAAACAAACAAACAAACAAAAAAAAAATCCTATTTCCTTATTTACTTCCAAGTTCTTGTCACATATACCCAGGAGTAACTGCAGGGAGCAAATTAAATTATTAATCCTTATAGCGACATAAATTATTCAGCTCTTAAGAAGAGGTGTAAAACATCATGTGTAATGGTTCTCATAAAACTATTGTCAGAAAAAAAAAAAAAACTGTTGGTGTGTTGAGTAGGCGAACCAGGTATGTGTGAAATGGTACATGTTTTTCAATAACTCTAAGAAGAACTAGATGCTGCTGATGAACATTATTAATCTATGTTGATTATAAAATATCCCTCTAAAGTATATTTTCAACATTGCTGTAGAATGACTGTAGTTCGCTCTGGTATGTCAATGATGGTAAAACAAGCCAACAAACAAAAAAATCCCATCAAGCATGATTGTGTTGATTTTTAAAAATCAGCACTCACCTTACATCTAACAACAACACATTCTTTCACCACTTTAACGGAAAACAATCACTACTTTACTGTCTGGCAGGTTGATTTGTGTTTCCTTCATTATTTATTTATTTATTTTTTTTTTTCAGTTTTTGGTGAAGTCATTTGCAGTGCAGCCTTGCAACTGAGACAGTGCATGAATAAAATGCTGATTATTTGACCGTTTATCTCTCTGGATACCTGTATGTTAAGATTATTTGCTTCATTTCTCTATTTTTACATAATATTTCATCACCTAATGTGGATGTGCATAACTCAAAATTCTGTCTTGAGGTGAGTTACAGAGGTTGATTGGGATGGCCCACCAAACCCACCACAAACAATGTGTTTCTTAATTTGCCATTAATGCAGTTAAATAAAACCCTTGATGTACACATAGATTAAAATGCCCCTCTGTATGATGACAACGCAGAGCTTGAAGTCATTACTAACACTGCCAAGGCTCTGTAGGAGACAGGAATAAAGAAAATAATGGGACGGCTGGAGAGGAAAAATTCAAATTCCAGCACATGAATGTCTGCTCATCTGGAGGAGGGTGATACAATAGTAAGTAGAGGACAGCTTAATAGGGCCATTGCTTTCCTTGGCCTTTTGTACCTAAGTAATTAATTACAGAGCATATAAAAAAGGCCTATTGATTGACAATGCATTTTAGTCTCCGAGTTATTTTGTGCATCAAAACTTTGGAGAACAGAAATCCCTCTAAGCCTTGACAGCGTTGCTATTCAGGCAGAAAACATGCAGGAATAAAGTTTTTAAACTTTATTTCTGCCTTTCAAATATGATGTCGGAGAGAAATGTTGCATTCCAACTATTCATTCACCAAGGAATAAAAAAAGTGACCTTGGTGCTGCTCTATGGCATATCTGAGTACAGAAACCTAGAAGTGAATGAAAGGGATTTTTGTTCAAAAAAAAAAAACAAAACCCCAAAACAAACCAGAATACAATGAAACTGTAACTATAGTAACGACTGTGTTAATAATGAGGAAGCTGTCAGATGGTCTGTGAACAACAGCTGGAGGAAAAAAAATGGGAATGGATTCCTTTGATTTCAGTGGTTTAATAGGGCCAACTGCTGGAAAGGGATAAACCTGCATTCTGTTGGATGACATTAGGGTGCTGTGTCACCTCATTGTGAATTCAGTCACAAGCACAGTTTGTTTTAAGTCAAAGTGCAATCTTTGAGTTTGAGTGAGAAAGTTTTCTGGCATCATTAATGCAAAGTTTTAGCTGAACAGACCTTTAAGAGTTATGTGTCCCATCTGTCTCAGCAGCCTGGAAACCAGCGGCCCATCATCCTTTGTGCTTACTTTGAGAGTGACTGTGGACACACTAGTCAGCCAGCAAAACATTGCATGATCTCTGTTTTTACCACTTATCCAGAGGGGTCGTAAGGGGCTGGAGTTAATCCCAGCCAGCAGCGGACAAGGGCAGGGTGAACCCTCGTTGGGTTGGCAGTCTATCGTAGAGCAGACAGTCAAAGACAAACACCTCAGGGCAATTTAGAGTCCCTGTGTACTAAAAATGTGCACAACTTTGGAGTGTTGTGGGGAAGCTGGAATACCCAGAGGGAACCCACACAGGCACAGGGAGAACATACAAACTCCTACAAGCTGCCACTCCAAGACAGAAACCTATCATCTGATATATTTTTAATGACTGGTCAAAATGAAGGTGAGGACCTTCTACAGGCCCTCTGGGCATCTTCCCTCTTCTGCACAAATTATTAATATTTTTCCCACTTGATGCTCCACTGAAACTAAAACTAAAACCAAACTAAACAATCCAAGTAAAACGTTTCTTTCCTTAAGAAATACTTTCGATACTGTACTATATCTCGAATCTGTGAGAAAATACGGCCTTCATGAATTCTTCAATTCTTCAATTCTTCAAAACAGGCTGATTGCTTGGCAACAGAGCCTGAGCATATTTTATATAGTTTTAAATTATCACATTTACAACTGGTTGTGCTTTGTACGTGGCGTTTTCATCTTTCAATTGATGATAAAATATGAATGTTCCAGTTCTCTAAAGTCATCCAAACAATAAGTCTGACCTGTAGTTCCATAAAACAGGACTTTTTTGGGTGTACACTAATATGGCTCACAGTGTTGTTTTAATATTTTTTTTTTATCTGCAAGGCCCTCTTGAAATAGGCTGGCTTAAAGAAGAACTTTCCATACTAGTTTTAGGACCTAGTAACAGCAACAACCAGAGTTAATCATCTGCTTGAAAAGCGCTGAACTCTGCTCTCTGAGCTGATTACCCCAAATGGGTGTGTGAGACAGCATATTCCCAATGGGTATAACTGAGAATCCCAATGTAATTATCCCTTCCAAGCATCACAATAACAGATTTGGTATCACAATAATCCACACAATGACCTCATTTGAATTAAGAAATACACTAGTTTGTCATTTTATCCTGTGGCCTTTAGGTGTAGTAATTTCACATTTCTCTTCTCTTAAAGAAGAGAAATGCAATAAGAGGGTGAGTCAAAAGAAAATTGGACAAACCAAAAGTAATCTGTTCTCAGATACTCTATGTGAAAACCCATGCTGACTTCCCTTAGGGGACTCCAGGAAAAAGCCTTCAGTCAGGGTCTTTCAACTACAGCGAAGCAGAGAGGCCTTCACATGCAGCTCAGATTTTGTCTCCACAAAGAGGCCTAGTGGCACAAGAGACCATGTGGGAGGAAGACAGAATAAGACAGAGGCATGCTGGGTCGGTTCCCAATTAACTTGAAATAACTCATTGGCTTTAACCTTTCCACTTCCCTCTGTACTGTCCTACATCACTCTGTGCCAAACACACATGTATCTTGTGTGTGGCCGTGTGGTGTGAAGGCACTGTATGTACTCGACAACATGTAGTCTGTAGAGTTACTCATGCCAGTGCTGGAGGTGTGCTTTTCATTTTGTTGCTGCCATTAAATTAAGGTACAACGCTGTGCGTGGCTTAATGATCTGGTCTGGACTGAAGGCTCACCACCACCATCCTGATGGAAGTGGGGGTTAAAATCAGCTTGTTCTGTTTGGCTCCTGGGCACCTATGAAGTCTCTGAAGCTCCGTGGATGGTGCTGCACAGTGAAAAGTAACAACTGTAGAACCCAGTCTGGATACATTTCAACAGGCAGCCCCAGAGCCTTTATGGGCTGCGTGTCAATTAGTTAGAAACTGACCTTTCCATGAAGTAACTCCACAGTCCTGGGTGTTTAGGGATATGGTATAGGTATGTAACACACATACAAGCGGTTTGTGTACGCTTACATCTTGTGGGATAAAAAAAAAGCAAAAGTAGGGGCGATATAGTGCTTGCCAGTATTTGTTTATCTCCTTCTGATAAAAACTTATTCAAGAAGCGAAGTTAAGAAGAAACAGAAGAGCGTACAATCCTCTCCATAAAACTGACATTTGGTATCAATCTAAGACAAAATGCCCAGCTGAGTATGATTTTTAGAATGCAAGCAAATATTTTGTAGTATTTCAATACACCAACTGTGTCACTCACATGAATCATTACCAGCAACAGTAAAAAAGCATTTTCTGAAGAGTGGAAGCACATATAAACCCTTGTCGGCTCATTGTACCCCGATCCTGGTTTACTGTGGCGCAGCCCAGTTCTCTGGAGTTGTGTGTTTGTGTGTCTCAACAGTTGTAGTTGCATTAAGTTTTATAGGAACTAGCAGGAGTGGACTCACACCTGATTTAAACCCACGACCTTTATTCACCCTAAATGATGCTGCAGCTCACATAAAGTGCTCAGTAATGATAACATCTCTCAGTACTTCTAATTAATCCGGTGTGACGAGCCATCAATCTCCATGGATATACAGTGTGTAACCACCCCCCGCCCCCAGACAAAAAATAGCATGCAAAGAAAGAATAACTAAGGCGGAGCAGACATTGAAAAGGACAGTGATCAAAAGGAAGAGGATGAAACATGCGGGGGGTTAATGGCTGCAGTTTTTCATCATTACATTTCTTAATGCTAGATGAATGTTGGTCATTATGCCGAGCATGCATAAAACAAACAGCACAACACACAACTCTGGCTCCATTTTATTTACCTGCCCTCTATCTAACCTGAAAGGAACAATAAATGACTGCATGATGGTATGAGGGTTTATGATAAAAACGCACACCTGCAGCAGACAGCGGTAATATCGACAACAGCTTTGATTACACTAGGTTGAAAAGACTCCTGGTTGTGTGTGTTTTAGCGTGAATGGTCTCAGCCTCCTGACTGATGGATGAACATAACAATCCAGAAAAAAAAACCTGCTGTGCACTCAACCAGACTCAATCATCAAGATGGACGTCACAGGTGCCGCCATGGCTGTTGCCACACAGTTGTATTATTTGCGATGAAAAAGATGACAAAGATGTTAAAGGAGGACACACTTCTGGCTGTGCAGCCGGTAATTACTGTATCAGATACTGTACACCCCCGACCCCATTCTGCTGCTGAACAGATGCCAGGACGGAGCAAGGCGTTTATCCTATAGGACTATAGGACAATGACATTAGCACTGTTTTACGCTTAACATAATGCAAAGAGCATGACAATCATGTTCACGTGGCTGACCGTTAGGTCCAGATGGTGATTAAAGCAGATAACAAAAACGTGAAATCCCTCAGGTTTCAATTATGTGACTTAATTATAGCAACAGCTAAGCACACATTATTCATGTGTACTGTGTGCTATCAAGCCAAATACATGTATACAAAATGACTCAAGGAAAAATATATGCAAAGTAATGCAGAGGCAGGAACAAAAGGCCAGTGTTTGTTGTGTGCTTTACATTCATACCCACAAAGAGGCGGAGTTAGATCGTCTTGTGAAGGTTTCTGTTACCGAGCTTGTTCTGGGAGAACATGTGAGGCAAAGTCAATCGTTTGAGAAGGCGAAAGCTATTTTTTTTTTTTTTTTTTTTTTAATTCTGCTTAGTCTGACAGAGTGGTGCACCATTTGACAGTCCATATTTGGGTAAGTTTTTGATCAGAATTTCAGTTAGAAGAATTTAATATAAGAATAATTCATGAGATGCAGCCAATTCCACTCCAGTGATCACAAGTCAATATAGTGTTGAAGAGACAGCAAAAACTCAGCACCCACATACATAAATCTGATTGATGACAGGTGTAATTTAAAGCACGGCTTCCATTGTGCTCTTAGATACTGAAGTATGCAGCATCATAAGATACATATTAAAAAGGCTAACCTGTGCTGTAATCCTGTGTAGAATAATAATGTAAGATAGACAAAGATCTCACACAAAGCTAATATGACGAGATTGTTTGCATATTTTGCTTTTATAACTTCAGGGGGCATGTTTTCATCTATTGCATATAAACCTAAATAAATGAGATAAAACATGTCATGCTCATTAAAAAAATAAAAAACTTAAAATCACCGGAACGAAAGAAAAAACTGTCCAACAAAACAAAAGGTTCACAAGCCAAAAAGATTAAAAATAAATAGAAATAAAAAAAGTGCAGCAAAACATCTATAAATTGATAAAATGCTGAAATTTAATTCTCAATTTGAGAGAGAAAGCAAAAAGAGTGTTTAAACAGAAGCTCTCTTATAATAATATAATAATAATGTAGCTCCTCTGGAACAGCATGTATTATTAATAAGTTAGCAAAGAACACAGGTCAGCCCTCTAAAGGGAGCCCTAAAAACTACACTACTTTGTTCGGTGCTAACTGTGATATCCCAGACTGGCTTTGTAAAGCCCCATTACATTATTGGATTCCCTCTATATTCATTTTGCGAAATGATAAACGTGGTCATCTATTCACATTTTTGAATTTGGCTGCAGCAGGTTGGCTGTATCAACATAAAACAGCAGAGAATGCACGGAATCAAAACCCCAGATCACACTCATTACGTTTCCGAAGTATGTTGTCAATAAATAGATTGTTGATTGTATTAAATACATTTTTCCCATTGACATCTGTGCCCTCCGTGCCAGTCTCTTAGTAATCTATCTCATATTTTAGGCAAGTTTAATATGCAATTTATTGAAGGTAAACCACGTCTTTTTAGAGAGTGTTCATAAAATATCTGGTTATAGTGATTTAGTTTCAACACCGACATGAAGTTGTTGAAGTAACAGAGAGTTGATGGAGTTTTGAGAGGTCATAAAAATGTAATAACTCCAATATTAACATCATCCCCTTGGAAAGTCTTGGAAAGTCTTCTGGTAGCAGTGCTGGCATTAAGTCTCACTTTCTGCTGTGCTCTTAACAGACCACAGATTTATGTGATTGTGCGAGCTGTCAGTGATAATTCCCCTTTACTTTGAAGATGAGGACTGACTTAAGACTGTGAGAGAATTCAATAAACAGCCCTATGTTTTTTCCCATTTCTTATCCAAAACTTAAAATGCATGTGGTGAAGTGAGTCGAAGTGAAATAAGGGTGCAGCTGGATGGTACTTTTCTCATGTGACTAAAGCCATGATCAGAAATGTATGTTACGACTGCAGAGAAGCCCCCACTGGCTCAGGTATGATTTCTAAAGCTAACAGAGTGCTCTGGCGTGGACTCCAGAAGACTTTGAGGAGGTAAAGGGCCTTCCCTTGATTTGGTCCGGTGCGGGGATGCATGGAGTAAGAAGAGCAGTGGCTGAAACCTGCCTTGCCCTGACAAGCACCTTCCTCTGGGACATCTCGACAGGAATCGCATCAAATGAGACACAGAGTTCCTAAACTTTGTTGAGCTGTTCATGTTTCACTTCTTTTGTTTGTTTCAGTCTAAATGTTGACTTCCCAGTGTACAACAGCACCACTTCCAGGGAGAAAGGACAGTTTTCCCTTGACCCTTGGCTAGATCAAAAGAGTCAGTAAGTGTTTATGAAAAGCATACCCACTATGGTTTGATGACCAGTAATTGCAGACATGGAACTGTCATCTGCCTCACTGCCCTTTTTTCTCAGCACTGTCAAAAAGCACAGAGAAAAAACAAAAACTGATGCTGATGGTAAATTCACAGAGGAGGAGGTGTGATAGAGGGCCTGCTGAGCTGAGAATTCATATTGGACAGAGCTTCAATGGAAAGGCTGAAACTGGGGAGAGAGAAACACATCAATACCTGTTCTGCCTTCAATAAAAGGAGCTCTAAGCCCAAAGGGGAAAAGGAGGAATACAGAGAAAACAGTAACAAGTGGAGATACGCGTTGGATAGAAACATTTACATACTAAAGAGTGTTTATTTAGCAATCTACTTTCTACTTTATTCGTGCTGGGTCTCCCGCTACGTTCACAACAACCTCAGTAAATTAGATGTTGGAAACATTCAATACAATTTCTGAAGCACATTCATCCTGCCTATCGCTGTCTCTGCCACATCAGAACAGGTGACTGAGATTATTGAATCCCCCTGCAATATCTGCTTTGGGTGCATTATCAAGTTGGGCCGTCAGAAGGTGGGAAATTGTGGCTGTGAAGGGAGGCACATGGTCAGCGGCAGTCCTCAGAGAAACTGTGACATTTGAGTGGTAATTGATTCATATAAAGGGCCAAAAGTTTGCCAAGAAAACAATTGCCAGCATCCGCACACTGCCACAAGCCTGACCTGTGGGCAGAAGGCGGGTTGGGTCGATGGATTCATGTTGTCGAAGCCAAAGTTTGACCCAACCATCTGGTGCCTCAGTGGAAAACTCAATTCATCAAAACAGGATATGTAATTTTTTCATTTCATTTATTCAGATTTGGTTGGAGGAATCGGACAAGGTAACAGCTCCATGTTGGTTTTTTTTTATATCCTCCCATCGTATTTATGGCGTGATTATGCAAGGTTAAGTGAAAGATTTGTGGATGATTCGTAAACAGTTTCCACGCAGGAATAAAAATATGTTTTTGCTGAGGCACATTAGGACAAACCCGCAGACGATCCCAGCTACAAGCTCACCAGTCCTGCTTTGAACCTGCCATTAAATCTGGAGAAAAATCCTGCAGAGAGAGTGAGCGGTAGTGACATTCATCTGAGCTCAGGTGACACCCACCTGTTGGGAAAATCACATCCATTTAACCTCCCATATAGTGAATGGTTTAAACTGTCATTCAGCCACAGATATGCAGGCAAGCTGCACTCATCTCGCCTTTTTGTCATTTCAACTTGAAAGCACCAGAGATGTCCCCCTTGGCACAACACATTATGGGATTTTTGTGCTGTGTCTTGAATTCAAACCCCAGGAAGAAATATTCAGCTTTTCCCTCCTTACGCACGGCGGAGCAGAAGAGGAAAATGCTTATGAAGGTGACAGGCGTTTGAGGAATGAACAAGGACCTGACAAGGGAAATTAGGACATGAAAAGTGTGCTGGAGGTACTGACCCCCCCCCCCCATATGTCCGTGTGTCCATCCATGTATCATACCTAAGGAAGGGTGTGCGTTCAGGAGTTTGGAAACATGTTTTGTTGTTAAAAGACCTGCAGGGTTTCAGTGTGAAGCTGTGGAAAGGTAAGAATGAAAAGAAAAGACAGAATCAAAAACAAACTCAAGTTTAAGAAATAATAAAGGCAACATGTAACTGGTTGATTGCAAATTATTCAATCATAACAGCAAGATGTCCACTTTTTTTCCCCCATACATTACAATCAAATGCCACATGTTCCAGCAGCTGTGGTATTTTTCCTTTTTCTTCAGGATTTAGTCTGTACATTTAAATCCCAATCTATAGCTCTTCCAAACTACACTCTGTGGCAGGATGACAATTAGTGACGAATACATTTGTAAAATTGGCAGCTGGATACAGATAAGAATGTTGAATCTATCAACAGTTAAAATGTAGGTCGCTGAATTTGGTGCCGGGAAATGATCTCATAATCACCCCAAATCTCAGATTACAATTTCCTACCTGCAAGCTGTGTGGAAAAAACAAACAAGAAGTAGCTTTAAATTTTGAGCTGTAAACTATGATAAAGTCATTGTGTTTGTATTTAAGGTGCAGTGCTCAGCCAAACTACAGCCTCAAAAAACATGATGAATCAATGTCAGTAGCTAAAGCCTCTTTAAAACCTATGAAACCAGCGATAACGCACAATAAAGGAAGAAGGAAATGACTGAATATCATCAACAAGTAAATCAGACGTTTAAGTTCAGTTTTGGCCATCAGCAATAGATAACTGTTCTGCCCTAGCTGACAAGGACATCCCTTCCTCCTGCTCAAAGGCTCACAGTCTGTTTATGTTGAAGAATATCTAAAATCTCCTCTGCACTCAGGGGAAGGACTCACTCCACTGCCGTGGCTCCATGTCATCCAACACTGCAGGCATGGTTGAGCTAGCCAGTGCTTTGAGTTTCAAGTGTGGATGCTGGCAGCTTTGAGATCCCTGCAGGAATGCTTTAGTTACATAACAATGAAGGTTGCGTTGCCTGCACAGTTGGATCCATGAAGGATCAATAATACAGGAACTCCTTTCAGCTCCTCTTTTCTCTACTTCACGCCAAAACATGCAAATGTATGTATATAGCCAATCAAAGTCATAGGAACCATTGCCATCACACCTAGAAAACAATAAAACGAGCCAGGCAAAAGGGATTTGGAGTACAATACATGGGTGCATTCAGGGTTCTAGGCATGAACATTGTTATGGGGGGGCCCCAGAAGGGGGTAGTGTCAACAATATTTCCTCCCTGTCTCCTTCACCTTTTGCTTCTGTTGCAGGCACACCTGGTGGCAATCCCCATTAACTGACCTACTTGAGGAGAAGGAAGGATTCTCTCTCACGCTCTCTCTCTTACTTTTCTGAGCCGCTGCCCAAAAGCACACTTTTTGTTTTCCCTGCAGGTTTTTGTGCTGAGGATTCTTTTGTTACCTTGTTTGTTATTTCAGTTTTGGTTGGGGATCTTCACTACTCCAGTTTTTGGTTTTTCTTCTGTCATTTAGGTCCAGTTTCCTTTTTCTATATTTTTGATAGTTTAGAGGGGACAGCTGAGTGTGACGGCCCACTGCGTGGTTGGCCCAGCGAGTCTCCTTTTTTTGTTTATTTCTGCTGAGATCCCCATCTTGTGGTTTTTTTTTTTTTTGGTTACTTTGCTTTTCCTTAATCTATTTGCAATAAATGATTTTGGCCATAGGTAACTTTTTTCTGGAGTGTCCCTTTTCATATGTTGCACCCTCATATGAGCCAGTTTGTCAGAGGGGTTGTAACAAACATGTCCTTGGGATAGAAGATGACTCTGGCTACATCATGACTCTCCACATCCAATAATGCTGTGCTAGCAACAACCCTCCGCTCTTTTTCAGCCATGTACCACAATGAAGTGCACGGAAACCTTCAAATGCTCAATATGCCCAATCAGGAATTCTGCATTTATATCTGTGGGGCTGAATCCTATTGAGAGCAAAATAAAGTTGCATACAAAGTACAATTTATCTCTTAGTCGACATGAATATATTACAGTCAAATTGTAGATAAACAATTGTCTATTTGGAATTAAAACCAATGTGTACTTAAAATGTAGCCTGACATGAACATCTTCAAAGTGCTTTTTTCACAAGTGCTTTCTGAGGCAGAGTCAAATAATAAGCTCCCCATATCCAACTTACATCACAAATAGGAGAATAACAATATTCTGTTGTATTATACTGCATGACAGATGTTGAATATTAAAGTGTCATCATTGCAGCACATTTACTGAAAGAAGACATCTTAAGGAGGCTAAAAACACCAGCATTTATTGTGAGAAGCCTGCAGAGGATGACTAATTAGCCTAATTTTTTCCCATCATTTTGCCTTGTTATGAGATGTGAATACATTTTAATTATTAGAGCAAAACATTTTTCTATTTAGGTTTAAAACAGCAGACTCTTTTGGCCTGATAGAGGAGAAACTGGACTGTTTGTCTTTGGTGTTGAACCATTTTCTGTTTTGTTTGCTTCAAGCATCTCTACAGAACTTGCAAGGCATGCTGGGTATAAGAAGCACTTTGAGCTAAAAGCAAAGCTTAAAATGTTTCAAAAGATTCAAATCAATTACAAAAAGTGTTTTCAACTGTGAAAAATTCACTCTGTGTAAGATGATTGCAGATGTCAAGCGAGTCTTGTGAGGAGTAACATCAATGATAAATGGGCAAGTCAAGGCCAAACTAAATACCACAGTAAGCTGCATAGAGCTTTAGAAATGGCTTGTTGTATCTCTTTTCGATTGTGCACAAGGGTTAACGTTACAATTACCACAAAAACTTAAAGACATACACAAATTTATTGTCCTATGACAGTTGTCTCGTGCAGATGTGATTAATTTTGCAGCCGTTTAATAATGGGCCATAGCAAGTGATGAAAATACTCCTTCACTTGATGGCGGCATGAGAAAATAAGAAAAAATAATTATTAGTCTTAAGGTATTTCACTCAAAGCCATGAATGACACATATATACTCCTCTGGGCGCCGTGGATGCTTGTGTGAAATGTTCAGATGTTCATACTTTTTGGAGTTAGAATCCAAATCTTAACGTAAAAGAGCTGCTGGGAAGAGAATGTTTGACCACCAATACTTTAGGAAGATGGCTTGGATGAAGCAGTTCTGTGGAAAGAAATGGCCCAAAATTCATCTTGAATGTCGTAAACCTCTGATCAGCAGCAAGTGGAAGGGCTTATTTGAAGTTACTGGTGGGAAATGAGGTTAATAAACCAAATGCCTTACTTTTTCCGTCAGCACTGAGCGTTTAATGGTGTGTTCAATAAAGATACAAATAATTAGAATTGTTTGTTTCATATTAGCTCAGGGAGACTTTGTTTACACTTGTGACTTAGATGAAGATCAGCTCATATTTTATGACCAATTAACGCAATAAATCAGGTTATTCCAAAGGGTTTCGAAGATTTTCAATGTTTTTCTTGCTGCTGTATAAATATAACATAGCTCCCAGTAGGCGTAGACCTGCCTTGCTACAGAGCTGAGGCAAGTTCTGACACAACAGCTATGGATGCGAATTCATGAGAAACTGCCTGATGGCTTGAAAAAGTCATTAATGGTAATTGTGAACAGGGGCTGCAAGGAGTCATATTGCAAACACATCCGGTGATGTTAAGGCCACAGGCTTGAGTTATTGTGCAGTGATATGGTTCACTGGCTCAGTGATCGAAGGGGAAAAGCCTTTTCCAAGCAAGAGCAACCTCTTCAACAATCTAATTCTGGCTGCAGTAATATCCCCCCACATATGTAAAGCAATAGATAAATCTAATGTCAATAGGACCAGAATGACAAGTAAATACCCTTCTTCATAATGGCAACAGTCCAATATTATATATGCAAGGGGAGGGGGGAATTATGAGGTCTGCACTTCAGCTGACTCCGACCCAGCATTCACCTTCCACAGATTAACGTTACTTAAAAAAACAATAATGTGCCAATAAAGCTTAAACTCATATTCAATGGACAGATCTAATGTTTATCAAGAAAGCACGGCTGATAGGTAATAGCTGCCTGATCGCACCATTAGAAGGGAAATCACCATTAAATGTGTGAAGCAGAAAGAACAATCTGTCTGATAGGATGTTACTCTCTGCGTTAAATTCTGACAGATGGTAGGAGAAATATGACTGAGGAAACTCTCGGCTGGATCAACTGAGAAGGCAAGAGAAAAACAGAACTAAATGCAAATGAAGGGATGGACTCTACTGACCTCGAAGTTATCTTCCACAAATTACTGTCTAAATCATCTCATTTGCGGCCTGAGGCGATTACTGAATCTAATTTAACATGCTGGAAAGAAAAGGAAAAAAAAAACAAAAAACAGGAAAAGATGAGACTTTAAACAGCCAGAAAACCATTATACTGTATCCCCCGGACATTATGTTTGCATTCACCGTATTAAATGAAAGGCTACAGGTAAACAACTTGACGGTAATTGTCATGAGATGTTTACATGAAACTTTCAGAAAGTGACATAGAACGCAACACATGAACGCAACCATGAAATCTATAAAAGTGTATTTGCTATATTAAAAATATACTATATTTACATAATACAGCGTTACAGACAACTCTGTCTTTGCCTCAGTTATTTTCAGTTGGTACCGTAAAAAAGACACCAAACTGGGTGTGTGACAATTCAACGGCATAGGCTGCACACGAAGCATCACCTTTAAGGGAATGAGCTACTTTGAACAAAAACAACCTTTCACTGGCACTGGTTCGCAATCCCAGTTAGAAATATTATCAGGCTCCCATTGAAACTGTCAGCAGGAGGATTTCTCCTGTGCTTCTCTGTGTTTTATTTGGTATCCTTAATATTAATGAGGTACCTTCTGATCAGATGATTGTTGAATTATGACCAATTTCAAAAAATCGTTCGGAGAAAATATTGAAATCCCAACCATTCTACGTTGTAGAAAAAGTCAAGTGATAAGGTCGGTAAGGTTCATCATGTGGAAACCATGAACACGAGCATGTACAATAAAAAGGTCACAATAACAACTTATTGTTTGTCTCTTCTGATTGGCCAAGAAGCTCAAAAATGACAAATTACGTTTGATTTGTTTCCTATTTCTTTACTAATATCGACTGATTTTAACGCGTAAGCCAAAAAGACCCCTCTGTCTGACCCCCAATATGGCCAGACTCCCGTGCTGTTGTAAAGCTCCTGTAACTGCACCCCTTCATGTTGCTGGTGAAGGGTGAAGGTGAAGGTGAAGCCACCTGTTCAGCTTGTGCAGCAGCTGATGGTCCCACAGCGTTAACAACAAATCATCTTACCTGTCCTTCCAGTGCCATAACGTCTCTCAGTTAAGACTTTCATACATTTCATTCTGGACCAAATAAGGAAACCTTTTGGTAGTACTAGATGAGAAGCTTTAAGATTGCCAGTGTTATCAGGAAACCAAGAACATCTCTACAAAGCTTTCTAAAAAAGCATTCATTCCAGTTGGACGAACCAACTGGCTTTTTAACAGTTCACTAGAAGCTTATCCTGCAGGAGTTATTTTGTTTCTTCTGGCGCTGAAGATGAGCTTCTCTGCTGGATAATTAGATTTTCTTCTAATCACATAAAGCCTTAGTTCTTTTGCAGCTTTGCTCACAATAACACAGAATTGCACTTGCAATATTCACACTCCCGAACAGAAAGTCTACAACACTGTTCTCGTTGCTGTTCTGGATGCCTGAAGGTGTGAGCATGAGTGGTTATGCGGAAGACTCCAAATCAAATATACAGTTTTAATGCCACCACATTCTTAAACTTTGTATGGAGCTCTAATTGCCTATTAACACTACAACTTGTTATTACGGTTACGTAACTCTCTCTCCTGCATCAGAAGAATAAGAAATCAAATCCATCTGGTACTTGACCCATGAGGTGATTAAACAAACATGACCTCAATCTCTCTCCTGCTAGCTCCTTGGCATCTGCTGGCAAGCCACCTGTTTAGCTTACTGCTAATTTGACACTCTCTGGGGAGATGATGGATGTCTGTTTGAAAAGCAGCTGACAAGAGACTCTTCACCATTTCCCTGTTAGTGATTGCTATGCAAAATCCTCTCATGGCCTCTAGCTATATCCATCAGAGTATTCCCACGGAGTTGCATGTGAAGACATTTGAATACAGATAGGGAACAGTTACATCAGTAGGGGTTTATTCTATGCTGCTGCCTACTGCAGAAACATACTAATATAATGTATTATTGCATGAGGGAAATAACAAACCACCAACCTGGCATCATTCTAAGTGAATTCATTAGGCTTCTGAATGTGTGCCATCATCCTGCAATAGGAGGAGTTTTCTTTGATCATTACACCATCCCAACTCTTAGTGTTTTCCCTCTCCTCTTTTTTACCATCGTCTTCTTCAACCGCCATTGAAGGTCATGGGTACAGAGTCGATCTGCTCACACTTTATATGTCAGAGAGCCTGCAAATTGTCATTATTCATGACTTCACCGCAGTGAGAGTCGGCCCTGTTGGCTCCACATGTATCAGCAAGAGAGGACAGGGAAGATCCCAAAGGAGCTGAGTTCAAAGCCATCAGCTGCCTTGACCGAGACCACAGCAGAGAGATTTCACAACTGCTTTCTTGTCCGAAATCCCACTATAATCTACACAAGTTCAATTTGTTTGGAAATCCTTTGGGACTCTTGGTTCTAATATATCAGCAGAATTTTCTCCTTGAAGCACCATCTTGCAGGAACATTAAAATTGCTATGAATCACAATTGAGATCACATCAAATTTTTAAGACCCTGTAGAACCAAGAGGGTTGACCCAGTTAAAAGTGCTGAAACATCCTAAAGACACATCTTCCATTTAAATGTCATGACAGTGTCACTCCTTTGCACATTTTCAGGTCTTGGTCGAAGATCACTGCTACTGACATGGTTAAAAAGAAATCAAATAGAGATACCACAATACCACCAACGGTATGGCCAGAGGACAGGTCACCAATGAAAATGAAAGGACGGCAGCTGATTATTTTCATTGTTAATTCATCAGCTGATTACAGAATCACTTCAATCTTTAGCTCTACAAAATTTCAGAAACAAGTCAAAGGTTCTTATAGCCCAAGGTAAAGCCACACAGCTTGTTTTTTTTCAGCAAAATGTCCAAAACTCACAGATAATGAAGTAGGAAGACAAGTCAGTTAGATTTATATCCTCCATCACACCGAGGCTCCAGTACCATCACAATGATTTCACTTGGCTCTGTGTGCTGGCTTTTCTATCATGCATATCAACTTATGTCTTAGAAGAATACTTCTAACCATCCATGTAACACAAGAAACTAGGGCAGTTCACCTTTTTTTTGACCAATCACTCATATTGTTCTCTCATCGCGCTCTAATCATACATCTCTTAATAATTTCTAATCAGCGGAGTCAACAACATACTCCTTATGAAATTAAGTTTCTGCATTCATGTTTATTAACGTCTTGCTTTTTAAGACAAAAATCTTAAGAACCAACAAGGTTTGTGAGAACCACAGAATTAATTTGACATTATTGCTTCAAAACAGATGAGAATGTTTGTTGAAAATAGTTTGCATTAAATTTTTTTTGCTGATAGAGTAATCAAACAATCAAAGTAAATGTTAGAACTCTCATGAATAAAGCCATTGGGTAAAAGCAATTGGAGGGCTTGCAGCATCTCCATCCCTATTTCCTCCTTGGGATTCTGCATATCCCACAGCTCTTATGGTCTCCTACCAAGACCTCTTTTACTGCTGAACATTTCAACTCCTTTATTTTGCTTTATGAGCACCTCACTGGAAGAAAGTATGAGAAACACCCAAAGAGGAAACACTATAAATTCAGAGGATGATATGTGGGGGGGGCACAAGTCAGAAGAGCAAGTGGGGCCAGAGAGTTTAAGCCCAGCCCCAATTTCATCTGTGCTGCAATGACTTGAGTGTTTCGTTTTATTTTTGAAGAAAGTGATATGAGAAAATATTTAAGTTTGAATACATAAGCGATTCACACCACTAATGCATTTGCTCTAGTCAGTGCCCTCATTTCAGGTGCAGAATAGGAGACAGTGAGGTGGTGATGGGGCAGAAACCAGCAGTGTAGGCGTAGTGTCATTACTCAGACCTTACAGTCACTGCTTCTTTAAAGCTCTTCCACCAATTCAGATTGTGGCCTTTTGTCCTGCCTCTCTGCAGGCCCTCATGTGATATACAGTATACTAGACTGCTTTAATTAGAGCCTGTGTGGGAAATAACAAGCTACCTGGTCCGCTGCCCTATCAGCACTTCTCTCAGAAGTTTTGACATTTACAGCTCTCCCTCTCTTCAGAGGTAAACGTGCACTCTCTGTCTGCCTCTGTAGGCTCAGCAGGTTTACTGCACAGCCTAAGCTCGGGCAGGTCTGTGCTCTGGAAGACATAAACGCACATATATAGAGGGAGGGTGCAGCTGAGCCTGAAAATATCCCACCTGTCCCAGTCTAATTTAGGCGTAAAGTACGAGGTGAAAATAGAAAAGCGGCAGAAAAAGAAGGAGAAAGGGAGCGAAGGGCGGGGCAGCATTGGTTCAGCTTACAGGACAGATGGTGATGAGCAGGGAGGGGATTTGAGCTCCAGGTTGAACGCAGGCACACTGGAGGAAAAAAAATAAATTCAGGTTAATCCCTTTGCAATCCCTCTAAGTCTCTGGATAAACCATAAATATATTTCATTCTATATAATTTCATTTAATGAAAACCACATTGTTGATTTGATTTGAAAATGCCAGGTATTATTTCAGGCAAACATTTTAGCTTCAGTGTATTTTTGCTGTTCAGTCAAAGGATGATGACATGCAGTGAAATGTAGCTATTCATTAGTAAAAAGGCAAAAGCTCTCATCTTCAGTATTCCAGTCGAACAAACATATACGCCACCAAAAGTAAGACTATGTGCTATGTTTTTCCACAGCAGGTGTTTTATTTTCTGAGGGAACTCTTCTTGTGAGATTAAACAGCATCCCTCAGCTCCAAAGACATCATGTTTGGGTTAACTGGTCTGTAGGTCTGAGTGTGAGTGGTTGTTGGTCTCTGTCTGTCTGTGTGTTGGCCCTGTGATGAATTGGTGACCTGTCCAGGGTGTACTTCGCCCTCGCCCAGAGTGAGCTGGGATTGGCTCCGACACCCCCCGCAACCCAGAAACGGGGTGGAAGATAAATGAGTGAGTGTTTTGAGTGAAATATCTCAATAGTTTTTGAAGAAATTATCAAAATGAAATGTGATACATTGGTAAAATGAGTAACAAGTTTGATGTTCCTTTTTTGATCTAGTCTCACAGCTGGTTCAAAATTTTGAGGTGTCAAAAATCCCTAAACCTGTGGCCCGCAGTAACTACCATGTGAAATGACAGCTGCCGCGCAGTTATCTGCAGGTTTTTAATGTCCCTACTTCATATTTGCTTCAAAATAGCATCATGGGTGCATCATGTTAATGAACAAACTAATCAATGAGTGAAATATTCTTGGTGTTTAGCACTTCAAACCATGCCATGCACCAGACAGCCACATTTCATGCTGATGTGTATTCACTGTGGTGCTGCACGGACGACCATATGTTGTGTTTGATGTACTGTACTCAAGGCAACACTCGCAGTAATTCGCACTAAACAGAGTCGTGGGTGGTAGAAGCTGCGGTAGACAGGATTGCTCCGTCCACCTGTGCCTACTTTCCTCCAGATGTCACAATGTCACGAAGTCACAGCTGCATGCTCCTCTTCCTCCACCACCACCTCCCCCTCTCCCACCCTGATTTGTTCTTTTTCAATCCATGTCTCTTTCTCTCAGTGGATTACAGATTGTCTACCTCCTACTCACGTGCCGCTCTCACAAGGTTTTAAATCCCTTCGGGCTTTATTTGGAGTTGCCCTTGTATGCAGAAGACCCCAGAGTGACTCAATTTTGCTCTGCCTAGTTCAGGAAATCATGACTAAAATACCCATCAAACTACTTTTTGTCAAAGCACACAATGGGAGCAAAACGCCTTGAAAAAAAAAAAAAAAATTATAACTAAATATCTTGTCATTGAAAGTACAGGTTGGTGTGATGAATTTAATTGATTTTGAACACAGAAGTAGTCACATGCTCCAAAAAAACTTTCACAAAGGTTTTTAAATGATATTACTTTTATCATTTAAACAATGTTTTTTCTGGTAAATCTTTATTTCACAGGTACCACCGTTTCCATTAATGCTCTGGAAATGAAATAATATTTAAATTCATATGCTATTCTTTTGAACTTGTTATAAGGACCAAAGCTTATCAACTGCTACACATCTAATATCAATTCAGTATTGGTGAGTATAAAAAAAAGCTAAACCTAGAATGTTTTCAGACAGTTAGTCATATCAGTCTTATTTAAAATAACTTAAACTCTGCACTTAAACTGCACTATTTGTTTTCAGGACATGCTCCATTTAGAGCATTTCTAGAACATACTTTGGTGAGCAAGGCACGCACTGCTCACCCAGCTGGAGCTAAAAATAAAAATCAATTAAAGCAGAAAATGATATTTTTCCTAATAACGGTACTCCAGAAGGATCTGTTGCCTCTTCACACTCATCATGGACTTCACTGCCTAGTTACGGTGGCACGAGCGTCTGCAAGCTGGCTTGACTTACAGCTATTGTGTCGCAACTGTTTGTCATTTTTGTGGGTCTAAGACTGGAGCTTGTCAGGCAGAGACGAGGGGAGCTAGATTTGAGGATAATCCAGGGATCTTGGACTGGTTGTTAGCTAAAGCCAAAGCGATGTGAACGTTAAAGAGGCAGCAGGAGCAAGTAACAAGCCAATTACACTAATGAGCATCTAAAATAATAAAAAAAAAAAAATCTACAGAGGATTTGAATGGTTTGCCACAGAATAATGTTACAGTGGTGTACCAAGCCCTCCAAAGTTAAACACCGTGTAATGCATTTTGCAATTTTCAATGCACTTTAGGCTGGTTGTCGGTAAATAAAAGTTATGCACTACAAGAGTGAAGCTTCCTTCATCTTCTCTGTGTGTCCAAACTAACTTAACAACACTGTTAATGTGTTTTTAAAAAAGGATTTTTTTCCCTCTATACTGCACTTGATATATTTAGTGGCAGATCAGCCAAGCAATCCTAAAACCTCTACAGACAGGAGGGAGAAAGGCGAATATGTCCAAGCAAAAAACAGCAAGATGCAGAACTGAGACTTTGATCACACATGCAAGACAGGCTGCACAAACCCATGAGACCAGACAGGCCCTGAATTGAAGCGAGCCTTTTCATTAAAAAGGTTTGTTTTAGTCTGGCAAGCAACTGAATCGTTGGCTGCTGGGTTGCTCAAAGTTGGCTTATGACAGAAAGACGGAGGCAGCAGGAGGAGAAAGCACAGGAGAGAAGAAGCAGAGTTTATAACATGTATCAATGTGATACCTGAGTCAGCCCAACCTGAGCTGCATCAAAAGGAAAATCTTATTTCTACTTTGAAACATGGAGAAGGTGCCCAGACCCAAACGGGAAGAGCCATGACTGCTGAAGGCTTTATGAATTATCTAATGATGATGAGAATGATGCATACAGACTCACCAAAAACAAGCATTATTACAAAGCTATTTCACATAAACATCCGAGGGAGTGAACGATAGAAATATATGAAAAGATATAAAAAACTGAATTATATTTCAATGCTACGTGTCCGACTTGACTTGACTGCATTTGACAGTAATTCCACAAAATCAACAGGACTCCATCTTGTCAGATCTGTTAAAGACTGAGTGAAGAAATTAGGCTTAAAATGCCAAAAAAAAAAAAAAAAAAAAGAATCCTGCTCTTCTTGGTTAAAGCCTTATGGGCAGCCATGAGCAGACAGCACACTCCAACTGACAGAGTTACATCAAGAGGTAGAAACACACACACACACACACACAGACAAGAGTAGATAAATAGCAAACCTTCCATATTTTGAAACAGATCCTGCCACCGGTATGATTATCACCTTGAGTGATATTTGATGAGAGCTGAACCTGCTGAAGCAAAGGTCTATGCAGCAGTGTCATCAGACCTGAGCAGCACTTTTGCTCTGTGTGACAGACATCATGCGTGATTTATGAGAGAACACCATGGTCAGTTAGATAAAGGTTACAGCTTAAAATGAGATCACACTGTCTCCTCTTGGGGTGTCGGAAGATATGGTTTAGAAATCGAGTCCAGCAATACAGACACTGAATTGAATTGAAAAATTTCTATTAGATCCGCCAGGAAAAAAACATTCTGAGTTATGTGCTGAACTCATAATTTCTTTATTTATTTATTCAGAAAGGATATTTTTCAGTTTTTATTTTCCAGGAGAAACCCATAAAATAAAATAACCTAAGGAGCAGTATCAGGTCGAGCTGGGCATATTTTAGTGGATTGGTATTGGCTACAATAATGCACACCCTTTTATGAGTCTATGCTACTCAGTTTAGTTCACCCGAGACTGTTGGACTTGTAGATGCACTCCTTTGTACATTTTTTGGAAGGATACAGTACAGGCCAAAAGTTTGGACACACCTTCTCATTCAAATGGAAAGGAAAGGAAAGTGTGTCCAAACATTTGGCCTGTACTGTATACATGAAATGGTGATTGACTCTGATTTCAGACACTGAATTGACTATAGAAAAACATTAAACTAATTATAATCAGAGAAGCACTGCAGAGAAATTCAGCAAGAAAAACAATATCGGGACATTTATATTCCATTTATTGGTCTAGCCACAGCATATCAAATGTTTTAAATGTTTTGAAAGTTGTGGGAAATAAAAAGTCCAAACCGTGGCCTTCATCTTTAAGCAGCAGAAGCAGAGTGTGTGTGGCCAGTTAGGAGCAGGAGGAGCTCCGCCTTAAGTTGATCACAGTGCCAATACAGTTTGATGTTGTGAACAGCTGTCAGTTCACACATTCAGCAGAAATGGAGCCATACTCCCACTCACCCTGCTTTTGGTCTAGTCCAATGCACTAAGCAGGGAGCATAAGAGATGCTGATCAGGAGGGTACCACTGCAAACTGCAGCTGGTTGAAGAGAGCGGCGAGATTGAATAAAACCATAAAAGCACTGGATTCAACATGGACATGCATCATTAATACACAAGAAAAAAGAAAATATCTGTCATTAATGTTTTATTTCCTACTCTGTTGTGACATTTTGTTCATACTTCCTTCTAAACCTCAAGACACTTCACTCTCATTTGACTCTTTTCTTCTTCATGGACTCTTTCACACTCGGTCAAGCTCATTTTCCCTGGAAGGCATGTAGAGCAAATCAGTGGGCGCTTTTATACAGCAACACTCACAATAGTGAGCTGAGTTCTAGGTAAATACCAAGCCTCACTCCTCCGACTGATTGATTCCTTTCCCTCTGGAAACAAAGTGTCAGGGTTGTATCTCTGCTGACGGATTTCTGAGTATCTTTCACTGTTCTCAGGGATCACACACCTCAGACATTGTGGGGCACACAGCAAAACAGAGGCAGATGGATTGCATTGATGGTGAGGATGAGGGCTCAGCAGTGTCACGGGATTTACTTTAGAAAGCCATTACAAAGCAGTTTGATGCTTTAGAGCTCCGAATCAATGTCAGTTTTGTAGACTTTGGAAAAGAAAAACAGTTAATGTCCACAATTACCCGTCAACTGATGGCGATTTATCGAAAGTCACCTTGAATTTACAATAAATCTGGGTGAGGTGGCACTGGGGTGTGAACTACAGGTTGGGATCAACCTTACATGATAACTGGGTGTGTGGCATCCTTCATAGTCACAGTGGAGATCAGGCTACTATCCAGAACTGCACTGTCATCAGGGCTGCAGCTCAGCTCTGGTAACTCATGGCGATGAGCTAGCCAATAGACAATTAATCTTGCGTTAATGAACCATATCAATAATGCAGATTGCTAAGCAATGCAGACAACAATGTGCATGGCCCTTTTTCAGATCTTTACAATTACGAGTGTGGATTACAGCACGGCTTCGAAACCTTGAACTCGCACTATACTCAGGCTCATTTCTAATGTCACTCAAAAGTCACTACAGCTGCAGCGTCCTCATTTCTGCTGATCCCATAATCTCCCAAACATCAGCATAATGGTGGGAACATGTACTCGCTGCGTTTTGGCACCCGAGCTGAATAAGTCTCGATTGGGCCAAACACAGGCTCATTTCAAAAAAAGCACCATAATTTAAGCCGCTGCTACTGTCATTGGTTGAGCTGGAATTACACTAAGAGCGGAATACAAATAATTCATCCGACTGCACAATATCTGGGTCAGACTACCTGAATGCCCAGCCACTGGAAAATTCTCCACAGTGAAACTTGGAATTAGTGGGGGCAGCACGGCGGCAGAGTGGTTAGCGCTGTTGTCCAACAGTAAGAAGTAACAGGAAGGAACAGGAAGGGCAGTTAGTTTTTGCTTGATGCCGGAGATGTTGTTAGTCAGCCGTTGGATGATGCTGTAGATTCCAAGTTTGCCCACGTCATCATTTCCCCTCCACTGGGGAATACGTATTTCATGACCAAGAGCTGTGTGATTGTTCCGGTACCTTTAACACAGCTGCCGGCCTATAATTTACATCTTAGCCCCCACAACACTGATTCCGCTGTCTTGTATGTGGGAGCAGCACTCATAAAACATCAGTGAGTGGTGGTACGACTGAGAGGTATGGCAGGCCATAAAAGTCTGGGGCCAGCTGATGATAATGTGCTCACCAAAGCACTGGGCCCTATCAAGCTTGTTTTATAACCCATCATGTGCACAACGCACAACGCACAACACACACACACACACACATACATATATATATATATATATGTGTGTGTGTGTGTGTACCAACACAGGCTTAGATGCTTAGAGGTTCTATGGCAAGTAGAGCTTAACAAATGAGAACATTCAGCAGACTGCAACAGTAAAATGGTACACAAATGGTGCACAAAGGTTAAAAAAAACAAACAAACAAAACAAACAAGCTAACAAACCACAGCATGTACACACACTCAAGCACACACTTTTGCTGCAGGAAATCTTATGGATCAATGGCTGTCGACAGGCTGTGCATCATGCATTTGCGCACAATCACACTATCACAAGACAACGTATCCACCGTTTGTTTCAGTACCCAAACACTCTGCCACAGTGTTCATCCTTTGTGCAAATTATTTACAGTAGGTAAACATTCAGTCGTGTGTTGGCTCTAAATATGGAAGCATAAAAGTATTTTTTTTTTATTATTTTGTAAAGTCTGAGCCTTTATGCTATAACAGTAAAGGCATCTTCAGAATTAGAAATATCATAAGGGGCGTTGGGTCATAAAGAGTAGAGAATCAGAGAATAAAACAGAAGGAAAGAATAGATTTGATTGGAAAGTTAAAGTTACAGTTAAGGGCTTCATTTCAGTTAAAGAGAAAACATCTTAACAGACACACAAAATTAAAATAAATAATAAAAAAAAAAAAAAAAAAAATCAAGAAAGACTTTTACATTGTGTACTTCTGTGGAAAGAAAGTGCCCAGGTTACAATTTTGGTTCCAAAAAATGCACATTCAGCACAAGGACCACAGGATAATAAACAAGTAAATATTTAAAAGCTGTCCTGATAAATAAGTAATAAAGATTTAAAAGGTCTACAGCGTTTAATCACATTAATATGACTGCTTGCATTTAAAATTAGTGAATGCATCAGAATTTACTGAACACTTTCTCTGCTGGAGACAGGTCATTACAATAACACTGTTCTGTACTGCCTCATAATCCACGACAGAAATGTGACATGGGTTGCATTTGATGGTCACATGTTTGCATTAGCATGTACGCTATACATGCGAATCATTGATGGATCACCCGAACAGTGGACCTCGCCTGTAATTAGGACCCAAATGGCTTTACAGAGACTAATTATTGATGCAGCCAATACGTGACAGCTGCTAATAAATACCCATGCATGCCGGATCAGACAGAAAAGGACCGTATTAACGATCCGCTGAAAGCACAGGGGGTTGGAAAGGTGCGGAAGCAGGAGCGGAAGACGGAAAGAAGATGGAAGGGAGCATTAGCCAAAGTATGGATGTGTACAGTATGGCGTCTCCTTGGCGTGACAGCAAGGTGACAGTGACAAATTGTCTCAACAATATGGTAAAGAAGCCGGACAAAGAAAGATCTTAATTACAAATGCTCTCGTGAGTCTTAAATATTCTAACCATCAGTTGAAAGTGTTGTCATTTGCCTTTTTACTTTTTACTTCAGTGAAAGCATTCTAGTCTGCAATCATCTCAGCAATCTGAGCACACACAGACACACGGAGCTGAGACCAACAAAAAGGACTATGGTCCTTCAAATGGCCGTGGAGATCAGCTAGGGTAAGGAAGGGATCTTTTTTCAGTCCAGCAGTCCTCTGCTACACGGCTCTATGGAACCCAACAATACATCTTCAAAGCTGCGTCAGGACCACTGCCACTGGGTACCATTACTATAGGCCACCCCATCTGGCAGGTTGTAACACTCCCAGGTACTGCAGAGACTTTGGACCACATGTGAAATCCACTGTGGGTCCTCTTCAGTTTGCTGACCAGCCTCATGTGGAAATAGATGAAAGCCTTATCAGAACTCACTCTCACCTGAAAGGTGGCGCTTTCAGTGTGACCAAGTCTCTCAGTTGGAAGCTGACCAGGATTTGTCCCAGTGGGTCCACTGCCTGCTGGATCTCATTCAGATGAGCCCCAGTGCAGTAAAATACTGGAGTTGTAAAGCATCACAAACACTTGGGTGCCTGCTTGAACAGAGGACTTGACATGTGAACGCTAATGCTGCTTGCAGGAAAAGAGAAGCAGACTGTATGCAGAATGCAGCAAGACGCTGGACATCATCCAGTGGATTTTTGGCAGCAACTCTGCCGGAGGAACACAAGTAAACTCACACATAAGTCCGGGACCATCATTGCTCAGGGAGGGGGAAACTTTTTAGTTAGTGAGCGAAATGAACTCACTTGACCAACAATCCATCCCGCCCCTTTATGAAAGACTGCAGAGACTGAGGCACTTGTCACATGCTGACTCATTTAGCTCCCCCAGAGAGCGTTTCGGGAAATCATTCATATTATTTGTCATAACACTGTACAACAGATCACCTCTGTGTGACAAGTGAACACAGCGCCACATTGTCATTTTGTACGGTTCTTATTGCTCTTCAGTCCTTTCTGAAGCTCACACCGCTTTCATGATTAAAGCCGTACACAATTTATTCTATAACATTTATTTAAAGCAGTGTCTGGTGTGAGGCAATATCATATATTTTTAATCGCGGGCACGCTGACTCTGCAGGTGTACAAATCTTAAGTTGTACATGTGTATAGGTAGGTATCAAAAGTCTACTTGAAAAATCTATTTAATTATTCTTTCTACTACTAAAAGTACAATAATCTGTTTCTATTTTGCTCATATTTTTTGATCTACATCCTTTTAAATGCAGCGTAAATATGTGGCACATATGAAGTCCAATGTAGGAAGATTAATCTATGCTTTAAGCAAGCGGAATTATTATTTACAGAAATTGGTAACAATAAATAAAGAAGCATATTAAAGTTTTATCTCTAAGAGGTCCTATTAGAAAGATCTTGTTTTCACTGGAAGGATTCAACTAATGAAAGAAAGGGTTGTTTTATTTATCACGCAGCACTAATGGCCTGTGCCCAGTGACTGTGTGAGATGGAGGAGCAGGAGGTAGAAACTTGGGATCGTAATGCCCGATTGAAATAAAGAAATAAAATCAAGAAAAAACAGCATGAAGCTGAATAATTAATAGTGACACTAGCTAAAGCAGCAACAGCATCACCATAATCAGCAGCCTTTCTGCAACACTTTTACATCTTTAACACTTTTAAAGTGTTTTCTGTTTTACACTAAATAGCTTCTGCATCGTGAACATAAATCCATTATATTACAAACCCACAACTTCAAGATTCATGAATGCATATTTTATGATTATTGATTAATATAAAATGCAACGCTAGAGGCGCTAAAATTATATTACAGAATACAGAAGTAGCTGTTTGTAAAGTGTAAATTGTTGTTTATGCCTCAGTATTTAATATTTTCTTCTATGTCTCTATGATATAAAAAAATACGGCTCTTGAATTCTATCAGAATGGCTTTATTTCGGATGATCCTGGATCAGCAATTTTGGAAACGGCAACAGGACCCGTCCTTCCGAAAGCTGTATAAATAATGCAGCATCACATAACAAGTACGTGTTCTGAAAAGTGTCTGTATTTGTTTTGTTGGAGTTTTCATTCAGCAAGCATACAGTGTCTTAGGTCACTGCAAATGTTTACTGAGTTTAAGGACAAGAGCCACACCATCCAAACTTGACTGACCTAACATACATATTAAATATTAAACAAGCAAATCAGGGAATAATTTAGTGTAAAATAAAAGACCCAGGTGACAAACACAATTCACATTACGTAACTTGTTGATATTAAAGACCTGCTTGCCAGAGGGAAGCTTTGATTTTGAAACAGACACACCGGGAAATGTTGGCTGTGCATCTGCAGTGAGTTTACGAGCCTAAAATAACGAGCAGGAACTCCAACTCCAAAACACAGAGACGCGTGTGAACTGACGGAAGCCACGACTTTCTCTTTCGACTTCATCACAGACTTACACAGCTTCAACTGCTTAGTACACAGCTCAGGTGAGGAGACTGTTGTAGGCGAGCCATGCTCCTCACCGCAAACAATTGGAACCACTTAAGCATGACTTATGACGGCTATCCCCTGCTGAGACTCCATAGTGAAAATGCATGTAATTACAACTTGGCTTGACTTAACTTGGTTTGGCATGTTTAATGGAGGAACTTTAAAGGAGTCCCACAATGCCCTCCACCCAGCCCTCCTTTATGCACGCAGTTGCAGCAGCACAATCAAATCCACACTCTGATAAATCAGGCTCTTCTGGGCCCAATTTTGCTGAGCACTGCTAAGTCCGCCTTACTGCCACGACCAACGTGATGCACTGGAGCAAAATAACTAGGACATCCTACTTCTCTGCTCAGGCCCAGATATGTAATTCAATCCTTCACAGGTTCCAACAACCCTGCTTTCAAAAACTCTGGTTATAAATGAGGTGAAAAGTCAATCATCTGTAAACATTTCTGACCTTTAATGTCTCAACTTTCTGGTTTCAGGGCAGAGAGGGAGAGATGGACACCAGAAGGGAAATAATTGACATAATACAGCGTGAGGAAAACCACGGAGAACTTCTTGTACAGTTCTTGGTTGAACTCAGAAAGGCGCAAACAAATTTCAGCAATCATTTCTTCTCTGGAGTGTGTGGGTGAGTTGAATCAACCTGTTGGAAGGCAAAGTCTGTGTGAAATAAGCTGTTCCCTACAACCATATGGTAGCAAATATGGATCATGAACATGCTGCGATAAAAACATTTTTTTTTTTGGTCAGAACTCAGCTGAATGAAGCCCTCATTTTTCATGTCCTCATTTGTAGTCTACTTCTTGCCATAAAAGTCTGACTGTTATACTTAATGTGAAAGGAGAGACATTGGTAGCAAACTGAGACTGGTAAAAGTTTCTTCAAAAGGCAGCATGAGGAGAATCCTGTCACATGTCGAGAAATACATTGAAAAAAACTAACTGAAACGACTGAAAATACGATAAATACAGAGATTTGGACATTCCTGTCTGACATCCCAACAAATACATCGACATCATAGCATGGCATCATCCACAGATACAGACCATGAATTATGTTTAAAAAATAAAAAAAATCTCTCTTCGGATTTGTTAGTAAATGATGTTTGAAATATTAATGTCCTTCTGCTCTGCTCATGTATTGTGTTTATGATGCAAATATTCAAACCTGTAGTTTTTTTTTTTCAGTTTTATGTGGCATATAATAGCACAATAGTTGTGATGCCACCAATTAAAGGTGAAGGTTCACTTTTATCAATTTTATATTGGACAGCACAAAATTTGTTCTATTGTCAGAATTCCCAATCGTACTAAATACACTGCATATTTCCTACAATTAATTAAAACACTCTATATATAAATATTAGTTATAAACTTAATACTGATGAGCTGCATTGTACTTAAAAATATTAAACTGAAATGCAAATCTTAAAATTGTGTTACAGAAGCACTAGTTCATTCATTAATTTTTCTTATTTTGTGAACATAAATTTTAAGGTTGTAATTTCTTCTTACAATACAATAAAAAGGAAGAAGCTTTTATTATTTCCATATGTCCTACAATTCATCCTGCCCATTATTATGGTGTTCGAGGAAAAGGGAGGAGAGAGCATTTTCAGGTCTCTTTGATGTCGTTGTCATGTCGACAGTGTTTCAGGGTAGAAGAATATCCCCAAAGATCATAAGCATGACATTATTAGGCTTGCGGTCTCTTACATGTGAGCCTGCACAGCGCCAACAGTCAGAGCATGATGAGAATAACATCAACTAACAACTAAATATGGAGGACTAAGGCAGGAACCAAAACACAATTGAGACTACAGAAGAGGCTTGACCTCTGAGCCCCTTGGTGATCCTGTCTGTCTCAGAAGTGGCAAAATGGTGCCTTTCTGTGTGGAGTTTGCATGTTCTCCCCTGCCTGCGTGGATTTCCTCCCACCGTCCAAAGACATCATGTTTGGGTTAACTGGTGGCTCTAAATTGTCCGTAGGTCTGAGTGTGAGTGGTTGTTGGTCTCTGTCTGTCTCTGTGTGGTGGCCCTGTGATGGACTGGTGACCTGTCCAGGGTGACCCCGCCCTCACCCACTGTGAGCTGGGATTGGCTGCAAGACCCTCGATGACCTGGAAACGGATAAGTGGTAGAAGATGAATGAATTCATCTTCTCTTTTGTCCTCTCACAATGCTCTCCATATGGAATCCTCCAGAGTGCCTGAAAACAATATATCACTCAATAACACCGCCAAGACTTATTCATCACCGCGCACTCCAGTAGACCACTAGCTTCCGATCTTTACTTACAGATCCATTTATTACAAAAACACAATCCACATCAACGAATCAGTTGCCCTGAAGTGTGAGGAAAAAAGCAATTAGCTGTGCTGAATTAATGTGAGTTTGTAAAGGCAGAAAAACAAATGAGAATCCTGATAACTACACAAGTTGTGATCCTGGAAGCATTATATTTGCACTAGAGATGAAACAATCTGGACATGGAAGGCTGACAGAAAAGTTGCAGACTAAAAAATTTCCAATCACTTGGGTTTTTGCCCCAAAGCTGCAATTTTGTGAAGGACGATAATGTCCTGAGAGAGCATGTCAACCATTATGTAAAAATAAAGTTCCCACCGACATTAGTGTCAGCAGTCAGTGTTTGAGGGTAAACAGCTCGTGTTGGACAAATAAATTAGGGCTTAAATTGAATAAAAACATGAAATTAATTTAAAAAAGTGCTTTCTCACTCACTCAATCAGACGTATTGCAGCTTTACACCTTAGGCAAATAAAATGGCGGTGCACTTCAATAACAATTTTGTTTTAAAAGCCTATTTCTGGAACTGTCAAAAGATATTTGTGTGTTTAAGTGACATTAATGGATTGAGCTCTCAGGCAGCTTTATTTAGGAGGTCAAGTGAGGAGAGAAGATGTGCGGCGGTAAAATTTAATCACGGGGCATAAATCAGACAGGATGTCTGTGGAGAACATGTCACTGCAGGGAACAAAACCATGTTAAGTGCAATATCATCTCTCAGCCAGTGCACGCACAACCCAGACAGCCCAAAACTTCCTCTGTGGTTTAAACTATGGGTGACACATAAATGTGTTTTATTAGACAAGGATTAATCTCTAAATAGGTTATCCCTGTTGTATATTGGAATCCGGTCTGACAGCAGAGTTCAGCAGACAGAAGCAGATTTCAAAGCCATCACTCTCAGTCCAGCAGGCGCAATGTGCTGGAGCACGCTAGATTTCAATGTAGAACATGTTTGGATCACCTTCAAGTCGACTGCAGAGGTGATTAATAATCTCCTGTGTGATGTCAGTGTCGTCGTAATAGGCAAACACCAAAAAAGTAAATAGCAAAAATGAAACTACATTTAAATTTGTCAAACGGGTGACACATTTCTACACATCTTTACATGTTTTTTCATGATATTCTTCATTCTTCACCTTTCAATGAACAACCTAAACAAGATAAACAGGTGTGATTTATTAAATGGAATATAAATAATTATAATTGTTAGTGAAAATTGTATCCACTTGGTATATGATTACTGGATTAAACAGGGATTTCTAAATTGTAAAAATGAATTTGACACTATAAATATTTAACATAGAATAAAGAAGCTATAAATGTAACAATACTCCTTTTATAAGGCACAGTAAATGTATAGAAACATGCATATCTGATCATTAAAAATCACTGTGGGAGTAGTGTAGTAGAAATATGCTTATTTGTTTTCTGTCCGTATAGTTAATACAAGGCTACAGCAATCTGGCTATCTTCGGTTAGCAAACCTGACCGTCCAATATATGTCTCAGCCTACCAGCGTTCATATGGAACAACAAAACAGCCTGCCATTTATTTTCAGATCAGGTCAGAGGTCAGGGCTGGTCAGTGATGAAGAAACTCAACGACGCTAAGTTATTCAGCTGCTGACTGTGGGCTCATATTTAATGAGAGACTTGTGCACATGTGGATGCAAGTGAAAGCTATCGTCTCGCTAAACTATGAGCACGAAAGCAAATCAATTTTTTATTTATTCCTTTACTCCTGCTGACGTGTCCTTTAGCAAGACACTTTCTGTCTGCCAACGTGGGGACAGCTGCTCTGCGGCTGACCCCGCACTCAAGCTCCATCTGTAAAACATCACATTTAGCAGAAAATGTTATCATAAATTATTGTTGCTCAGTCTAAGAGGATAATGGATTTTTAGTGCACCACCATTATGGAAGGCTTTTGTATTTTCTCTTACCCTATTTTCGTGCTGGCCTTCATACTTCAGTCCTTACATTGTGTAAGTGAGCTATCACTGCGGCACTGTATTCACTCTGAGGACATACAGTATATGTTATAGTTCTGCACATTCACATGTACTACCACTCCATTCAAAGTATCGACTACCTCTTTACAATTTTAAACCAAATGACTGCTCAGTCTCTCTCCAGACATAATGGTTGTAATTTTTATTTAAGTTATTTTATTTTTTTCCGCCAGCATCAATTTGTTGTTTGTGAATTATTTTCTTTTCAACAATGAACAAATATATTGTGGCCTATGCTCAAGATTGTATTGTGTGGAGCCCCTCACTTATTTTTCAGTTACATTTGCTTCAGACACACTTTTATTCATTTAACTTTCCATTTAGATTTCTAAAAAGTTATTGTAACCATCCATCCATCTCCTACTGCTTTTCCGTTTCCGGGTTGCGGGGCTGCTGGAGCCAATCCCAGCCAACGTTCTGGGCGAGGGGAGGGGTACACTCTGGACAGGTCGCCAGTCCATCACAGGGCCAACACAAAGAGACAGACGGAGACCAACAACCACTCACACTCAGACCTACAGACAGTTTGGAGTCACCAGTTAACTTAGACTTATATGTCTTTAGACGGTGGGAGGAAATCCACGCAGACACGGGGAGAACATGTAAACTCCGACCAGAGTTCCTCCAGGCTGGGAACTGAACCCGTGACAGCGCTAACCACTATGCCGCCCTTAATGCAACCACTCTACTGCAAATGGAGTTGAACAATACAAATACAGGAATCAGACTGTCTGCAGTAGTCAGTTTTCCCACTGACCTTGAATGCTGCCTTCAATCAAACACAATATGCTTTGTATGAGTAATTAGTTTATTACTGAGAGTTTAGTGCTCTGTGCTCTGTCTGTATGGGCCTCTGTCTGTACAAACTGTATAAATTATACTATTTGTCAAAGGCATCATCATTTATGGCCTCAACAGCCAGGATCCAGAGAGGCAGTTAAACTGGAGCTGCTTTAACTTTCTTTGATCACACCCACAAAATAGCTGCCTCTTCTTTTACACCTCTGTAATCTCCCGCCCTTCCTTGACGAAAAACTAATTATACTTTGATTAAGCATGCTCTAAAGATTTATAACAATGGGATTCCTGCTACAAAGCCACTTGTTATGTTTGATTTACGTGACCACAGAAAACAGATAAAACAAAAAATTGAAGGCAAGGAAGAAATGCGTAGCAATGTCTTTAACATTAGTTGAATCTTGGGAAATGAATTATCCCACTGTTGTGTTATCTTTTGAAGGGTAGGAAAGAAATAAAAGTGTTCAAGAGGTAATAAAATATTGTGCTTCTCCTTTAGTTGGCCGTTTTTCTGGGGGAAATTTCCTGCTTTTATATCAGCTGAAAAATGTTACATGCTTCTCAAAATACAAAAATTAAATGATGTAGATTGAGTGTTTTGTCATTGGACTGAAATTAGGTTGTGCGAAAGACTGGACATCTATTTCAAAAAAGAAAGTAAAGAAATGTATTTTTTAGCATTCAGTGTGTATAATAACAGCAAAGACGGACAAGAGATAAATGTTAAAAGTCTAAATATACCTAAATGGTATATTAGCTACATGGTGCAGCTTTCTAGGTGTTTAGGGTACAGCTGCACTGAAGCAAGGTGAAACTCAGGAGGAAACGGCAAATGGGTAGTTTCAAATCAATAATCTCTATTTTCAAAATGTCAATTTTTCAGGATCTAGTGAAACTTCACTGCTGGATGACAGTGCAGTTTTAGGATCATAATCTGTAGTTTTTGAGGAGCTTTGAAAAATCGTTTCAGTACTTCTATTACAAGCATCATCAAAAGCACAATTTACTTGAACTGGCTAATATAATAATGGCTTGTGCTGAAAGTCAAAAGAATATTCAAAGTGAATGTTGATGGCACGCCTGCAGGAAGTGGATGTCTGACTACAGCAGCCTGTGTTAACAGTGATCATGGTGATGATAATACACAATGTAATTTACAGGCAAAGATGTTTAGTGACAGACAAAGCAGTTCCTCGCAGAGCGTTTCTTTTAGTTTATATTTGTCAGCTACAAACACACAGTGCACACTGCGTCATATTCACAACAAATTTCATAGCCTATAAAGTCAAAGGTCTTGCGTGCCATATTCACACACACTTTTGCCTACATGCACAAGGCTGGGGCACAAAAACATTCGGCTTTCATGGCTGCACCCTGCTGTTTAGAGGGGGGCACCAATGCAATTGCAAGCCACGCAGAGCAGCAGTGTTTCATGCACTGATTCACATTGAAGAATGAAAAGTGTGTACCGTGTGAAAGACCGGGCTCATCCTGATTGGGTAAAGAAGTACATGCAGATTTCATTGTGGAACTGTGCAGTGGAGATTGAATGTCTACAGAACCAACTAGAGGGCAAAGCTGGTGTGAAATGAAACAGGTGTTTCATGCTGCTATCACACACCAGGGATGGCACGTGTGATTGTGTGAGCCTGTCAGTGTGAAAGCTGCATCAGAACCAAACTCAAAAGGGAACTGTAACAAATAAAAACACGTTGCGTAGAGCCAGTTCTACAGAAGAAAAGTTCATTCCAAGGATAATTACACACTGTGTCGTGTCTAATGTGTCCACTATATTTGATACAAAAAAACATTTATTCAGAGAATCCCTCCGGCAGATAGGAGGAGGATGTGGAGAGGAAGGCACAAACGGGATTACACAAAAGGATCCCTGACCTGAGCAGTTACCGGCAACATTTAAAAGGACTGGAAGAACAGGAAATGGACCAGAGGTGAAGATATATAATATGATGATAATAGAAAATAGGATACATATCCAAGTTCATTGGTGGTATAAGCAGATGCAGAGTAGAGGAGGTGGTGGGTGGTAGCACCCCTGGGGTTGCAGTTTACTTATATATCCATGTTTATGCTTATTTTCTCTTCTTCATCCTTTCTCTTTCTCTCTCTCTAGAAAATAAAGCCTGAGGCTCTCATCTGCAAGATCAGCAGCAGCGTGAGCAGAGGTGCTTTCTGTCACTTTGACAGGACGTGGAGTTGCTGTACAGAAGGAATATAGGAGGGCTATTATCCTGACACGCAGCACACACAAACCTACCGTAGAAGCAATTTCATACATGAAGATATACTGTAACCCAAAGCCATTTATTTCCATATGTGCAAGCGACGGGCGAACATCACTCACATTCATCTGCGTGGCTGCAAAACAATATCAGAAGAGACCTCATTGTCCAGCTCTCTTAAAGCATGCCGTGAGTGAAGAGAAACCTGCTTTCCATGTAGCTGTTCATGCCCTAACTGCTCACAGCAGGGGGCCGCACCTTCTGTTAACCTGGTTGTTATAATACACAAGATCTCCTCATCTGCATGGACAGGGCACACAACAAATGCATGAGTTGCTTATGTAAGTGAGCATGTGCGTGCGCGCGCGCACACACACACACACACACACACACACACACACACACACACACACACACACACACACACACACACACACACGCACACACGCACACACGCACGCACACACGCACGCACGCACACGCGCACACACACACACACTTCTGAAGATATAAAGTTTCCTCCCTATATCCTCTCTGGCTGTTGCTGTCGTCATTACGGGACTTTTCTGTAGGCCTCTAGTTATTTCTGAGCTTCCCCTTGCAGTAAATCTCCGTTTAAGTCGGTACTTGCTGCTGAATCGCTATGACTGTAACATCAGTGCTGGATGTTGGCTGTTGCTTCCTTTTGGCACAGACCTTCATTGTGCCCAAGAGGATGAAATGTATGATTTTGGTAAAATTCCTTTTGGTAAAGGGTGACAAAGCTGCAGAACTAATGAGAGTTCATTAGTAACTTGCCTATGTTAACACAACATTATTGTCAGCAACTTGCGCTGGAGACACACGGTACTCTTCACAATGGATCAGAGAGGAAACCAAGAACATGACTTCTGCATCATCTGATCTAATGATTTTATCTTTTTTTTTTTTTTTTCACTAATGATGGCTAAGTCATGCAGTGATTTTATGTAAAACACTTAGTAGTCCTATGTCTACTGAGGCTGGAAGTCAAAATAAAAAATTTATTTGGAAACTGAAACTTTAAACTGAAGAGACAGTGGACAATCAGGTATCCCGTTCACCCACACAAACTCATGGCACATTTTACCACATGTGCGGACGGATTTCACTGAGTGAAACACCACAACTCTTTGAGGAAGGAAGTAACCTGCAGACACACTACAACAGTAGAGCAACATCTAATTGACCACTAAGTGAACACAACAATAAACTGACAAAACAGCACTTCAGACACAAATTAAAAAATAGATATAAATGAAAGATAAACATTTTATATATTGCAAGACAGTATATATTTTGCCATGTTTTCCACATGTATGACACAGATAGTGTACTGATGCAGTAAAGTCTAACGTGGAAAGTGTGGAAAACACAGTGTAGTTAGTGAGTGAGCGAGTAATCAGCCCAAAACTACCTCTGCCTTGCCCAGACATAAAAATTTTGGGGTTTCCTGGCAACAATGTGGCGACAAAAACTAACTTCATATTAACTATAAACATGAAAGTGGCATTCAGCCTGTCATCTGAGAGTTTGCAAGAAAACACACGATTGTGCTCCTCAAAATTTAGGAAACATCAACTCTTCAGACTAAAATCAGTGAAACTGTTTTGCCGTTTTGTTTTTTTCATTTAAACTTTTCTTGCCTGTTGTCACAGTTGAAGTTTCAACACCCACAACACTGCTTAAATGACCCAATGGTGCTTTGAGAGGAAGAGAAAATATCAGGCGAACCAATTAAAGTCAATGTCACATTTTAGTGAACTATGTTCCTCGCTTTATTCTCCCTTCTAGCCAACAGACATTTATGAAAAAAAGTCCTTCTGATTTTGTGGGGAACATAGGTGGCTCCCCAGTTCACAGTGCTTAATCCTGATCTTTACAAATACTTGTTCAAACTTGAAGAAACAAACGTCCTTGTCCACGCTGATGCATTCAAAGCGCGATGCTGCACTCATGGATGAAAACTTACTGCCTTTAACATCCTGATGTGTGCTGAATTTCAAACTACTGTTGAGAGACGAGGAGATAAAATTCTTCTCACAGGTTACCATCAGGATTAGAATTTTCTAATGCAGAGACAGTGGATGGTTTGGTTAAAGAAAGTTAAAATTAATGTGATATGATGGGATGTGATCACAGAGAAACCATAATTTCATAACCAACCCGAAGTGTCTGACAAAGAACATGTCTCATATCAGCTACAAATCTGTCATGGTCCCTAAAGACATCTTGTTTTTGAATGGCTTATTAATTCTCACCATTACAAAATTCAACTTTGCTACACAGGCTCTTTGCAGAATCAGTATGTGGTCACATGCCGATTGTCTTATCTTTCTGCATTTGGGGTTATTCTACGTGACACAGGCATGGGGGGAAAAAAAGGTAAATAAATACATTAAAGTAAAAAAAAAAAAAAAATAATAATAATAAAAATTTGCTCCTCTCAGTCAGTCTCTCAGGCTTTAAAACTTTCATGTGAATTATTGAAGATGTCTGGAGCAATGAAGGCAATTTTCAAAAATACACACAAGGGGGAGAGGCACCCAGAGGAAAGAGGTGGTATATGGGGAGAGAATGCAAACCAAATCTTACGTTATTATTAATTTATTTGATTCTTACCACCCAAAGATTTAAAAGGAACATGGAATGAGACTGCTTCAGTTTTTTTTTTTTGCAACTCAGTTCATTTATTTATTCATTCCCCTTCCTCTCTCTTGTCCCCTCTCCCACTTATTGTAGTTGAGGCACGTATTGACAGCAAGAGAACACAACTAATGGATCTTTGCACAGTTCAACGTAGCACCAAGTTAGCTTTGATGTTTTAATATGTGTGGGCTTTCCATTTGTGAATAGGCAGGAAGCCTTATGAATGTCCTCATAGAATCAGAGAAGAACTACATTCGGCTTTGAAAAGACCTCACCGCATGACTGCAGTTTTTCAAGGGCTGCAAATGTATGATTCTGCTTTCACATGTAGCTCTACCACGAGTATGAACGCCAACCCAACTACCCGAAGTGCAACCAGCGCACTTGTCACAGAAATGGAAAACCACCTAAACCTAGAATGCACTCCTTCTATGATGTACAGCAGCCGGTCCTGTCTCCAATCCATCCCAAGTGTTTGTGTGAGTCAGTGTTCACACATGAGGCACACCTGAGTTTCTCCTGCAGCTCTGTGGGTCGTAACCACAAGCCATCAATTACTGATCACATTTTGGGAACTCACCCATAAGGAATTAAAACTGAATGTAATGAACAGATGAACGCCAGACTGCGGCCTATATCCACAAGGAAACATCAGTGGTGTAGATGAAGTGTACTGCCAGTGATTAGTGACGAAATTACTTCTCTGAATTTTGTTATTAAGTGTCGCAAATGAAAGAAAAAAACCCCAGCTAAATTACGCACTGCTGATTTTATTTATTGTATACTTATTTACTTTATTCACAGCAAAGAAGAAAATGAGAATATACAAACACAGTTTAGGAAATTAGTTTTAAATACCTGAAAAACTGAAGCCAAATTACAGAAACCCCCTTTTGCTGTGGTATGTTGAAACCTTTTACGTCACAATATCATCTTAAGACATTGTGAATTTTCTGGGTGGTTAAGTGTAACATTGCAATAAAAACTGGACAGAAAAGTGTGCTTTCAGTCCTTTGGTACCAAGCTATATGCTGAAATGTGAATCAGCTGCTGAGAGACAGGGAGGCAAAAACCGGTAAAGCGCAGAGTGCATAGAGTATTTGAAGAAGAAAAGCACCCAGGTCATAATCATATATTTTCCGAGGTAGGTTATATAAGGCTAACATGGACATACAGCAAAATTCTTCTCTGTGACAGATATTTTGATATGTAGAAGATAAAAACAAAACCAACTTTCCCCAACACACATGGTCATTTATATTAAAATTTTGCCATTTATAAAACGTCACATTCACATGACAATATTGTCATATTTTGTGATATTGGACATTTTCTGGGAGATTAACTGAGAGACTGTTGAAATAATTTGGAAGAAATGTGTGAGAATTGTCCGAATTTACGGTTCTGCTCATTCCTTTGCAACTTTGCTTGCACTGGAAAAGTGTATGTGGGCTATCAAATGAATGCCTTGCCAATAAGGATGATGGCTAACTAGTTCAAAAAGAAAAATCATATGAATGACAGAACATGCATTTGGAGTCAGTCTCAAGACTCCTGAGTAAATAAAGACCCAAACAAGTGTCCTGCAACATGACTATGAAGAGAGTGCCATGATTATTTGAAAGCAAAGTGGACAGTTGAGTATATTGAAATGCTTATTCTGTTGCTTTCCTCCGCATGAATGGCTGGTGAATCAATGCAGCCTCAGCAGAGCACATGGAACCTGTCTGGGCTTTTATGAGCGTCATCACGTGACTTATAATTTGCCTGCAATAAAGGAATCCCTTGAAAGGGAGGAAAAGACAGACGACCTCCAAGAAAATCTGATCAGGCAAGAACATGAATCCAAAGCTTAATCTCCTGAGGACATTTTGCTTTGGGAGTATATCTTCACTGGTCCGACTAAAATAAAACTGGGGCTTGTTAAGGAAGTTCAAAACAGCACCAAAATGTATCATTGCTGCATTTCACATCACCCCGTCACGAGATTTGCTACATTACTGATGTGGAAATACACAAAATAGGAAGAAAAAGTAACCTTTGACAGGAAAATCTGCCTTGGCGGCTTGGTTAAGTACTGATAATGGATGATTAAAATTTGACTTGTTAGTAGAGACAATGAAGGGATTGTCTGAAACCAGGACAAAGGCAGCAGACTGAAAGTGCCTGTAGTGGATTACGGTTTCAGGTGGGAACGTGCAGAGTGAGCACATGGATACATGGAAGGAATGAAGGGAGAAGCGGTCAAACAGATTAGATGGCGTGGTGATGAAATCTGGGGGCAGATGCTGAGAAGCACGAGGTGTACAAACCACTGCAGCATACACATAATAAAACAAAAACAACAAAAAAAAACCCTCTCAAAATAAGTGATAGAATCAATTAAGCAGCATAGTGCTAGTGCTTTGTTTTTTGTTTTTTTGCAGTCGTAAAAGTTTGGTCAATGAGCATCCTGACAGTGCCTTCCCCAACAGATGCCAGGGGTCCGCAGAGGAGCCAGGGTTTCCCAGCTGGTCTGGGACATCCATATGGTCCAGATGAATAGCTGGCTCCTGCATGGTCCAGTCTACCACCTGATCAGGCCTTTGCTTTCCTGACTGACAGAGCGCCAAATGGTGACCCTCAATCTCCTGAGAGAGACCTGTTGAGTGTTCCAACTGGCTGAGAAACTCCAGGAGGCACCAGGTGCGGCTGTACACAGAAGTGTGTCTACATTGGCTCTCACTGGCTGGAAGTAAAGACAGTGCCACTGTTTGTTAGGAACTGCATACAAGACCAGCCATAGGCATTTTTTCTCTAATACTTCAAGTGAGTATTTACTGCAATAATAGAACAATTTGGAAAATACACCTATTTGCTTCATTGCTGACCTTTTCGATGGGTAGACTGTTAACACACTGTATGCTAACAGCAGGTTAGCATAGCTCAGCATAGTGACAATTTACATAATGCAAAAAAAAATAAAATAAAATAAATAGCTTCAAGTGCCAACATAGCAATAAAATAACAATTTCCACCTAACCTCACCTGTTGTTTGAGGATGTTGAATTCATAGTGACTGGTACTTTTGACACAAGTCCACAAAATATAATCTTCTGACAACACTAGATTTGGTCTCAAAACACAACGAGGAGATCTCCTATTGTACTGAACAAACTGCTTACTTGAAAACCAAAATAAGAAATCTCCAAAAATAAGTGACAAACAGCTGGGAGGCAGAGCGGCTGCGTGGGAGATGGCAGAGCCGAGGTTGAACACCGCTCAGGAATTCCCTTTGACTATAGCGGCGAGTGGGAGCAGGTGAAGCAGGCGGTGAGACATAACAGTCAGGTGGTGTACATTTTCAATGGAATATTGAGATCAAATTTACATGAGCACATTTGCATATTATTAATTCAGGCCTTGAGTTTTAGCTGTTAAATCAGGCAAGCCCGCTCAAATACAATCAGGTTGAAATCATGTATTCCCACACTGTCATGACTTCCTCCCTTCATTTGTCTCCATCTTGTTCTCCCTTCACTCCTTTCCTTCTTTATTCCCATCACTCTCTCTTGTAGAGAGCTTTGTAATAATATGTCAACCACCTGAAGAGGAATCGGTATTTCATTGTTGTGGAGAGCATCATGGCTCTTTTCTTTCAAACGATCTCTCTGACGGTCAAGGTCACACACTGTGAAAATAAGACCGAGCTTCGACACGTCTGCTTTTGATAATAGATTCAAATAATGTGCACAGTAAAAGTAAACGGGTGGTTGTGATAACTAACTGGTGAGTCTAAGCAGTAACTGAAAGCAGCTGCAGCATGTCCTGAATGGTAATGAGAAGAAGTGCAGTTGTTTCAATGTACAGCCTGCAGGTGGAGTTCCTTTAGCACATCCTGATGCAGTCAGGCTTGAAGATGGCACTGCTGTAAGAAATGCATTTAGGCAGCAAAAAAATAAAAAAATTAAAAATAGAGCAGAGCAAGGTGATTAAATTTGAATGCATCTGCTGCTGTACATTGAGGCGAAGGCACATCCAAATTTAACCTGAAGTTTAGTTCTGCTGTTGCTCCCTAAAAGGACCGCATACCTCTGCTGCTCTCATAAAGGACACGTTTTTGTTAAATCAGCTTGATAAGTAAATATATACAAGCTGTACATGTTTAAAACTTAACTTAATAAAGAAAAAGCACTGAGCTGCACTTCTTGGTCAGCATTTCCATGTGTTACATAACTGTCTGTCCCCTACAGCAGAGACATTATGGTGCCATTTTAATCCACAAGCTTATCTCTGCTTATCTCCGAGTCTTGACCAGAGCTATTCGTGCGTGTCTGTGTGTGTGTGTGTGTGTATGCATGTGTGTCGCATTCATTTATATAGTAATACATGTAAGTGAGCATGCAGCCATGCCCAGGCTGAAACAAACACACACACACACACACACAGACACACAAAATCAGATGAATGATGTATATGAACAGTAATGAGAGTTAATATTATCGGCTCATACTTTGTCAGTATGCTGACAAATGGACTATAATGAGTAGACTAAATGAAGTACACAACACTAAGAAACTGCTAAAAAGTAAAAAGTAAACCTTGACCTCACTGATTGGTTACAGTGGGACAGAATCCATCCTGGGTTGTTTTGCTGGGCTTTACAATTCAAACCAAAATGCAGGGTTCATTTGATTCAGCCTGTGACCTTGTCTGGAATTCATGCAGAAGTGTGATGTATGTAGAAGATGGAAAGCTGCGTATGCCCCAAAAACACCAAGTGCACATTTTCTTCCTAAATGATGTGGCGCATATTCCTCATCTGCTTAGTACACCCCATCTACGTCCTAACTTGAATATTTCAGAAACATGGAAGATGGTTGAAGTATTTGGTTAATTGGCCAAAAAGAAAATGTGAAGTTGCTGCTGCTTTCAGAGGTGGCTCAGAATGGGGTATTTTTCAAGTATGCTATGCACATTCTCTTGGTTAAAGTCAGCAAAATAGTTTCCAAAAGTATTTGGGTTATTTTGCATACTATTAACTTGGGGTGTGCCAAAGTAAAAAAAAAAAAAAAAAAAAAAAGATTCATATGAGAATCGGGATTCTCATTTACTACGATTCAGAATCGATTTAAAATTAAATTAATGCTTAAACATATTTAAGAAAAAACGTAAAACTTTGGTAGAAATATCAAATCCACTGTAAACTTTTTGATTTCTTCTCTCCTCACATTCTGACATCGCTACTGAAGTACATGCGTGCATTATTAGTGACCCCTCTTGGAGGGGGGGGGGGGTCTTGAGTCACCATTCATTTCATATTATAGGATCTAAGTTAAGTGTGGGTCGGCTTAAGAATGGAACCATGAAAAAAACCCTTCATCGTTCATCCAAAATATTATTCTCTTTGTTTTTGGTACTTTGTAATTTTAACCTGCATCATGCATTATCTATATTGTATGTCAAAGAAAGGAGTCTGTTGTCTTTCAGTTGTATCACCATTTTTAATAAGTTTCATGTGTTCACTCTAAATTCTTTCACCAAGTTCTCATCAGAACTTGGAATATTGCCCAATAAATTTACAAAGAGACTATGAAAACATCCAGATGCAAATTATTAAATATGAAGAAAGAGCTCAAAAAGCTTTGTCTTATTAATTCCAATCTATGAGCAGGCAATAACTTCACAAACTGACATGACAGCTCTGTTCACAATAGAAATACAAAATGCTTGATTTTGTGAAGGCGCAGCTGCTGTCCAATAGTTTACTCATGACTTATCAGTTCCATTTGTTATATTGGATGATACCTTTGCACTTCACACACATTTTATCCAAGCAATAACAAACTCTGTGACACAAAAGGTTCTTTGCACCTGTAGGTTCTTTTTCTTGCACCTTGTTTGCCCTTCCTGTCAGCTTATTAAAATAATAACAATAATAAAATCAACAACGTACAACAGCGCAACAACATAGAGTTTAGCATTTCAAAGATCAAATTAGTTTTCCAAACTACAAACTCGCATGTTGCTGAGAGTGAAAACTGATTGTAAATATGCTCACCATACACTTTGATACTATACTTATAATCAACATCTGGGTGACCAAGACAACAAAACTGAAAAGAGATTTTGTTTTCTAATTAGCTCATTTATAAGGAATCAGTTATGGTTGCTTTTTTCATAAATAAATGGCATTTTCCTGACTAATTCCCTTTGTCGGTTTAGAATTGTCTGTCATCTCACTCAAAATGTGATACAAATGACCTTCAACTTTAATCTTCCACAGGTCACGGCTTCCTCTCTGTCTCCGTCTGAGTGGGCTCTTACTCTCTCATCTCACCAAGAGGACATAAGCCCCACAATCCTCTCATCCCTTCCAGATGATAAAAAAAAGTCCTCAGAGACTCAGACCATCACATACTCTGAAGACGAGGATGATGAAAGAGTTTGCCCATAGGGTCCTTTTAAATACGTATGTGTGTCTTTGTGTAGGGCAGATGCTAACAGCTCATCATAATCCCTTCATTCCCATTCCCCACCATGCCCAACTGCGCCAGCCTCCAAACACATCCGTGGTATCCCCAGAAACCCTGGCAGCTAGTCCTGCAGGAGGAGTTACTGGAGAGGATGTCAAGCGCCTTGGCGGTGATCACTTTGTAAGTGATTAGTTACAATAGTGCAGTCGACTGTACACAACGAGGCAGCGTATACGTGCATGTGAATGTTGATGCACGAGTTGGAATGAATAACAGCGGCAGTTAAACGTATTCATTGCCCACTGTGCCTTGCCAATACAGCATCTTGTTTGCCATACAACCGTTTTTCTCTTTGGCTCCTGGTCCATTAACAGAAAGCTCTGATTTATCAACAACAAACCAGGAATTTAACATGAATCATTGGAAATGATGGTAGTTTATTCATTGGGTAGTTTTAGTGACCAATCATGGATTAGCTGCACAACCTGGATACAGCTATTCTGATGACTGGCAGTACAATCTACGAGCCACAACAATCCACTAAGATTCATCAACTTAAAGTGTCAACTGAGAAATTGTATCAACTGTGTATGTGCTGCTATTGTTGAGGACAGTAATGCTGTCACATGTGCTTTTATTTATTTATTTTGGGTTATTATGGTTGCATGCGTATGGGTATGCTCAAGTATGCAATGGCTGTAATGATTCTGGTCAAGTTACAGTTTCCAGCAAAGTTATAGCTTTTGGCTAAGAAAAGGCTAATTAATGAGCCTTGAAGGATAATTATGCTCCTGAAGTTAAGCCAGTTGTCTGCGCCAATAGCCTTTTTATCACCAAGAGATAAAAGTGGTATCAATCTTCTCATCAAACGTTTATCAAGAAGCTAACAAGTGTATGAAAAAAAAAAAAATGTCAAATGCTTCAAGTTACTGAGCTTCAGAACATTATTTATGTTACAGAATAATAAAATAGCTCCGGTTATTTGTCATCAGAAAAGCAGGCAAAGTTGGATCACCCATCAGTCCTTCTGATGGCGTCAGAGAAATCAGAAATCAGAAATCTGTCAAATGTCAGAGACAGCCACTGGATCTGCCATTTTCTGCACCTTGGCCCTGAGGGTGGGCAAATCAACAACTTGTTCCTAGTTCTTCCACCAGAACTAGGTGGAACTAATGACTGGTGGAGGAACTGAGGAGCATCCTGTGGGTGCTCTCTGCCCCAAAGAAGCCTGTGGGCAGCTGGAGTACAGGTGCAGAATCTCTACTTTAGATTAAAACAAGAGGTTAGTATGCACAACACAGATTAATCAGAGCACAAGAGCTGAGAGAGGGGGATGGAGCAGCTGTCTCCATGACAGCAGTGTTTGATTTTGTTTTGTTTTTTTCCCCCTTGTTTGTGATCTGTATTTCGAGACGGACTTTGGCTTCAATTGCTGGCAGAAGTAGTTTTAATACCCGACTTTATTAAAGAAATGAGTATGATGGCTGACAGCATACTGGCTCTGAGGGGAGAATTGTTGTGTGAGGTGCATTACATGGGATTTTTGCTTGTTTTCTTTTGGTTCATGGGGTGTCCTTCAACTGTCCGAAGACGTGTACTGCAGGTCAGATGACTTAATCCTTTATGCATTGGGAGGTGTTGTGTTCTACTTTTTTTTTTTTTGCTTTACATTTGACAAAAGATTCACCTTTTAATGTATGACCTATTCATCAGCCACTGCCATCTCTCTCTGTCTCATCAAGGCAGCATGCTCACCCAGCAGGAGTTGGTCAGTCAGGTTGCTGAGGCGGGTGTCACAGTGACGCTCACAAGCTCAGGTACCAAAGATGGCGGAAATCAGACAGCCAGAAAACTGATCAACACAGTGCTGATCATGACAAAGGCTTGCTACATTGTGAAGAAATCACACCTCCATAATTTATGTGTGTTCGTGTGAAAGATATAGAGGTGATAGATATATTATTTCAGAAAATGCCATTATGAACCACTTTAATCTAGTTTAATTCCTGATGATTTATCAAAATGCTGTTGAAGCTCTGCCTTTCAAAAATGGGTTGTAGTCAAATTAGTTTGTGAATTCTGTATACACAGGGTAAAAAAAAAATACAGGTGCAGTAGTTTGTCATGATTTATGAATTTATCACTATGGGGATGTTTTTTATTTTATTTTTTATGGATGGCCTTGTTGGCTACAAAATGAACAGATTGCAAAGCAAAAATAAAAGTGCAAATTATTTAGTCACTGAGTTTGAGTCTAATGCTCCTGAGTCAGTGTGGCTTTCTACTGAATTATAAAGTAACAAAGGGTTAGTGTCAAAGGGTCACACTTTTTATTTACCTCTTAAATGTTAGCGACAATATAATTCTAATTATGAAATACTGAAAGAAATGTCACCAAAGAAACAATAACCTAATACGAGGTATTTGCATGTTTGATATTAGAGACGTATGAGGCTTTTTCTTCCTGACTCATTTTCAAATGACACGGGAAAGGGTAAATCGTGACCTCACCAGGTCAGTGTTGCCATGGAAAACTAGTCATTTCAATATAAAGCCAGAGTCACTGGCACCATGGTCAGCCCCCAATTAAGGCTTTCTATGCTGACAAACAAAGACAAAAGTGCAATGCATGCGAAAGTGTAGTAATTACTCTGAAGATTTCTGACTGGACCAAAATGATGGGGGTAGCCCAAAAACTTAGAGAGAATGTTTCTTTCTCTCAGATATCATTTTTATGTAATCATACAGCTGAATATGAAGTACAATCTTTGCCTTTCGGCTATGTGTTCGGTGATTGTGTCAGAAAACTTTGTGATTAAAACAATCTGGATTTGACCATAGGCAGCCCGGGCCTATCCTAAATTTTGCCAACAGCAAATTTGTGTCAAACGTTGCATATTGTTCTCATGGGAGTGCATTGCGACTCCTCTTGGTCCTGATGGCATCCCCTTCCACCAATCAAATCTGATTAAACCAACTCCCTGTCAGTCACTAATTATTTTTGCCTTCAAACCACAAAGAACATTTTATTCCAAATCCTTTTTTTGCATTATAATACTAGTAAATCACTGTTACCTGCCACTATGATCCTGTCAAAAGTGTTTTTCTTTAACTCGTATGGTAATTTGCATCAATGAGTAGATCTCTCCTTTCAATGCGACTGCCACTAAGACATGATAGAAGTGCAGTCAGGGGATTATGTTGTGAATTGCCTTGGCCCTGAATATGGAAAGAAAGTGGGTGTGCGAGGTTAAGCAAAGGACAGATGTCTGATAAGTGGCTAAGGGTCTGTGCCCAGAAATGAGATACAAACACATTATCTCCCTGGAGAACACAGAGAGCTCTTCCTAGACAAGGCAGATGAAGAACAATAAGGGAGTACGATTAGTAATAATAGAGGAGATTACAAGTGTTGTGTTTTATATGATGTGGCAGTGTATTGCAATAAGATAAATGAAAGTCCAATATTATATAGGCCATTGCTCATAATAATACTTGCAAAGGCAACATATCTCCAGTGCTTTACTGTGAGTTTCACCATAAAAGATTATGATTATGACGAAGATTTTTAGAGGAAACCACTATGAATGCGACAATAACAACAATATGGCAGTTGGGTGGATCGTCCCCTGCAATCACCTGTGAGGTGATCCTGAGCCGGGCTGTCACTGCTGATTACACCCCCGCCACTGATCACCTCATTTCCCCTCTCCCACTGTGGATACGCCGGACAGACTTAAGCAATACACAGCCTGCTAATCCTGGCTGCAGGGACACACACATACAGACAGACACACGCACACTAGCTTTTGTTGAATACAAAAGATGGTGACAGGAAATTATACCAGCGCCGTCAATTATACAGCTGAAAGTGGGGATGAGGAGTGAACTGGAATTTGCCTTTTGAGGCCGAGCCAAGATGATTGGTAGTCCGTAACTTTGGAGGTGGCATTTACAACTTCTAATGAAATGCACCAATGCAAGCACAATGGCATTCATATTACAATTTGTCCTGTTACATTCAGTTTAACCGTTAAATAATGAGTGTATTTCCACTCTTGATGGGAATACACTCGGTGACCAGATCCAATGCAATGCTCTTTGTGCAGCTAACCTTTAGTGTAAGAAATTCATCTATCCGAAACCTTTTCACCGAACTTGATTGTGCCTCTTCTTCCGTCCAGTGCAATCTCGTCTCATACATTCACTCATACTGATTATATATGTTGCAGCAGCATCTCCAGTGGAACGTACATCAATAGAAGAATTGAGTGTGATGCTCTCTTTGGAGCCATCCACAGCGTTTTCAACACTGACCCTCAGACCACACTGTCAGCACTCTGCGGTGAGTGTATGTATGTGTGTGAAATTACTTATGCGTGTTTTCATGCCCCTGTGTAAGCATCTGCAAACACAAACAGACCTCTCTACCTGTAGGTCAGGATGGAAGAAGCAGACAATTACTAGCTGTCAGAACAGACTGGCAAGATTTAGGAAAAAGAAAAAAAAAGGAGAAACGAAGAGGAAGAGGTTCAAACTACAGCTGAAACTTTTTGTCTTTGCACTTCACCTCTGGACCTTTCACCAATTAATTCTGCATTTACACAGATTTTATTCCCATTTATGCCACCAAACTGATGCTATAATAGGTTAATGAGGCTATTCACTGGAGGAAAGGTTTTCTTTGGAGTTTACTTATCTGCTCAGCTGCCTGTCTGTATTTCCTGTTACTCAGTACAATACGTTACTAAAGCATGTATTTGATGTATTTTGATGCCTTACTGTGCCTTGTTCGGTTCAGTTCAGCCAACTTTAATTATTCCAAGTGGGCAAATCATTCACAGCCTTCCCACATGCATACAAACAACAATCAGTAAAGGAAACATTAAGAAACATATCAGTCAAATCAATAAAATTGTGTCAAAGTGTCAAAGGATTGGCAAGATTGTATTGTATCACTAGCCAACATGCGCATGTGCATACACACAAAATAAATAAATAAATAAATGAAAAAATCTAACAAAACGGAAATAAATAAAATAAAACAACAACCCCAAAACAATGTGAAGCAATAACTTGCTACATGGGTCCAAACCATCAATAGGGTACTTATAATAGATATATTTTTTCAATGACAGAAAATAATTAGGAATTCTTGTCATACTTTTCATGTCATGCTCAATTTGACCACTTCACACATCTTATTTTGCCCAATGAAGACTCCAAAAAGCGTTGTAGTGATATTCAACGGAGAAAAAGCAGTAAAGTCTTGGTCCAAAACTATGCAGAAATAGTTTATCATGAGTTCAGATTCTATGTTAATTGAGCAACAGTTAGATTCATTGTATTCACTATGATCATGGTGACGACAAAGCATGGATTCACTGGGTGCAAACTTCTCACTGGTGCATGCAGGGTGCGGACAGTTTCTATTTTCAAGGTGTGTTTTGCCTCAAAACATGAATGTCTGCCTCAAGGCTCTGTCTGCATTTTGTCAAAGGGAAAACAGGTACAGAATATACCTAACTCTTTGCTGAGAGCCACAGGGGCCAGCCTAGTTAAACACTCCTGGCTTTCATCCAGAATCGCCTGATGAACTGACTATGAGAAATTGTAGTAATATGCAAGAGAACAGATAAGGACAAACAGATACATCAATGCAAAGACTCACACACGCACACACAGGTGAGGATTCCCATGGGGCGCAGTTATACTGTTATAAAATTAGATGTAAAAGAAAAAACCCTGCTCTCATCCTTCTGCTCTTTGGATCACTCTCTAAAGCGCAAGAACTACAAACCCAGCTGCTATCAAAGTCTTGTATTACACCAATCGACCTACAGAAGTACGATGTGGAACACGCTCGCTCGTTTTATTTTTCACGGCAGGACTGGCAAATATGAAAAAACCAAGTTGTTGATGTTGCACCAGGTGTGCACACACTTCTAATCGCAGCTCTGCCTTACTACTCTACGAAAAGAGGAAAGAAAAACAACTTCTTCTGCTTGCAGTCTAAGCCATCAAGTTTCACGCTGCCCCCTGCAGCTGGGTTCAAATCAAATCAAATTTATTTATATAGCACCAAATCAAAACAAAGTTACATCAATGCAAACAGAGAGCAGGTTTAGATCAAACTCTTTATGGAGTTGTTAAAGAGACCCAAGATTTCCTTCCAAGAGCAAGCACTTGGTGACAGTGGTAAAGAAAAACTGAGCACTGAACAAAATATCAAATATATTTCCAGGTGCTGCACGTGCCCTTTAACTGATATCCATTTTATCAAACATAACATATTTTCATTCAAATGCCATTTTCAGTAGCATAAGAGAATGCGAAAAGTTGCTGATTACGCTGCACACACCACGGCCCCTTCCTCTCCTACATACAGAACAGTATCTTCCAGTTACTGATCATGAAGATGCTGCAAGGTTGCCAGTGGCCCAGTCCATTAGTGTATAATGTGGTAAAGTAAGGGTGGGGAAGAGAAGGCTGCGTCATTATGCTTTCAAAGAGCTGAGCGTGTGTGCACTCTGCACTAATAAAGCTATAATTGATGAGGATCCTGATCTCTGTCTAAATCAAAGGCTACACTCTCTCCACCGTCCAGGCAGGATGAAAACAGTATATTACTGCATCAGCTGCTCCTTCTTCATCTGTGGAGAGGGAGCAACACCCTCAGTGACTAGGAATAAAAGAGACAGCTGTTTGGATTATTGCTGTCCACGTTCAATCAACACCACTCAATCCGACTGCGTAATGGGACGAAACGTGTTAATAAGAGTGTGTACACAAACCAAATCTCCCTCTTATCAGTATTTCCTGCCTTGTGACAGCAACAGATGCCTCATCATTTTTTTATAGGTCAGACTGCAGTAATAAGATGTACAAGTAGAGGAGGCATAACCTATTTATGAATAAAGTGATGTACGAAGTACCAAGGGCATATAAAACCATATTTTTGAAAAGAAGGACTGCTGCTAATATATTCTAATGCAGTGATCAATCGGCAGAAATCCAGTTTCCCAAAACAGCACTGCACTTAGTTTTCAGGTGGCCAGATGTGAATGTAATGTCAAGTGTAAATGATAAATGCAGACAAATAATTTCCATACACAATTTTCTTCACATGAAATATTAACAAGGCCCATAAACTTGCTAAGTGATTTCATAGAGCTGTGGATGGTGGGATGAGGTAATGATGGATGTCAACAAAATATATATATATCAAAAAAAAAAACAAAAAAAAAAAACATCTATAAACCAATTGAAGGCACACTGCGGCCAGACCAGATCAAGATGATCAATTTTTCGTTTCATTTTAGTTACAAAAGTTACATAGCCATTGATTTTTTTGTTGATTTTCTTGTTGCTTCAATGAACTAAGTCACTTGTTTTTAGATGTCTTCTCTTTTATTTAGATATGTAATAATACATGTAAACACCACCTTGGTTTTTTTTTAAGGTTAAATGCCCCATTCAATTCAAATGAACAGGATTATTTATTGCCTTTTTTTGGGGCTGATGGTGATTGTAGACAACTGCTGACATGTACATGTGATCAAGATAAATGAATACCCTTCATGCACTGACGGCTTGTTGGAAAACCTCATGATTAGACAATTAGGCTACAACTGATCAGTCGATATTTTTTTTTGCTTTGCGAATTTTGCCTTACATTTGGAATAATATAATACAAACTGGTGATTTATGGGTTACTCTGAGCCTGGAAATCATGTTTGCTCATAATGATTGAGAAAAATAATTGAGCAATTGAGCATTTGAAATCATTTTGAGCAAGAAAAAAAATGGTGAAAAGCAACCGTGTAAAGGGGATATATTCTAGTTTTATTATATTCTACAGCATTTTATGCATCTGATCCTTAGTTGGACCTTAAACTCACTTTAACTTCACTTACTGGATCTTTTCAGCCAGACAGTCTGTCTGGAATAGCAATCTCTCCATTTGATTGCCTGCTCAGATCATCTCTTCAATGTACACGAACACGTTTTATGTTTGAACTCAAATACACACAGACACACACATCTGCATGCACACTGTCACAGACAGCTACAGTCTGAGTGTGACACCCCCCGTAAAGTTCTGGGTGTTCTTATTCAGCCCTCGATTCCTGCGTTGTTGAATAGATCAGTGGTCTCAAATGAAATACATCAAGCGCTAAAAGATAATGAAAACACAGTGGATCCTCAAAACTGATGGACACAATAACCTTAACACAACAAAAATGGATCACACACCAAAGCAGAGCAATGTGATCAAATTTTGAAGTGCAATAAAAAAATATCACACATTGAAAAGGACCAAAATATATCATCCTGTCATCCAAAAGTGGTGCACGGATTCCATCCCTGTGGGGAGCTGAGTCCATAACCTCCTGTTGAAAATGACAGGCAAGGTGACAAAACAAATTATGCAGATAGAGACATGTGGCTGACAGGACGCAGGGAGCAGACAGACAGATACATGAGAAGAGGAGGAAGAGAGACACACAGGTAAGCTACAGTAGTGCCGATGTATTGCTCATGAAATATGAACAATAAAACATTGTATAAAAATAAATATACAGCCCAGAAGGATAGAAATCATTCAGCTGTGAAATCTGCTTAAAGTCATACACATGTTCCAGAGATGGTGGAACGACAGAATCAGTGAAGACTGGCAGTATTTGTTTGCTCGTCTTTGTGTGTTTTGATTGATCTGAAGTGCCTGCCTGATGGGAGGAGCTTAAATGGATCATGCCTTGGCAATGTAATGTCTTTTATGAGACGCTTAGCCCTCCTAAAACAGAGAGTGCTGCAGAGTTGTTGTACTGATGACAGCTCAATGGTAACAACGTCCTGTTCTGCTTTCACTAGAAGCTGGAGGGCTTTTTTTGTCAGCTTTGTTGCTGCTGCTGCTGCTGCTGTTTCAGGCTGCCATGCAATTTGTTAGGATGCTCTACATGTAGTACATCTGTAAAATCTGACAACACAGCTTTTGGGAGGAGTTGGCTTTCCTTGGCCTCATCAGACACTACAGTCATATCTTACCCATCATCGCAGAGATTTGTCAGCCCTAGAGAGGTCCCTAGAGAGGTGATGGTGACCCCCAGGAACCTGATGCTGGGGACTCTCCACGGCCTCTGTACTGAGGTGGGCGGGATTGCGTCTTATATTGTATTTAGTCATTAAATCTATGATAAGCATCTCTGTTGCTTAACATCAAGTTGTTTTGCAGCATCACTTTGTCTGGCTCTGTGTCAACCCGCTGAACCCCACTCGTGATAGGGATTGAGGATGGCAATTATTTTCCATAAACGAGGAATTCCCAGTAGGCGCGGGTCATAAGCTCGCGCTGATTAAGTCCCTGCCCTTTGTACACACCGCCCGTCGCTACTACCGATCGGATGGTTTAGTGAGGTCGTCGGATCTTCACTATCTGGAGGAAGTACAAGTCGTAACAAGTTTTCATGATTGTCTGCTTGTTGTCAGTTCATCAAAAAAAACAAAACAACAACTTCATAGCGTTTGAAGTTTGGATGTACTGGCAGTGCCACAGAGTGGAAGCCGGTGCTGACCTGACTCCAGATCCCTTTGTGTTTCTGGGTGTCTTCAATCGAAATATTTGACTATGGGTGAACTGATGGTCTAGATCAGCTCAGGCAGTACAGGTTCTTGAAAGAATTTGTGAAATGACAGGAGTGAGAGCTGGCCAATAGCTCTTGGGACACATTGTCATTTGCTCTTTGGGAACTGCATTTCAGGCATGCCTGGCCTGAGCATGACATCAGAAAGAAGCTGAATTTTGTATGTGGCGCAGAGGGCTTCAAACAAATATGTTTAAACACTTACTTTGAGCATTGTTGTTCCTCAGCTAGGTTGTAGATAGTAATTACGCATGTCGGTGGATGCTGTTACTTTTCCTCTGTTGGAGAGGAATCTGCAGTTCCACAGGGTAAAATTTATAGATTGATAAAAATAGACTCCCAGGTAAACAGACAAAGAGACAAGCAGGAAGCTGTGTAGGTAGCTAGATGACTAAACCAGACAGGACAGACAGAGAGGATTAAAAGACCGAGGCTAGACACACACACACACACACACACAAGCATGGCAGCTAATGTATCACAACTGTGTCAGACAGCAAAGCGCATAGTGCAGCTGTGACATCTGGACAGGACTTGGAGAAAGTTGGCTGTTGGTTAGCTCACATGTCCGGCCCTCGGTTAATAATCAGCTTTAACAGGGAAGACAGGCTTAATGAAGGCTAAGCCATGTTTTCAGCCTCTCTCGGTGGTCAGTGGACAGAGGTTAGCAGCTAAACAGCAGGACACTGAAACAGGCAAACTCCAAACGAAGTGGAAGGCCCACATATAAAAAGTGTAGTTAAAATTTGGGTTATTAGTATATTTTATGGCGGGGACTAAACTTGTGCTTTTGAAATTTTAATTTTATTGCACTGAAAGCGGTTTATTCCTGCCAAAAAAAAAAAAGGAAAGCTGCAGTAGGAGTCATGCAAAGAAGTCCTGCTTTTCCCCCCGTCCCCCATGTTTTATTCAAAGACAGAAAGGAGAGATAAAAAAGAAGGATATGAGGGAGAAAAAGGGCAGTCGGGAGAAATGAGGAGAGGAGAGATTTCCTGTCCCATCCAAGGGCATGGCAATGTTCATGTTCTCAGTCGGCACCATCTGCTCCAGGAGCATGTCTGCCTGCCAGTGAGGAGAACAGTACAAGCCTCTGCCAAAGCGTGCCGTAACACCCATACCACCATAACAAACAAATAAACAAACAAACACACACACACACACACACCGCAGAGGAGTACATTAATTCTGCTCCAGCAAGTGTCTGCTGCAGGGTTCCAGCTATTAAAAATCTGCAATCTCTCCGGGTCTGCAGATATCTGTGAGACAGCAAAACGAGTTTACCACAGGAGACCAACACTATGATGCAAAATAATTACATTGCTCCAGGAAAGATAAATTAAGATGATATGGTCTTGTGAGCCGTATCCAGGTGCGGTGAGGGGAGACCGTCGGGGCCGGCGGCTGGTTGTGTCAGACCTGAGGTTACATCAAATGAGTGCACCCATGAGGGAGCAGCAATGTGTGCCGATGTGCTACTGTCAGCTCATCCGCTGGCCTGTCTCAGGGTGTATTTCGGTGCGTGTGCTGAGTGCGCACGGATGTCTGTGTATGTTATTGTGGCGAGTGGCGTATTGAAGGAGTACCGTGTGTTCCTGCTCTGTGTGGTTGGCCACTGGAAGCAGGGTAATGAAGCAAGAAGCACCAGCCCCTCTCCTCCACCACACACACAAAAACACACTTATGCACATAGGCTGCCATCAATAGAGGAGTTACTGACATGAATACATGTCAGACTGGCCAACAGGCAGTTATGTCATTCATTTGCTTTCATATAGAGACACACAATATAAATGCACACACGCGCGCGTGCGCCCTGCTTTGACCCACTTATACTTCAGTCGCCGAAGTCGACCTAGATATCAGCTGACATTCATCTAATAGTAGAGGACTGCAGGCATCTGTCTATTACAAATGAATGTTTGAAAGGCAAATTAATCATTTGTCAACATGTTCAATAGAATCAAGCAGATGGTCACTCCTCTCTCTGAACTCCGCTTCTGTGTTCTGGCAAAAAAACCCTGACCCACACCGATGCATTAAAAAATCTCAGGAATTGATACAAAAGCCGTGACAAGAAAAGACAAAGGACAAGGACGCTCACAAAAAACAAACCAACGCAAACACATGGACTCACATAGTTCATCACTGTAAGGCTGCATCACTATAGCCACACATCAGTGGGTTTATGTAAGTACAGCTAGGTCTAAGAGAGAAAAACTGGGTGGCTGCATTGTTCAGCATAATCACGAGCTGTTCATCCATACAGTCTAATCATGAAACTAAAGGCCTTGACACGACGGGACTGGATGATGAGAAGAGAACGTCCTGCATGCAGAGTTTAGAAAACAATCATTTTCTATCGAACTCTCAAGCCCATTTTCACCACCACTGTAATCATTTCAGTATTAGCTCCCCAGGCAACTTCATTATATGATCTGAGGGAAAGTTAATATTCCACTTTTTACTATTAGCAAGGCACAAAGTCGGCAACAGAACCGCAACTCAGAGCCTTGGCTGGTTGGTCAAAGCTGAGGAGGGACTGCAGCGTTTGTGGATTACAATATGTGGATTCAATGAAATATTGTTAGTTTCAATCACAATACTCAAAATGAAGAAAAAATATGGACGCTCTTCTTTAAAGAAAATGCAGACTTGACATGACATCAGACATGATACTGTGTCTGAAGTATTGTAGTATATTGAGTCATTTGGGTGCAGTGGTGGCTGCTGCCCCCCCCCCCCCCCCAAGTTAGCTGTAAGGACAAGTACTGCCAATAATAGATGGATGTCACAAAAAAAAAGACAAACATTTGGGAATTACTAAAAATGGAGATCAACTATAAACTTATTGTGAAACTAATTATGATTTTTTTAAATAAGAGAAAAAAAGAAAAGAAAAATAATTTACATGTTCTCCTCGTGCCTGCGTGGGTTTCCTCCTCCTCTGAAGACGTCATGTTTGGGTTAATTGGTGACTCTAAATTGTCTGTAGGCCTGCGTGTGTGGTTGTTGGTCTCTGTCTCTGTCTCAGTGTGTTGGCGACTGGCGACCTGTCCAGAGTGTACCCTCCAGCACCCCCCCCACAACCTGGAAACCGTTAAGCGGTAGAAGATGAATGATTGAAACATCAAGACACAGAAAATTTCCTGTTAAGTTAAATTATGTCTTATCATATGTCTTCATGTAGGGATGCTATTTTCTAAGTAGAGGATCTACCTCTCTTCTCCTTTTCATCACTCTTCTACTGGGGAGACAAAGTGTGTAGACAACTTGTTTGTGAAGATTTATTAGAGGAAAACCCGACATACATATCTTGCCAGGAGTAGACATGATTAATTGGACACAAAGTAGTAGGCCGCAAAGTACCTTTCTGGTGGCATTATGCTGAGAAACACACTACAGAAGTGTCTCAAATAACCAGATGTTGATTAAAAATCCACCTACACTACGAAGCCCATACTGAGAATACAGCTCATCTCAGTATGTCTTAATCATTTTAATAGATTCTTAATATCCATATGCTCAAGCCTACAGTTGAGTCTGCAACAGAACAGCAAGCATTAAGCCAATTTCAAACGTGTTCACCATCAAGCCTCCAAACATTGAGGGAAGCAGCGAAAAAGGAGAACAGAAGACGCACTTTAGCTTCATAGGAAGTCCCTTGTGTTGCTGAGAACCACTCAGAATAAGAAATGCAACATCACTGCGTATCTGTTTTCCTGGAAGTGAGAGACACAAACAGTGCGAGGCAATAAAGGATATGTTGACTAGAGAGGAAACAGCGAGCCATCGGCAGTCTCTTACAATAAAACACAAATATAGACGCCAAGAAATACTGAATATCAAGGAATAACATACCGTCGCTTTTCATGCGTTATTTCTTAAGTTTCAAGTGCATGACATGGTATCATATTCTGCCATGATCATCATTGATATTAAATAATATGATAGCTTTCTTGATAATGATACTTTTTTGAATAATATGGAAACTAGTTACGCAATATTGACATGGTACCATCAAGTAGTTGTTGCAGATTTGTGGGCTGCACATCTCTGCTGCAAATCCCCCATTCCACAACATCCCAAAGGTGCTGAAGATGGATAGACTGTGGTCTTAAAGGGATGGATCAATTTGTACTAATGGGCCAAGAAAATATATGGATCAATGCTTTCATGTTGTAGAGACCAATTTCTTACCCGCAGCAGAAGCTGAGACTCATCAGACCAGGCAAAATAGTCCAGATTTTCTGCTGTCCAATTTTTGTGACCCTGTAGCCTGTTTTTAGCTGACAGGAGGGACACACAGTGTGGTCCTCTGCTGCTGTAGCCCATCTGAGTCAAGGTTGGACTCGTGTATCCAGAGATGCTTTTCTCCATACTTCCATGGTAGCCAGTGGTTCTTTGAGTTACTATTGACTCTCTATCAGCTTGACTATTCTCCATATTCGTTCTCTTCCGACTGACTTCAACAAGGCCTTCCCTATGACTGGATCTTTTTTTTTTTTTAAGCAATCTCTGTAAACCTTGGAAATGGATGTGTGGGAAAATATCAGCAGATCAGCAATTTTTGAAATATACTCGGTGGGAACTCCAGATCGTGAGCACGTCTACATGCCTAAACGTGTTAAGCTGCTGCCATGTGAGTGGCTGATTAGACATTTGCATTCACAAGCCGTTGAGCAGTACACACGTGAAGTAATGTATAATGAAACATATGACAAAGTAAAGCCAGGGTCACATAGAAAAGCATTAATTATTATTTCCGCTGCTTCCTTATAATTAATGCGGTTGCAGTTGCGGAGGAGTTGGCATGGTGTACCATCTCAAAGGCTCACACGGTCAGCTGACAGCTCTGACCCTGGCCCTTTCTCCTTTCTCCCAGAAGCTCTCTTTTTATAGATCAACCACTTCACTGCCCAGAGAAAAGTCCACAGCAATATATTTCCCCTCTCATATCTACCCACTACAATCACTAACGATCTCCTTCTCCCCTTGGGCTGCAAATTATCGGGAAAAGCCAACGACTAGCTGAACGGTAATTTGTGGAAGAGCGGAGCCTCATCCTTGTGACCTTCTCTCCCTTTCTCCATCTGAGACAGCCAGGCCCCCCCCACCATCAATTCTTCTATGTAATTTTTTTCTCCCACTAGTGAATGTCAACCCCCCCCTCCCTTCACTTTCTCGAAACCTTTCTTTTTTTCCCCTCTCTCTGCTTTGTCTCTCCATCCTTACCCATCTGTAGTGCTATATACGCTGCCTCCACAATAAGGAGGGGGTGGGGCAATCTTAAATAACAAGATAAATTTTTTATCAGCAGTGAATTGATTGATAATTCAGAGGGATGGGCTGACAGCTGCATGGCTCCAGAAAATAAAAAGCAATATTCGAGGATTGTGTGTCAAGTCTGTTTCTTGCAACACAGCTGTCAAACTCATACTGAATTACCAATCCACAGACCTGCTCTCCTGCAAACTCAGTTTTGAAAAAAAAAAAAAAAAACAACAACAACAAAAAAACAAAACAAAAAAACTGCGTTATGGAACAAAAGCTGGCAGCAGTGGTCTGGTCACTGTCACATGGCTCAGGAGAGTGTGTTGTTTTTAAACATGTATTCTTTGATATGCTGAAAGGACGCACATATGGCTTTGTAGGAAGAGAGGAGGAGGAGAGGCGCGTTATAAGAATGAGTCAAGTTCATATATGCCTTAGTGAGTGAGAGTGCACATTTTCCTGCGACACCCACATCCTCAACACAAAGACCTGTGGTGGGCTAGCTATTGCGAATAGCAGTTATTGATCTGTCTTTTTGGAGGCTCTGGTGGGATACAGAGTGAGACAACACCAACACACACACCAGCCACACCAACCTAAACAGGAATCAGATGTAAAATTGCGCCACACAGGTCTAAACAGATCATATAGGCACATAGCACATCATATTTGATTGGCCAATGTCACTTTTCACACCCACATATCTACATTAATCACACAGCTAGTTGAAATCTCACTCTCTACTCATTTCGTACAATTTTTATTATTTCACATATTTATTTTTTGTTGGCCTGAGCCACTGCTTGTGCCCCAGCTATGAGTGGCAAGAAGCACAGTCATTATCTCAATTTGTTACAATTCCCCACGTATCATAGCTGTAATTACATCTTCCATGGGCTCGTCTCAAGTCAGAAGAGTTTTTATTAGCCAACAAAGTAAGATTCCAACTAACTTAGAGCCCAAATAAGCACATCAGTTGTTTCAGCAACGTATAAGGCAGCTGCTGTTTTCCTACTTGTATTTAAGGTTGGTTTCTTCACCGTAATTACACTCAGTCCCTGAGCTTAATTTGGCTGGGTGGTGCTATCTTCCAAACCCTAACCAAGTCTTGACTGTGCCTAAACACATGGTGACAAACAATGCATTTTTTTAAGTTTAATTTTAAAGAATTTATTGATGTCCAAACTTCCTCAACAGATGAATCAAAACATCCCCTCAGCTGAGCCGTCCCTGATCTCTGCTACATTCGCAGGTTAATTGCTGGACCGTGTTAAGCCTCCCCATCTGACCAGCTGCTATGTAGGCCATTGATCTCTCCAGCTGGCCACGGCCATGCGATGCCAGCATCTGGTATCTGGGCTGTGGCAAAGGTCACAGGCCTCTGGTCCTCTACCTTCTGCCTGTATCATTAACACCCAACACACACGACACCTGGTGCTATAAGACTGAAGGCAGACAGCAGAGTTTTTGTAGGGTCCTGACTTTTTATACCAAAAACAACTCAGTATGACACACATTTAGGAATCAAATGGATAGCAGTTTAAGTAACTTTAATTTAACTTTAAGTCAGCATTTCCAAACAGTAAAAAATGATATCCATAATAATGCCATTCACAGGACTTGGATGAGGACCTTGCATGAATTAACTAAATAAGACAAACTGATCAACTTAATTCCAAAGTTGAATATTACATAATGTCAAAGATGGTCTCTGCTAAATTTTTGTCTTATGTCTTGAAATGTTTTTTTTTTTTTTATTCAAATAAATACTTCATAAAACTTTTCAAGGCTTGCAGTCAATGTGGACAGATGCGGTGATCGACAAAGACACTCGCACACGTGAAATGTTTTTCTTTGTTTTGAGTGGACACGTAAGTGGTGAAAATGAGAAGAAGAAATGAGGACAAGGTAACATAGCTACATAACAAAAACCGCATTCAGGCTTCGAGTCCCTTTTTTCCTCATTTCACCATTTGCCCACTCAAGCTGAGACAAGAAAAGAGGCAGCAGTCATTAAGTGTGTTTGTATGTCCAGCATTTTTCAATCACCACAACTGCTGCAAAGTTTTGATTTTCAGAATTAGACCTTTACAGAGAGAAAAAAAAGAAGCAAAATCTTCCCTTTCACCACTGCAATGCAGATCCAGAAAGCTTCAAATACTCAGAACTCTTCATGAGGCTGGGAAATAAAATACTAAATAAATAAATAAATAAATAAATCCTTCAAAATATGTTTCAGATCATGAAATGAAGAAGAGCAATAGCATCTCATAACAAAAACACAAATGAATTCAAACTTTGTTGTGGGCAAAACAACTATTTGCTAAATAATTGAATTCCAAAGAAAGATCAGGCAACCTGAGCAAAAGGGAGGAAAAGGGAGGAAAAGTTGGAGAAATGGTGCAAACAGTGGGGGAAAAAAAAGAAAAGAAAAACTGTTTAAAAACAACTTGCCTGCAAGTATCAGTTCTTTTTGCAACGTGACTGTGGGGTAAGCACTATCACGCTCTGAATGCTGTATGGATGACTTCAGCAGTGGGTGGATTAAATCGTGTTGTAGAATTTGTCATCTGATGTGCTAACTAAATCTGCACCTGCGATATATGGCGAGTCAAATGGCACACTGATTCACTGGCACTTTTTCTGAAGTTTACTGAAATAATCGTAGCACTGGGTATAAGTTTTGCGCATGTTTGTTCTGCCTACAGCTGCATGTGGAGCGCAGATAAAAGGTTGCTGGAGAGGCGTTTGCTCGACTGCATTTCAGAGGAGCAACAGTGCACAACCCACACACAGCTGTGTAAGCGAGGAGAACCCCTTACTAATAATACAACACAGTCCTACAAATTTGGATGGACACAACCTTGGGTGGAGGGGCTTAATTTGGGGGGTTGGGGGCATCTGTAGAAAAGCTCTAAATTTGCATGTGTTTTTTTTTTTCCCTGAATCTCTTCTTCCCTCTCTTGGGAAGACATTTCTATTTTTATTACTTTTCTAGATGGAAATATAAACTCATGAATAAACAGAAGATTGTTGCATGTGAATGTAGAAACACATGTCTGGAGTTGGTGTAAATGAAAACGCCTATGCTACAGCACTGGCTCATGAAGACAGCGAGTAGTATACTGTACGTGCATAAGTCAGCAGTGGGACTTGGCTTGCCCGTGGCGGAACATGGCTGGGAGCAGTTCTGGTCTGCTTCTCCTCACGTTGTACTGGGCCCACTGATGACATTTAGTCAATTTTTGATGGATTCACTTGTATCAAATTTAGCTCAGCGTGCACGGGGCATCATGTTAGATAAGTGCTCTGTGTGGTTTCTATTGATGTGTTCTGCCTACAAGGCCTTTCCTTTAGACCTTCGCGTGGAGAGACTAGCAGTTTCTTGGAGGCTCTCGAAAGCTGGTTGAGATTGAGGCGTTTTTTATGGTGCTGCATCTATGAAAAGCACTGTGTATCTGGTGTGCTAAACGATGGTTGGAAAAAAAATGGTAACTATGGACTGTCAGGATAAATTCTGTATGAACACACATGTATACTAGCAATGTGTTTAAATCCCAGCATCACATCAAACTAACCGAACTCTCTTGCTTTCCACCTCTCAGTTAAGGTGAATGGCAGGATAGCTTTAATGCTGTCTGATACAGGCAAGATGGTGTGAGTCCCTCATGGAAAGAAACAACCGTGTCGAACCCAGCTATCCTGACTGTATGCAAATTGAGCACGGAGAAGTTCAACTCCCACTATTAATTTATCTGAAGATCTGGGTCAACAACATGCATTTGGGGTATGCTTTGTGGCAAAGTTTCTTGCCGTTCTACTCAAAAAAAAATATCAAGATTCTCCCCCCAGATAAAAAGACTGGTCAGGAATAAATAAATAAAAAGGGTGAAATATTTGGACAGTGGTTTAAAATCTCTGGATCGGCACCACCGAAAACTGCTATAAAATATACCTGTAGTGTTACAAGATAATAAAGAGGATGCAAACACAGAGAAAAGCCTTTCTGCTATCCCAATTCATGTTTTTCTCCCTACTTGCTTTATTTTTTTTTCTTGTTTTTATCCTCAAATCACAACATTTTACCTCTCAGGCTAAGTTATGTGTGACCTTCAATCAAAATTCAAAAGACTTACCATGTTTTGTCTGATATTATGTCTAAGTTGGGTTTTTCAATCAGTGGTTATGGATCTAGCACCCTGCACCCTCAGAGAAGAGAAACTTTAAGCAGTTTAATGAGCACCTGGGTTTGAACCTGAGGCCTCTCTGTTTGGAATTTGTATGTTCAAGTTGAAGTTACTTTGTGACCAGTCCAGAGTGTAACACAACCATGCCCATCAGCTCCACCCCTGAACCCAGATACGCACTACAGATAATGGATAGATGGTCAAAATAAAACCAATTGTTTTTCCCTCTCAACTTCATCATCTTATGTTCAAAACTTCAGCTGACACATTCAAAGTTTCTATCAAGCCTTCTAATCTTCCTCTGCCCTCAAATAGCACCATTGTCATTTTTTTTTATGAAGTTTGAGGAGAAAATTTGGAACACTGGGATTAAGGCACGATATCTCCCTTCTAATGCAAACAGCAGAAAGAAATCACACAGAGGAGCGCCATCGTAAAACAATTAATCGTGCAGCTCAACCCACAAACAGAACCGAAGGAAACAATGACGGCTGGATTTCTCTCGTGGACCGAGTTTGCTAGTAATTCAATCTTTTGTTAAATTAAGAGCTGGGAAAATTTTTAATTTTCCTCAATTTCTATGTTGATGCATAGTTTTTAGCTGTGCGAGTTTAGATTTCCTTTTTATTTGTCAGTTAACAAATGGAGCTTTGTGGCACCCAGGGTCAAAATTCTGAATCAGTTCCAACAACTTATTATCGATATAAAGACTGCCACATACCATCATATAGCAGGGAAGAAACATCTTGAACAGGGTAGAGAAGCCAGCGTTGAAAATCTCTTGTGGACTTTCTACATTTAAGACTGAATGCTTTTGGGCTGCCTTTGGACTTTCTTAAGTTCCTCTTTAATGAGAGATGGAGCATATGTTTCAAGGACACTCTGTTCTGTGCTGCCATGATATGAAATGCAATGAAACATGCTGGGTTTGACAGTCTGAAATCCACCTCACAAAGTTAGAAACACGCTCTGTCCAAGCACAGAATGACCTTTAAAGACAGAGGAAACACGCAGGTCAGAATAATAATCTAATTCCCTTCATTACAGCATCTTAGTCTCTTTCAGTGCCCCAATCACAACAGGTAAGACCTAAACTATGTGAGCAGCGCTGGCAGTGGGCACTTGAGAAACAAGAACTTGATCTTCATTTGAAAGATCAAATTAGGAGGGGGGGATAACCCAAACCATGCAGGATTTTCAATTCCCTCAGAGTGATGATTCTTGTACTCCTGTAGATGCTTCTTTTGAATAACATATTGGCCAATTGAAACAAGAGAGGGAGCTGAACGGAGCGTTGTTAATGGATTCAGGCCAAGTCTAGGTCAAAAAAACGAAGCAGCAGGAAGAGAATACAAATGGAAAGGTTGGGTGAGGTCATGAGATGGGGAGGAAGGAGAGCATCAGGTGAGGCTAGATCTCTTATTTCGGGCTTGAGATTGTTGGGATATTGTACATATTAAAAGTATGTATTCAGATAACAGTTAATCACCAGTATGCCTTTTTGTATTAAGATGTGTGCTTCCAAGCTTGATGTGTTATGAAGAATATGTAGTTGCTTGGATAGTGGAAAAGTACAGAGTGTCCGTTAGAAATGAACATACAGAAGACACATGGTTTGAAGTAGATGTCCTTGTAAAGTGTGTGCGTCAGAGAATGACAGAGAGTGTGCGTACTTGTGACAGAAAGGAAAGATCTCTCACAGACAGACAAAGAGGAGTCAGATAGCAGCGAGGTTAGGTCAATCAGAGAGAAAACAGGTGCACTGCATGCAGATTCATAGCAGACCAATCAGAAGTGGAAGACGACGCGGGGACATCGACAACGGACCAATCAGAAGAGGACAACGGCTTGCGTGCACATTTTATCTGAACTGTTACGTCTTATATACTGGGTCAGGGAAATACAGAGTGTGAGACTTCGTGAACTGACACACATTTGTTGGTGTTAGGGAAAGAAGTTTCGACCCAGAGCTCTGTAAGCTTTATTCTTCTGCTTCTTAAATAAATACTTGAATTGAGACCGAATATCTTCTCCTATTCTCTTCATAAAAGAACGCGCTGGAGACGGCTCACACATAGAGTACGTTGTTTAGTAGATTGAGCAGACTGTTCTCCAACAAATTGGTGACCCTGACGTGATGAAGAAGGAGAAGTGACGGAGAAAAAGGAAAAAAGGAGTACACAGCGGAGGATCGCAGTTCGGTGACAACACTTGGCCGGCCACAAACGAAAGGTAAGCAGACGCCTGTTTAATCAAAAGTTCTGCAATTGGACATACCAAAAGTGTGTTGTCATTTAACTAAAGCCTCCTAGTAAACCTAAAGCAGAAAGAATAAAGCTTAAAACGATAAGTTGTCGACAACAGGACGGGGGTGAGATGCCCGGAGACGGACCTTAAGTCCGCACTCTCTCCAAACACGAGACATAGTCGGGGGAGTGGCCCTGGAATGATTCATAAAATCATCTCCTAAATATTAAACATAGTCTAAGAGGCCCTGAGACTTAGGGTGTGCCATCCAGTCTCTACAGAGGTGACCTCGCCTCGGGGGAACATCCATAAGGTGGTCCCTTGGACAGGTAATGATATAGATAGCTCGGGGAGACATCCATAAGGTGGCTCCTTGGACAGCTGGTGGTATAGTCGTGAGCGTCCTGAGAGAAGTACTAAAGAGTGAAAAAGAGGTTGAAAGACCCCTGTGTTGATTGTGGAAACACAGAAAAGAAGTTACGGAGTTTTGTAAGCGGGGGAGCGTGTGCCATGTGATCCTCAACCTGAATACTATCGCTCAAATTGAGACACGTATATTCAGCGGCTTGCAAAACCACTCCATTTCTGGAGAGTGTAAGATATGAAGTATTGTTGGTTTGTATAAAATAATTGTGGTATAAATTGTGTGGGTGGTTTACCGACAACCAGCTATTTTTACGAGGCGGAAGTGCTGTGTAGTGCCTAGTAGAGGTGGCCCAAATTCCAGCGCTTTGTCGGATCTCGAGCGGTGTCGTGTTCGGTGGGGCATAAGGGAGGAAGTTGTGTAATTTTGCCTCAAGATAGAAGCTAACTGTCGCCGAGCAATAGGCATCCCGCACCCTCTTAGGAGAGAGGTGTAGAAGCTTGGATGTGTCGGCCTGCAGCTAGTGGAACTTGAGAAGCAAAATCACAGCAGTAAAAGGGAAGAGTAAGTCCGCGGTGATCTGCATGCAGTCGCAGTCACGTGGCGTGTAGTTACAAAGGAACATAGTTTGATAATTCTTGTAAAAGTGTGACTACATTGTTACATTACCATGGAGGGAGAGTTCGAGAAGGAGTGTGGGGAGCATGGAGGGTGCGACGGATTAGTACGCAACCAATATAAAAACATTAGAACACAACTATTATCTGGCATCGTAGATAAAGACAGAGCAGCCATAAATAAAAAGCAGGAAGCGGCAGAGCAGGGTCAGAGCGCAGGTATGTTGCAGAGACAGAGCTGGAAAAAGAAGGAGCAGGAGGGGGAGAAGGAGCGACAGGAGTGGTCTGAGCTGCTGGTTCACTGGCAAGGCACCAAACACCTGCATCAAAAGGAGCAACTCTCCGAACTGGTAACTGCGTCTGACACCTACACATGTCCCCCGCCATATGCACCTCCAGCGCTAGGAATGTATCCTGTGTCAACATTTTACATAGATAAAGGCATAATGAGCCTTGAAACACCCAACACACAAAACACTGAGACAGACGCGCACATTCACCATTTACCTAATAATAGCCCATTCTTAAATCACTGTACTGAAATTGGAGCTGCCATGCGTACTCACTTCCCTTTGCCCAACGCTACTGCTATACCTAAAATCACATGGGACCCAAAACAAAACCCTTGTCAATTTTTAAGTGCAGCAAAAGACATTTGGACCACTCAAACAGGACTGCATCCAGGAAATAGTGGCTCTCAGGCCGAGTGGTTCCGCCAAGCTGTTTTGAATGGAGTCCCTGAGTCAGTGCAACAGGCCATGAAAAACAATCCTGATATGCTGGGATGCCACCTGTGTGTGTGGGAAAAGCACCTCGTTCATCATCTCACTGCCGCCCAAGATAAAACACAACAAGATGAGAAGGAACACACTGACCTTCAAAATCAATTGCTCAAACTGCAACTAGCCAAGGTCAGGGAGGAAGTTAATGAAAAGAAAAAAGGCAAGAAAGAGCCAACTAAGATAATGGCCCAGACAGTACAGTCTGGGGAAGGAGATATCACCCCGGCTTATCCGGATTTTTCTCACACTCCGCCATGGGAGCCGCACCATAGAAGGGGGGGGAGGAATAAACAGAGGGTGGAGAGGTCCGAGGGGCGGGGGAAGGAGAGGGTTCTCAGGGGGATGGTCTTATGGACGAAACCGTGTCTGTTTCCTGTGTGGTGACTCCTCCCACTGGATGAAGGACGGTCCATACAACCCGGCCTCAGCACGTGGTGGATATCAACTGAGAGGAAGGGGAGGGGAGCAACAAAGAGGAGGCCATGGAGATGGCTCTCATCCTCCCTACCCACAGTTCCCCCTGTGGCAGGATGCTGAGTGACACACCCCACAGAGAAGCCCTGAACAGCACCTCACGGCAGAACCGGTGGTGTCAGTGGCAGTAAATCAAGACACACTGCCTTTCCTTGTGGATACAGGTGCCACCGTTTCCACCATCAAGACTGTACAAAAAACTTGTTGTCAACTGAAGTCATAACAGTCATGGGTTTCTCTGGGGTTCCTACTACTCTGTCTTACACCAAGCCTCTCACTACCCGGTTGGGTAACCAGACTGTGTTGCACCCATTTGTGCATTCTCCTGAAGTGCCTTCCAATCTTCTAGGGAGAGATCTTCTGACTCGCTTGGGAGCAACCATCCTCTGCTCCCCGGACGGTCTCACAGTCTCTTTTCCTGATGGCACCTCTCTGCCATGTGACTGCGCCGGCGCCACACATTCGAGTCAATACCTCATCCAACCCATCGCTGAAAAAGCAGCTGACGTCTATTGGGGTTTATTGCACAGTGAAAAAGTAGACAAAGGTGGAATCTTGTCGGCCTATCTCACCTGGAAGCCCTGGATCTCCCAGATTCGCCCCTACGTGGCCCCTCCTGACCCTCTCCATATGACTTTGTTTTATGACAGACAGGAAACTCAGTGGTATGAGGAACAGTTTAATAAAGACATAGAGGGACAAAATTGGGAACTACATTCATGTGCTATTTATGTGGCTCCTATTGGTGTTGCTGCAGAAGTAACACTCACCCCTGAACAACAAGAGTGGTACATGATGAGTGATGAAGCTGCTCCCCACATCTCCCTTGCTTTGCATCCCGAACATCAAGCTAAAGAATTAGGCTCGATTGTGAAAACGGCGCAGTTACTAACTGATTGGAAACCTCTTGCGTCGTCACTGTTGTATTCCCCCTCTGCTGAAATCTACAAAATACAGGTCTCTTGCACTGATCAGGCACTTATGGACCATGCCCAGGTTTCTCGACACCATGGACGCGAAAAAACTGATCATCCTGATGCGGCACGTATGATCGATTCGCTGCCAGTCTAGCTGTCCCTGACTACTCTTCCACGTTTTATCTTGATGTTTCTGGCACAGCACATTGCGTGAATGGAGTGCTGTTCCAGAAAAAAGGGGGAGATAGGAAAGTATTGATGTACATCAGCACAATGCTAGATAACATGGAAAAACGTCATCCACTTTGTACACAACATGCAGCAGGGATAGCAAAAATCATACAAAAAACAGCACACATCGTCATGGATCACCCACTACACATTCTAACCACTCACAGTGTTGTTGCCTATGTCAATTCAACTACATTCACACTCACTGCATTTAGACAAAGGCGACTATCTAAAATACTGGAGGCACCTAATCTCACTTTCACACACGACTGCCACCGGGAATAAAACCACTAGTACTGACGGAGGCGCATGGAGTGGGGCATGTTGGGGCTACACAGATGCAGAGGAATCTGGAAAATTGGTGGCATCCATTTTTGAAAGAAATGTGTAAATATCATGTAAATACTTGTCATGAGTGTACAATGTATAATGCTCGACCAGCAGTCGAACCACATCCTGGACGTTTCCCTCTTGAGACAGAAGCAGGGAAAGAGATCATCATAGACTACACAGATATGGTGAATCCGGCCCAAGGTTACAGGTATATGTTGGTATGTGTGGATGCGTATTCAGGATGGCCAGAAGCCATCCCCACAAAGCGGGAAGACAGTAAGTCTGTGGTAAAGTTTCTGGTGAACCATTACATTCCAAGACATGGTTTTCCAGAAAAGGTCCGGTCGGACAATGGCACTCACTTCAAAAATCACGATCTACAAAAGGTTGAAGAAATGCTCGGGTTAAAACATAACTTCGGTTCTGTTTACAATCCTCAATCACAAGGAAAAGTAGAAAGGATGAATCAGTCTATCAAAGGGAAGATAGGCAAAATTTGTGCTCAGACTAAGATGAATTGGGTAGATGCTTTACCCTTAGCTCTGATGTCAACCCCATATGAGTTGAAAACGGGTCAGCAGCTCCCGGGACCGGGAGCTGGAGTGCAGACCGTAGAGGAGGAAAGGAAAGGTTTGAAATACAAACCATATTATGACCAACTAACAGCTTTGGTGTCAGCTTTTTCCAAACAGGTGACTGAACCGGAGAAAGGTGGAGAGGAAAAGGAGCCCTCAACAGCAGAGTGGGTCCTCCTGAAAGTGCTCAAAAGAAAGTGGTCAGAACCAAGGTGGACTGGCCCCTACAAAGTCGTGGAACGGACGTCCCACGCAGTGAAACTCCAAGGGAAAGGTGACACTTGGTATCATTGGAGTCAGTGTGCCGCAGCAGAACCCCCTGCTCGAACACTGGAAGAGATAGCAAGTTGCAAAGAGTAGAAACTGAAAGACTTGAAAAGGGGGAACAAGTTCTCTTAGCTGTAGCATACAGCTGACACTTTTTAGTTTTTTTTTACTATTAGCAAAGTGCGGACGGTGGTCCTGTGAAAGGTGAGAAGGTTTAAAGCTCCTATAGGTGATTATTCTTGCCTAGAGTATAAGTGAGAAGACAATAGTCCAGGATCTAGAAAGATAGCTTGCATTTACATATACATTCCATTTTAAGTAGATTTAGCGGGATATTAAGATGTTTACTAGATTGGGAATAGAGCCTCACCATGATAAGTGGTGTTGGCTGGGAGTGATTACATTAACAGGTGTGATTGTTGTATCTTTAATGTTTTATGAATCTTCCTTCAGGGACGCAGACCAGACCCCACCACTGAACCACTCCAAACGCAGCACTCAGAGCACAGACTGCATCGACAGATATGGAGGCATAGAATTAAAGTACACAATGGGACAGAACACGGGGTTCCAGTTCGACCTGTGCTCTGTAATAAACTGTGGAAACAAGGAGGCGAACTGGAGGGGGTATGATGTATATTTATGTATGTTAACAAATAAAGGCAGGTGGTGTCCAACCTGGGATTCTGTGCTCACCTGGACGGGTGTTAGTTGGACACCTAGACCCTGCAAGAAAGGGAAGTGGTGTGCGAGAGATAAGGTAAACTTGCAACGACAAACATATCAATCACACCAAGGCTCACACGAGCATAACCCCATATTGCTCAGTGTATATAACCTGACACAGAACCCTCTCCCCCGTGGCCCCTGCAGCACAACAGACGGAACAGCTTATTTTATCTTAGGAGTACATCATCCTGGCACAGACACCAAAGGGTTAATTAAAATCACATTCTTACAACCGCCTCCTCCAAATAAAACTAGTACGACTACACCGCAAACCGACACAGCCTCGACTCCAGCGATGACAGTGCAAAAGGAAGGTATAATTAGCATTGACTACTCTAAATTGACACGCAGTGATATGATTAAAATTGCTACAGGATATGGTGACAGAAACTTATGGCTAGATTGGATTGCCGCTACAGCAAGCTCAATGAATATGTCAAACTGTGTAGCCTGCTCTTCAGCTAGACCTACTATGTTCACCACGCCAGCCCCTTTATTCCCGGAGGAAGATCCAAGAGGATTTAATTGCATGATTAACATGACCATGTTTGCCGAACCTAGTGGATGCCGCACACTTAGCTCAGTATTTCCTGTTGTAAAAAATCACACTGTCCCACCAACCTTTACTCCTAAAAAGAATAACTATACCTGTTTCCACAGAAACCTGTCCTCAGGCCAAGTGACGGACATGGGACATATGCAGATGGATTGGTGCAACCACCTCATCAATATGACCACCTGGGCAAACGCAAGTACAATGATAATAGCCAGAGGAGATCTGTTTTGGTATTGTGGTGATAAGACTCTCCATTTGTCTCTCCCAGCATCCTGGAGTGGCACGTGTGCCATGGTGAGACTGGCAGTTCCCCTGGTCCTCCTTGGCAGTAGGGACACAGGGTCTGCACACAATAGAAGAAAGAGAAATACATTCGAAATTGGCACTGGGTCAACCACATACATGGACTCCATAGGCATCCCTAGGGGAGTGCCAGATGAGTATAAACTGGCTGATCAGGTAGCCGCAGGATTTGAAAACATACCCATATTATCCGCCCTATTCCCTATTACTCCTAATAAAAATGTTGACAGAATCAATTATGTTCATTACAATGTCCTTAGACTTGCTAACGCCACTAGAGATGCAGTGAGTGGACTGTCAGAACAGCTGGCAGCTACCTCATTAATGACAGTGCAGAACCGCATTGCCTTAGACATGTTATTGGCAGAAAAAGGGGGCGTATGTTCTATGTTTCAGGGATTGTGCTGTACTTTTATTCCCAACAACACCGCTCCGGACGGTTCGGTGACAAGAGCACTGGAAGGGCTACGCACCCTCTCACAAGAAATGCACGACAACTCAGGTATCAATAACCCAATTGGTGGTGTGTTTGAGCAGTGGTTCGGTAAGTGGAAAAATTTGGTGGTCTCGGTATTGCTCTCCCTGATTGGAATGATTGCTGTATTAGGCTTGTGTGGATGTTGTTGTATCCCATGCATTAGATCTCTTTGTGAACGCATGATAGTAGCAGCAGTGGAGAAGAAGAGTCCTTATCCTCCCCCTCCTTATCAAATGGCTCAGATTGAGACAACTGCTCTACTTGGGAACCCGAGCCCAGACTCTGAGTCGGAGGTCGAGGTGTAAGTGGTCTCATGTTTAATGAGACCAAAAGGGGGACTGTTGGGATATTGTACATATTAAAAGTATGTATTCAGATAACAGTTAATCACCAGTATGCCTTTTTGTATTAAGATGTGTGCTTCCAAGCTTGATGTGTTATGAAGAATATGTAGTTGCTTGGATAGTGGAAAAGTACAGAGTGTCCGTTAGAAATGAACATACAGAAGACACATGGTTTGAAGTAGATGTCCTTGTAAAGTGTGTGCGTCAGAGAATGACAGAGAGTGTGCGTACTTGTGACAGAAAGGAAATATCTCTCACAGACAGACAAAGAGGAGTCAGATAGCAGCGAGGTTAGGTCAATCAGAGAGAAAACAGGTGCACTGCATGCAGATTCATAGCAGACCAATCAGAAGTGGAAGACGACGCGGGGACATCGACAACGGACCAATCAGAAGAGGACAACGGCTTGCGTGCACATTTTATCTGAACTGTTACGTCTTATATACTGGGTCAGGGAAATACAGAGTGTGAGACTTCGTGAACTGACACACATTTGTTGGTGTTAGGGAAAGAAGTTTCGACCCAGAGCTCTGTAAGCTTTATTCTTCTGCTTCTTAAATAAATACTTGAATTGAGACCGAATATCTTCTCCTATTCTCTTCATAAAAGAACGCGCTGGAGACGGCTCACACATAGAGTACGTTGTTTAGTAGATTGAGCAGACTGTTCTCCAACAAGATGAAAGATGCAATCAGTTGGCGTTTCCATCACAGATGTATGAACTGCTGATTAAAAGAGTGGGCATCAAGCTCTGTGTCATTCAGGCTGTATTTCTTTCCACCGCACCCCCGGTATTATGGAGGGGGTCATGACCACTCAGCCAGAGCTAGCTCTCCCACCAGAGATCAGGCAGACACAGCGAGCCATGAACTGTGACCATAATGCCTTAAATAGCAGGTGTTATTGCCTGCTCACAAAGACACACTGTGACTCACAACAACACAGTTGAAACCAGCTCAGGGTAGTGGGGAGAAAAATGGCTGTACTGATGAGACTTTTCCTAAGTTAAACTTGTCTGGAATTCACACATTTGTTTTCCTCCTGCCCTCTTGTTTCGACACTTTCATTTACAACAAACATGACTCAAAGCATTAAACTTTTATGGGTGGGCAGCCCACAACTTCAACTTTAGATCCATGCTAATAGTTATTCTGTTTCTTGGAGTAAATACTAATAGCCACTAAAACTTCATCAAATTTATCCAAACTTCTTCACCCTCATAAAAAAAAAGGGTCTTCATTGCTCTGAATCACTAAAAGTGAATAATTGCAATTTGCTTCTTCATTTGTGAAGATTGCAGGAAAAGTCAGAGGTCACCAAAGTCAATCAGATTTATCCTATACACAAACATATTTATAGAAGATAAATGAATGCATGAATAAATACAAAAAAGACTGAGAAAGAACCTTACATACAGTATGTGCAGTGCGTCGTTAGGGTTAGGGTTAGTACACTGCATGTAACATTACAATGAAACACACATCGTTTGAGAACTTCACGCCTTACAGCAGAATTTCTGAGGGTGGAATAGTCAGCATTTTTCAAAAGACAATAGACAGCTAATGAAGCCACGTGTGTTGAGGATGTCACTAGTCACTTAAAGTGATCAGAGGCAAAGTCCATGACTCCTCTCAATCTTACATACACACACACACAAAAAAAGGGACATATGGAAGAGATGAGCAGCCGTTAAACATGATGGACACAGACAAACACAATACCGATGGTTGACTCAGAAGTGTTGTCTTCAGTTTGCTGTTTTTTGTTTTTTTTTTTTTTTTTGTTTTTTTTAGCCAGCTCAGCCCTCCAATAATATTGAACATTCAGTGAGTTGAGAGACTGGTCAGTTTGACTTTGCAGAAATGTGCTGTATTGCATTTTGAATCCCTGGCAGGCGGTTTGCTTTGATCGATGTACAGAGGCTTAAAAGAGGCAGACCGGAGCTGGCACCTGTGAGGCACACTGAGTTTGAATTGACAGCTGCTGAGCTCTGAGGTGTGTCTCCAGTGTATGCAGGCAGCTGAGCCTCAGAGGTCTTATATTCCTGCATTACGGTGAAACACAGTTCTCCCCACACCCTGTCTTAAACACAGCTATTGTGACATTAATAGATTGCAGCAGTGTAAAATAAACCTGTTCCCTCTTGAGGATAATTCAATTAGCTGCATATGGGATAACAGAAAATATACTCCCTCATTCACATTTGAATGGTGAATTGGACTCATCTGCACTGAGGTTATGTATGTCAGTAATCATGACTGTCCTAGTGACTGGACGCCTTACAGCAGAAAGGTATTTGACAATGAGACCCTTTGGGTGTACTCATATTCCAAAATTGCAAAGAGCATTTTTTTTTTTTTTTTTTTTAAGTGTACACTTTAAAGAGGATGCTGTTCTTCAACTATTCCAAAAACATCCTGAATGCAGAACCAACAGGGCTTTTAAAGAGTAAATATAGAGCCACTGTTTTATGTGCATGTAAAGTACCCACAGGCCGTTTGTGAAGATGCACTATTGGAGAATATGGCGATGCCCCGAACTGCGTCTACTGGGAGAAAGCAGCTTTTAGCATTCGCCTCTGCACGGAGATCCAAGAACTTAAAGTGATGAAATTCCACTTGTCTAGCTACAAACTGTCAGCGAGTGTCTCTCTGAAATCCTGATGTAATTGAAGTTTTTGTTGAGCAAATGTACAAAGCAAACCTAAAATAACACCGGCTAAGTAGACGGCATACTAATGGAACCTAGCCCCTGTGTTTACATCGTCTCACTGCTGCTGCAAATTATGTCTACAGTGGAAAATTGAATGAACATCCACAAGCATTAGACATCAAACACTTGTACAATCACTTGGCTCAAGTTGGTTGAACATGGGGTGGAAGTAGCTGATGGAGGCCAGGAGGCATTAAGTGACCAAGTGAAGGAAGGAGGAAGGGCAGGTAAGAGAAAGAGAGTGGTGGTAAATAATTGAGGACGCCCAGCGATGAGAGAGCTCCGACTGTCCCAGTGCAATACAGAGTAATTTCCTATTGACCGCAGGGATCAGAAATCACTGAAACATTACCTTTAACTTGGACAACTGGTTTTCTGGCTGCTTGGATCGATGGTCACGGATCATCCTCCTTGTTTGGCTGTTAATGCCATTGCTGCTGTTGTCTTCATCGATCGCTGGAGAACCGTACTGAATGTGTCCTGCTCGCCGCTGTCCTTCACCGTTTTCACGTCTTCCACCCCTCTCTGCGTAAACTAGGTCACATACAAGACAACAGGGATCAATAACAATAAGAAAAGGGGGAAACAGCGCCATGGTAACCATCTTCCAAAAATTACATTTCTACACATTTGATTAGGAAAATGCACTTGAGGAAAAACTGATGCTTTGACTATGTCCACAGGAAATATTTTTAAGCTCATGTAGTATTTAATTCTCCATGTTGAGACAGGTAGCAAGCAAATAATTGGTGTCACTATGCACAGTCCAGTGTGTGGTTGGGTTCAGACTATTCGACCCTTTGGTATAGGGCAGAGAGAGATCGTGGTTTAATTAAAATGCCAATATTGTTAAGTTTATCTTTAGCCTTAGACCACCACAAAAACTGGATTCCATGTTCATGGACTGTAAATTATTTTATCATGTTCTATTCATTTAAAGATTTCTTTTCTTACTTACAGTACTGATCATGAAGAGTCAAGGAAGAAAATCAAACAAATCCCTCCCTGCAATAAGTGAACTGTGTAAACTAATTCAATGTGTCAATGTGAAAGAATCTACCGAGTGCAAAGGTGCTGAGACAAAAATCTTTGAAAGAACGGGCTGATGTGAGAAGACGGCAGAAGGGAAAGCACGCCTTCACTAACTCTCGTGCCCATGACAAAGCAGAGCGTGGCATCACGGTACATCTTCCACGAGTGAGCACATCTATCCATTAACCCCAGTTCAGTTACTGTACGAACTGCTGCCAGAAAAGTTTCAGTGCGAATGTGACTGAGCGCCTTAACAGGAGATTATTCTTGCACAAATTTAAATTTCAAAACTGTCTTCCGACTTTTCTCTTGCTAACAGACAAATCTCTCTCTCTGAGTTTAGTGATGAAAAAAGGGGAGCCTGTGTGAAAAGCTCAGCTCTCTCAGAATAGAGGGTTTTACGCTGGAATTGATTTTGAAGTAGGCAGACTGGATCCAGTATGTCTGAAAAGTCCCTACTGGCATCACAAACCTGCAGTTGCATCAGTGATATTTATATTTCAGAAGTGAAAACCTACTAATGCTTAGTTTAAAAGGCTTAATTTTAAGACCACTTCACAGCACAAAAAAGGTGCAGTGCTATAATGCAAGAAATGAGTTACTGCACTGCAATGCTGTGCGCCTTTGTTTACACTGAAGGGATTATATAGCCACTGCATGTTACTTTGTACTCTACTTTCTGCCTCAGCCTAAATTCAAATATTTCAGTGTAAACATGGCCCAGATGTTAGCTGATGATAAACCAAACTCCGTCACATATTAAGACGTTCATGTGTGCTGATACAACTACTACAGTAATCCGGCCTGCCAAAACCAATTTGCACACCTCATTACACAGCCGTGGTGAAATTACACTTCAAAACATCTTAAGACAATAACATCGAATGATTTATGAAACAAAAACAATTAGAATGAATCCACTGTGTACGATTGTTTGGAGTTAATGTATCAGTGCAGGAAGGTAAAAAAAATAAAATAAAATAAAACACTAATAATGAAAAAAATGAAAGCTACAGTGTAAAACTATTCAGTATGTCAATACACTGAACGTAGACACACTCACTGGCATTCTTTAACAATTACAAAATGGAACAGAAGGTAATTAATTGTATCACTGAAATGATATCCCACGAGTTCTACTCTGAAATATTTTCATTTCCAGCTGTTGTAATAACTTTTAGCAATGTTGTTATGAAGCTGCTTATTAGATGGGGAATATATGAGATGAAGAGATGCATTTTACAAATGAGGGCCATGATGGGTATGTTTTCCTAAAACCAACATCAGCACTATCTACCCTTCAGCAGGTGCAGCACAGGTAAGCTCCCCCGTTAGGACACATTATATAACAAACACTGAGTCAACTCTCAGCAGAGCTCTCACCGCCACTTTCCCCTCAGCGCTAAGGAAAAGTCCTGAGAGAAAGGAGAAGAGGCACCAGGGTCAAAAAAATATTAGCTGCCTGAACCACAATATCGGCCACACAACTAAAACTAAGACACACACAGCAGCTGGTAAGGTGCACTCAAACATCTCTGAAATCACTTCCCACACAGGAGGAAACTCAGATTACTTCAGATGGAGGAGAACTGCTTGTGAGAAATGCATCTCCCTTTTGCCGAAATCATTGGTAAGGCACTTAAAGCCAACACACAGTGATTATGATGAATATTACTTTCTTGTTTTAAAAATGTGTGGAGAGTGCATACTTATATATAAATAAACAAAGAGCTTTCTTTGTTAAAGGGAAAAACAAGTTTAAAATCAAAGAGGCCTGAGGCCAAAACAAAAGTGATTTCTTTTTTTCCCCAAACAGGACTCATGTATCATGGAGATATTAAATTCCACCAGCAGACCAAACTGAACATCATGGCTAATTAAATGTAAATAAAATTAAAACCATCTGGTTTCTTTGCTTTTACTCCAGCTACCTTTGCCTGGGCGATTTAGTTCTTCTTCTGAGATTATTAAGATGATCTTCGGTGAGTCTTTGGCTCCATACAGTACGATAAACCAATCAAGACAGTTCAGAGGATGCTGATGCATGAAGGACATAAAGTGGAATATGCAGGCCATCCTGGACAAAAGCAATCATCCCCAAACAACATCGTGGCGGGCTGGAGCAGCAACCACAACCAGCTCATTACTACTTTGGTTCTGAGTTCAGACTGCACAACACCTTTCTTTAGTGTAACATGAATCTCATCTCCCTCTTAGCTGACATAGCTTAATTTCTGTTGCATTTCTATTAAGCTTATCTTTATCCATTTGAACCATGGTTATCTTATTGATAATTGTGTGAAAAATTTGTAGTTATTTCAATTTATGAGTTTACTGTATACTGTGGGAGCTACTGGATATTGAACATTTTCTCAAGGTCACGAAGAAAAGACTCAGATATCAGTCCAGCCAGCTAGACTGCTAAGGATTTGATCAGGTTCAACTTTACTTTGTGGCTTCTTCCTCAGTAGGGGAGCTGTATTTATAAGAGGCGGTCCATAAATGCTTTAAAGAACCAGCCAGCTCTTCACTGAGAGTGAAATAAAAGCAAATGCTATTAGCGTCAGGGCTGGCGAGCCAATGAGGCTGTTAACGGCTGTCTGAACACAAGAGAGACAATTGCCCAGGAGTCTGTAGCTAAGAACGCTATTTACACCTGGATGGCCAAAATGAGTCTTTACACTCAGGATTTATGGACCTTTTCAATGAGTCATATGGGAGAAGTTGGTTAATGTTATAAAAAAGTTGATTTTAGCCCAACAACATGAGGAAGATCATGTCCTCTGAGGGAAAATTGTGTGCCTGAGCTGCATTCTCCTCCTCACAACGACCGTGTTGCTGTTGACCCATTCTTGCCTGATTTTGTCAAGACTGTCCTTTGCAGCATGTAATAAATGCATGATGGAGGGACAAACCAAGGGCTGCTCTATAAGTAAATCATCCAAGAGTTGCTGTATCACTATTTTCATAGTATTCATACATATTCTGCAGATAAATTTATCAAGTGACTTCTTTAAAATGTATTTTTACCATTTAAGAGCAACTCTCCACTGATCCCGATTGAGAGCAGAGCAGGACTGGCAAAACAGAAATATCTCTGGAGTATCTTCCTTGTACGTGAGTTTTTCCTCAAGTTTAAGAGTTATCACATATATTTTTATTTACTTAGGTCCAAAATCCAGATTTCAAAGAGGTCAATGAATACATACCCTGACCTGCATTCAAATATGAAGTACAAATAAACACAGAGCGACATACTGTAAGGGCCTGAAAGTCTGTCGTGGTTTTAGAAAATGGAGTTTGAGGGTTTGGGTGGGACAGAATACTTGATGGGAAATAAGTGGGAAGTTGGGAGCGGAAACTCAACTGTTGACATCTTTTCTCATCACCTATGTAAAGACAATGAATATAGAAAAAGGAGAGAGGGATAGAGAGATAGATGGGGTGAATGAAATATTAAACGAAAAAGGGAGGTTTATTTTAAGAAGCAAATGGTGGTGGTGGCATGGAGGGTGCTTCAGTTTTATTATTGATGCTGCTGTGTGGGCTCTCTGGTTCCCACCTGAGAGAAACATCCCTTCATGTGGGTGTCTGTGCACATGTGTGCATGTATATAGTAATAGTGGTTTTCTATGAGGAGTGGTCATTGTATTAACAAGACATAATAGGGAGATTTAAAAAAAAGAATGAGTCTATTCTTGGGAGGAAAAGTGCAATATGAAGTTTAAATCTGGGCAGAGGGACCACTAAACAGAGAAAAAGCCTGAAAAAAATAAAACAGAGTTCCATTAAAAAAAAAAAGAGAGCGGAGCGACTGCTGCCGTTGTCTGAGCTCTGTTTTCCCTTCAGAGAGTGCTGGTGTACAAAAATATTTGCCTGCACTTTTTGACATGGTTTTATTATTCCACACAGACGTGAGGCTGGTTCTTCTCTGGCAGAGGTTCAGGGAGGGAGCCTTCATGTGGAGGCACCGATGCAGTGTCTTTTCTTTTTAAACAAGCACGCACGCCTCTGTGTAAGCTTGCTGGGTTACAGGGTTCAGAGACTGAAGATGTGGTGGAATCTCAGAAGCACTGATTTTATGCGTTGTCGTGCACCCTGCAGCATTCATTAAGAGGCTGGCGATCAGAATCAGCGGGGGCCATTACGACACAATTCATTCACCATCTGACGCTTCAAGGTTTAGAACTTTATTTCAACAACAACCATTGATAATCCTCTTCCACCTTTTTTCCACGCAAGCGTTATCAAGTCGCCCTGTGACCGTACAGATCATCGAAAGGATCAAGGTGAGTGTAACTGAGTCGTGATGTTTCCAGCTCAACTATGCTAGTGTCAAAAAAAGTGGCGGACCACACACAGATATATTTATTTGCCTGGCCTCAGATTATCCTCTCCCATAATGCAGCACAGCCACATCCATGTGATTTCAGACCATTTTGTCCATTGCGTGCCATGTTGGACGCATTGTATCACATTCAGCCTTAATGCTCCTGACCAGGAGGTCAGGAGGCTGACCAGGAAACTGAAGGATTTGGATGAATTGGATCTTTGAAAAAAGTTGCCCACAGATAGTCCTGTTATGGATAGATATTATGGATATTTGACTGCAGCATTTCCACTTGTTGATAAATGCATTCAATTTTTAAGTAGTCACAGCTGGTATATCACAAAAAAAATGACAGTTAAAGTTAAATGACAGTTGACGTCAGTATCGCAAAAAAGGGCATTTCAGGGAAAAACATATTTTTCTCAGCCCTTATGGTTCATGACTGTGCAAATGTGGTTGCCTATTTTTGTTTTGTTTTGTTTTTTTTATAACATGCAGCCGCACTTTCTCCATCACACTGAAACATGTGCGGGGCATTTTTGTTGAAATTCAAAATGGAAGACAGGACTTCCCCTCACACAATCCCCCGCAGTCACCTGCCTCACTAGATATTCACATTTCCAAGAATATAACCTAAAACCCTAAGCTTTGTATAATTTACAGATGACCATTATGAAGGTATAGTGAATGAAGTGGCCACTGATCTTATCTGGTTTCACAAAGAATTGCAAAAGTAAAATGCATTTAAGACTGCTCAGTTTTTTTTCCAAGACATAACTGTCTAAAAAAAAAAAAAAAAAAAAAAAAAAAAAAAAGATTTCGGCACTTTTTATCCTTCTACTATACGTTGATTAGGAAAGAGGGAGAAATCTCCTCTCAGCTGAGACAATGCGGTGGAATTTGAATCTTAAAAAGTTAGCAACATATAACTTTTTCCTCCACAACCTTTACTCCCTTTTTTCTCTTGCTAGGCGTGATCCCTTATGATGTCTTCAGTCAGTCGCTGCAGAGAGAAGGTGCCAGACAGAGGCCTTGAGCAAGTCAGTCACTTTCCTTTTGTGTTGCTCAGCAAGAGTAAATCCCTTCATTAGACTGCATCTCTTGACAGTATTTCATGCCTCCACAGCTTCTTTGACAAGTGAGTGGTGCACAAGCATGAGGCTCCCACCTACACACTGCTCATGCTTGGCTAGCTGCTCAGTGTCGTGGAGACATACCACAAACATTCAGCATACACATCATCACAGACCACATGCTGTGGTAACATATAGGGCTGATAAATAAGCCATCATCAAGGAAATCAAATACTGACTAAAGGTGAGCTTTGTGTAACATCATGCAGCCTGAATTCACATTACATCTTACATTTACATGTCATTTGTGCTATATTGGCCTGTCACTTCTATCTTCCGCAGAAATTTAACTGTGGTTTAGAGGGATGTAAAAGAAAAAGTTATAATATGCATGCAGCCTACTGGTTTGGGGTGTTTAATAAATATAATTCAGAATTCTGGTTGGGTAAAAAAGAAAAAGGAAAAAAAAAGAGCCTCTGAGGGTCTTCTACGAGACAGAGCATATCCCGTGGGAAAACAGAAAGAGATTTTTGATTTAAAACAATAAATGGGAAAAACATGGTGTTTGTTGAGCTTTAAACGGTGCTGAAAGCATCTGAGCTGAGATTGAAATCAAATCCACAAGGCCCCTTGTAATGTGAGCCTGGGAATGTCTAATGCCTTATTCATTATGTAACATCCCTTCAGGTGCTGAAAGACTACTATGCCACTCACATTCATCCCCAAAACAACAGTCAGATACAATAGAACTGGCAATGGCAAGACAAAGAGTAGAAAATGGGTTTTCCTGATCACTAATGGATGATGGAAGTCTGTGGGGGTTTAAAGAAATCTGCATGTTGAGCTGGAAAAAAAAGAATGTAGAAAAATCCAATATGAGTCCTGAACAATACAACATTAATATGTTAAATCTTTTGACTTTGATTAAGTTTGGAGAGAAAATTGAGGAATAATGTGTTTAAAATCAAAGAAGCAGAAACCCAGAGACCCACTGGTGTCTTTTTATTAGACCATTCCTACCGTTTATATACTTGGGGTCTTTGATCTTAGAGATATTTCAGGCCACCCATAATACTAAGTAATGGAGCGCCCCTTGAATGCAACTCATTTTGTCTATCCCCATTATAGTCTCAGTTTTTATGGAAGTAAAAGCAATAAAGATTATTTCATCTGGTCTTAAACACAGACCAGTTTTTAATAATTTGGTTTATTCGATATGAAAAAATTAAACAAACAAACAAAAAAAGCAATTCAAATATCTTCATAAATGCAAAGTCACCACATTATGAATGAGCAAAAACTAACCAGAAAGCCAGGGAGTGTTACAGAGAGTATTAAAGCGATAAAAACTGATAACCTATAATGTCAAAACATTTACAGGAGAGCAAAGGCAATCAGTCATGGTATGAGTATATTACAAGAAGCAAGTTTGCTTATTCACACACCAATAGTGGATCATAAAGCTGTCCATGAATATCAGAGCGCATCGCAGTTTGCATGATCTGACAGCAGATTAGATCTGAAGAATTAAATGATGAATGAGTGAGTTGTTAAAGAACCCCATCGCTCATGCACAACTGTAAATTTAGAGTCTGTATGCAATCATCACGTACTCTGGTCTATGAGGTAAGGGGTGGGGTGGGGTGGGGGGAGGGCCTCCAAGTGTACATTGTTTTGCATTCCCTCATCTTCTTCTGCAGGAGGTGAGCACAGTGACATCAGCACAGAAAATTATCCAAATGTGAGATGATGCATTGTGTCAATTTCAGATGGTCGCTCAGCTCATGCAGAAAAATAATTAAATCACAACCTTCAATAAAACATGGCAAAAGCAATCATACTGTATGAAAAACTCCATCCGTCCACCATGAGGGAAATAACCAAAGAAAAGAAACGACGATTAAAAATATCGCTGTCTTAATCAGCCACTACAGGATATTTTTTTTCCTCTCTTCTGGCAACTGCTTGCCATTTTCTTCACTCTAACCCGCCAATGTACACTCAAGTTCCAGTGATCCCCAAAATGGCGGCTGTATTCATCTTCATCACCTTGAAAAGAACGACCGTGGCCTGCTACACAAAGGGTGGTTTAATTGGGCTTTTAGTAATAACAAAATGCCTTCTAATATTTACAGGATACAACGCCGCTTGGTATTCACGCTGAAATTGGAAACACAAGACCTTTGCTTACTGGAGGCAGACTGTAAATATTTGTACATTCTATCTGTTCGGCTGATGCTCTAACTGCTGTGACTGAAATATTTTCAGGGTCTAATGGCACAAGTCACAGTGATTGTTGCAAATGACAAACACACAACTTTCTTTACACTGTGCAGTTCAAACTGTCACAATGTCCCGAGGCTCCTGGTTTATTCTATTTCACACTTGAAGATAGAATATCTGCTTTGTTTTCGGTTGTGTTCAAGTTGTACGTGAAAAACAGAGTCAAGTATGTCATCAGCATGGATCAGGATGGGTATTATTAAATCTTTTTGTTTTTTTTCTTTGATAGTCCACATTGTTTTTTTATTACCATATTTGTTCTGTATGTTGCAGAGATGTAATGCGTCAACGTTTCAGGGAGGACGAGACAATTTTCCACTCTAGCGTGAAAATAAAGGGCCCGCTGCTGTAGACAAATTTCACTTAATACCCAAAAAGCCTGAATGTCAAAATGCTCTCTGGTATAGAAAATCTAAAAGACTTTAAAATGCAATAAAAACCTAAAAAGCATTGGGTGCTTTGCTCCCCTGCTGGGTTTTACTACACTGGAATAGAAGGTGGGAAAGAGGGAGAGAAAGCGAGTCAAGGCAGGATGCCAACATGTGAAATTACAACTATTGATCTCTGTTGCTGGAGAATGCATTTCCACTGTGTTTGAATGCATTATTAAGCAGATACTGCTCACGGCAACAGGTGGACAGAGGCCCAAGGCACAGCTCTAATAGAACCAAGGCGGTGCTGGATTGTGCAGGTTTGTGAGAAGGGCTACTGGCAGTTGTTTGTACTAGACTAGTATCTCCAGTGTCACACATTGTTGTGCAGTCATGCCTAGCCCAATAACTTCAACAACAAATAATCATTTCATCCAAACCCTATTATTATTTCATGCACACCACAGCTAACAGCATTAGAAATTCAACAGATGTTGGATTTTTTTTTTTTCTTTTTTTCCCGAAGTCATAGCATAACACAATATGCTTACAGGCTGAGCTTGTGGCATCCAGAGGAAACATTAATTTGAGAGACTGGAAAGGTTACGAAACAACAGTGTCTACTTCTGTAGGGTTTTATGTGCCTGTAGGAGGGGGGGGGTAGAGGCGGATGGGAAGAGTCACAGTTTGTTCCTCAGGAGCAGAGAGGAGTGAAGGTTTTTCAACTTTAGGTATATAGCTCTGAGACGTGTTTGTGTGGGAAGCACTGAATAATGAATTCATAATGAGAGCGAGGTTTAGGACATTCTGCAATGCTCCATTGGCCCCAAAGGGTAGAAGACCTCCCAGCTTTTCTGCATGATATTACAGTACATACAGGAGTAGGAGGTTTTTTTTTTTTTTTGGCCAAATTACAATAGATAATATTTCTGTGATGAATGACCTTTGCAGAAAATTATAAATCACTGCATATTACTATGTGTAATTACTTGACCAACCCAAATTTACCAGATAGTTGATGAGCTGAGGAGAATAGGTCAACTGCTCACATTTCATGCTCGGTGAGTTAGCATGGTTTAGCATAACCAGAGTCCATGGCTTCATGTTCCATACCATCTAATTATTATTATTTATTTTTTTTTTGCCACTTCATCTGTTTATTTTTTACCCAAGGACAATGCTGCTAAAACCATCACTCTGCCTTTTACATTCACTGTTCAGGTTACTGGAAATACTTCTGCTGGATTTGCATTTTCTAGGTTTGACTGATCTCCGCTTTGTCTCTAGCTTGTTGTTGACCCTTAACCTGTATTTTTCTGCATTACTTCCGTTCACCCTTTTCTATAAAATCCCTCAACATAAGCAGCCATCCGTTATGCCAACTGTTACGCAACCTATAGACAGTTACATCACTTAAATCCATTTCTTAGGGCTTTGGTGCCCACTAAGAGAAATTGTTTTTCTCGCACCTGTAAGCTTCACTTTGGTTTATCACAATATCAAAAACAATTCAATTGACTTTGGATTAAGAAGACAATAAAAATCACCAACCCCTTCTTCCTTTTCATTCCTCCTGGATATTGCTGCTACATTTGAACAGTAAACCACAAAAAAGACTCAAGGGACAATAAACGAACAAAGCACTAATCCTAATGCACTTTAAGAATGCCACATCATTGATTCATTGACTTAAAATCAAAAGCTGTTTTGTGGTGACTTCTAACAGATAACACCTGAAAGCTATCATGGAGATACATGTTGTAAGAGGAAATATTTGAGGTAGATTTAGCACTTTTTGCTTTCTTCTAATGTTTCCCACTGACTGAGGGCATTCAGTACCTTACACCAACTCTTAAATGATGCTCTTGGTATGTGAAAATGAAGCCCTTCCTCAAACAACTTACTCCTCCAGTGTTAATATCAGGCCTGCAGAAGGCACCTGCAGCTAGAAACCACTGAGTGTTAGCAGCATGGAGCAGATGACCATAATTGCATTTTAATCTATCTGACTTCCTTAACCTATCTGAGAGCTGATGTGTTTTCATGACTTATTAAAAATGTTTTCATTTTATTTTCTATGTTGATTGAATAGTAAAGGGAAGTGGGCAACAATAACAAAAAACAAAACAAAACAAAAACAAAAACAATACTGTCCCTCTTGAATAATAGATAAGGTAGATTGTTCGTGGACAGATTATCTTTTTAGAAACTGAATTATTGAGATGATTATAACAGATGTGGAGAGAAGAGCAGATGCATTGCATAGATGCTCTGTAGCAATATGGTGTGTGTCTGTGTGTGGTGGATCTGAACCATGGGTGGGCGGTCTGGAAAAATAGATTGTGCTTCTTAAAAGGAGCAGTTTGGCGTCAAACAAACAAGTCAACTGCAAAGTATGAATAGTAATGCAAATAAAAATCCTGGAAATATTAAGAGAGGAAACAAAACAAACAAACACGGGGAGTCAATTTCAATTGCAGGTGAGTTTAAAAAAAAAGTGCACAAACACCTGAAAGTTGAGCATCAACTGTGCTGGTCCGGTGGTGGTCTGAGCTGTCCTTGGTGCTGAATCAGCAAGGACTACAAACTGCTGCAACTTCTGATCTGCATCCACTTACTGTGTGTGTGTGTGTGTCTCTATAAGGGCAGAGAGAGAGTGTGTGTCTGTGTGTGTGTGAGAGAGAGAGTTTTCAGTGTGCGCAAAGCAAAACAAACACAGCTGGCTCTCTTGGCACACCTCCACGCAAGCAAGCGCCTCTTCACTTCCTACAAACCCGCGTTTTCCAGATGAATAACAAACAGCGAGACATGACAAAATAGTTGACACGATGAAAGATTTAACATGTGGGAGCCCGAAAGTAAAATGGGTTTCATCTCCTGAATGTGATGCTGCTCCTGGAGCCGATTAAACAGGGACAGCCCCCCCCCCCTCACCCCCTCCTCCCCCCGGTGATGCAGTGAAGCCGCTCTGCGCAGAACCGGGCTGGCGGTATAAATACGGCTGCGCTTGTAGAGACTCGAGTAAAACAACAAGGGGACGCGCAACGCGAAGTCACTGCGGCTCCTCAGCCACACACACAATCACACACACACTCACACAGACACATAAAAAAAAAAAGAAAGCCAACAAACACACTAACATGCGGGCTACCAGGAAGGCAATCTGCTGGAGACTTTTTCTATGTTCCTGCCTGTTTTTGGAGAGTTCTTCTCAGGACTTTGGCGGACAGACGCAGTTCATCTGCACGTCCGTGCCCAAGGATATGGACATATGCGCGGCCACCTTGCAAAACAGCGTGCCGGGAGAGGACCTGAAGACCACCGTCATGCAGCTGCGGGAGACGGTTTTGCAGCAGAAAGAGACCATCATGAACCAAAAAGAGACCATCAGAGAACTCACCTCCAAGTTGGCGCGGTGCGAGAGCCAGAGCGGCCCCGAGCCCGGGGACGCGCAGGGGCCCGGTGGCAGGAAGAAGGAGGCTGGGACCAAAAACACCATGGGGGATGTATCAAGAGGCCCGGCTGACACTTTGACGCAATTATCGCAGACTTTACAGTCGCTGAAGCAGAGGCTAGAAAATCTGGAGGTAGGCTGCAGCTGCTCCTGAGGACATTTCCAACACTTTGGAGATTGTGGCCAAAGCTCCCTTAGGCCTTTTACGGACACACATTATGGCACAACCAGAGCAACAACAATTATGACAACATTTAGGGACGCACATATGAGAAAGACGCACATTAAGTGATATGTTCAGTTGTACTACACTATTTATTATTATTTTTTATTTTTTTAAATTTTGCATTAAACTAAGGCATTTTCTTCTTTCCCTCCGACAGCAATTCAGCAGAAGTAACAACTCTGTGCAGGCAAACAGCCTCAAAGACCTGCTCCAAAGTAAAATTGACGACTTGGAGAAGCAGGTGTTGTCCCGAGTGAACAGCATCGAGGAAGGCAAGCCCGGACTCCGGAATGAGACGGAGCAGCGTGGGAGAGTGGAGTCCACCCTCACATCTCTCCACCAGAGGATCACCGACCTCGAGAAAGGTGGGTGTGCAGAGATGACGGGCTTCCGTGCTACAAAAGTAAAAGGAGATCCTCGGAGATCTTTGGTGCTTTGCCGGGAGGGGATGGGAAGGAAGGGTGGGGGGGGGTGTTGAAAAGCTGACTGTCAGAATGATGGTGAGCAAGATCACCACGGCGCAGAGAACGCTGTCATGTAAGGGTGGAGAGAGTGAAAGGGAAACTGTTTGCAAATCCAATTCGGCACTTATGGACGTTGTCGATTTAATGTTCATCCGTGCAAAAACGAGAGCCCCCCCCCCACCACCACCACCAGTCTCAAACCCTAATTCATGCAGATTAAATTAAAGCATGAGCGGTCCCATCCCTCCATTTGGGAGCTTGTGCCCGGTATGGGACACCCCTGATTCTGATTACTGTGCAGCATGGAGCTTCTAAAGGAGAGAAATCTGAGGCATGGATGAAAAGGAAAAGTAGAGACAAGAGGTTAATAACGTCACGGTTACTTCTATGGTGGATTTGTCAAAGGGAGATTAAAGCAAATCTGGAGCGTCACGGTTGTGGATTTGTTGTGTAATGTATAATTCCTATGTAAATCGCAAGGGTGTGCGCGTTGGGGCCGGAATATCCGTGTTTAACAAACACATGCTGGATTCTCCAAAGTCTCTGTAGCAAACCGAGTTGTGTGTGTGTTTGTGTGGTTTTTTCAGGTCAAAGAGAAAACAGGCCCTTGGATAAATTCCAGCTCACGTTTCCCCTTAGAACCAACTACATGTACGCCAAAGTGAAGAAGAGCTTGCCGGAGATGTACGCCCTCACCGTGTGCATGTGGCTCAAGTCTAACGCGTCTCCTGGAGTGGGAACACCTTTCTCCTACGCAGTTCCTGGCCAAGCCAACGAGTTGGTCCTCATAGAGTGGGGGAACAACCCCATGGAGATACTAATAAATGACAAGGTGAGTCTGAACCACCGTAGAAAGATGGGTCATTGCATAGATTTTAAAAACCATGGTTTTTGCCCACTGCGGGGAATAATCACACTTTGAACATGGGTATGAAATCTTTCCAAAGGTTGCCAAGTTGCCATTTCTCATCAATGATGGAAAGTGGCATCACATCTGTGTGACATGGACAACTCGAGATGGCGTTTGGGAAGCTTTCCAGGATGGTGTCAAGAGAGGCAGTGGAGAGAATCTGGCTCCATATCATCCCATAAAACCACAGGGCCTGCTCATCCTGGGCCAAGAGCAGGTGAAAACAGCACACGTGTTTCAGCCGTCTCATTTTCTACAGAACTGAGCTCTGGCACCGCAAATAAGCAGCAGTTTTTCCACTTATTCTTGGATAAAACTGGATGTTCAAAAGATACAACAGGTTTGCCTCATGAATGGGTGGTAATATAGTAATTTTTATTTTAATATGGTGTTAAGAAATGCATCAGAATTCCATACTCCATCTACTTATATTCATGCGATAGGCTTATTAAGGTGAATAGCGCTTTAATTGGGCTTCATCAAGAATCCCAGAGGACAGAACATTAATTTTACCAATTCAATTTAACCAGGCCAAAAACATTCCAGATAATCCAAGAGGCAATTGTGCTATTTCCAAGAAACATCCTAAGGAAGAAAAAATCTCATCCATGATTATGTCCATTTGTCTCTACCACAGGACACACTCGGAGGAGGATTTGACGCCACACAAGCTTTTGTCGGAGACCTGGCAAATTTTCACATCTGGGATCGGAAACTATCTGTTGGAGAGATTTATAATCTGGCGACCTGCAGCAGCAAAGCACAAGTGGGCAATGTTTTTGCATGGATGGAGACGAGCCTTGATATTTATGGAGGTGCCTCAAAGTGGACATTTGAAGCTTGTCGCCAGCTCAACTGAACTTGCAGGATAGAGAAGATAAATGCATTTGTTAAAGCCACTGTTGTCACAGCATCGGTAAACTTAAAAAGGAAAGATCAGACGGCACGTGTTTCAGTAAATAGCATCTGGATTTGTTTTAGATATTTGATGACATAATTTGTGGACACCTTGATAGATTTTTTGCCAGAATCTCATGAGAGAGAGCGGAGAGAGTGGAAGGGAGCGCGCCTGGGCGTCCTGTGGTGTTTGAATGCACATCAGACCCACTTGTGGTTTAAAAAAAGAAAAATAATAATAAAAAATAAAAAGCAGCTGATGCCACTCCAGAGAGCAGAGGATGTTCTCAGAGAACAAAACGTCAGGCCAGCATCAAAAGTACAGTGGGAGGTCATTTAGCTTTTAGTGAACAGATGTAACACTATTGAACAAAATGAGTGACTTCTCCAAACGTCTTTTCTGTCTCGACTGCCAGGGATTTTCACTGTGAAAAAGGACAAGGTGGACTTCTTTAAAAGGAATGGGTTCTTCAAGAGATTATGAATTAGACAACATTGTTTCTCTCTCACTCTTCTTTCTCTACCACCTCCTGCTTGATGTGATTTTGTGTAAAGAATGACATATTTATTGCCAACATTTGAGCCTGAGTGCCTTGGGCTGTTGAAAAAAATGATTTCAGCACATTCATTATGATTTGCAGAGTGTTGGTGTTTATTTTCTGTAAATTAAGTTCAAACGAAGTGTTTCCTGGGACACTTTGAATGATGTTTGAATCAATTTGTTTAGTGTAAAATGCAATTCATTGATGACAATGGCGCATTTTGCAGTTGTTTGTACGTCAATAGGAATGTTCTCTGTACAGTAACAGCATGTCTTAACTTCTGTAAATGCTGCGTCAGCATCTATGATCTTTGCTTTTACCTTCCTACTTTTAGGTTGAGATTTTATACTGTATTGTTATATGCTTAAAGCATGGCAACACTGACAGATGAAAAAAGTTCTAGTTTTTGTAATAAATTGTGATACTTGAATCATAAAGAGCGTAGCAAATATTTGTTTATTTTCATGGGAATTTTATTCAAGAGATTGAAAATTATTGTCATATTGGGTGTGATTAAATATAGTCTCAGTCAGAGGAATGGATTACTTCAATTCAAGTCCTGAATTTTACCCAATTTAGAGACCACACCGACTAAAAATTTTACAAAACACCATTTACACAACTGTTGCATAGATGTGTTAGTAACTGGACCATCGAATTTTAGTATCAAGTTTTGTTAATTTGCTTTTTCATAATTTCCACCTAACTTGGCAGACAGATCGATTATTTTCGCTAATCAGCAGATTATTATTTTATTTGCTCTGTACATTAAAGGTCGGAATTGAAAGAAAATTGGACTTCAGTTTTCTGAATTCCAAAGTGACATCTCCTTTTGTCAGGGTAAAACCCCAAAATCTTCAGTACACAAATCACTAACCACAGACCTTCTGGTGAAAAATGACAGCAATTATGAGCACATTAAATAACAGCAGTGGGCTTCGTGTAACAAAAGCCTAGTCATTGCATATGTAAAGTCCAGTCAACACACGGCACGGAGTATTTTCTGGTGAGAACATAAGGGACGTAAGAGCATTACTCAACAAGTAGATGTAAAAGTAAAGAGGATAAACAGAAGATCCAAAAACTCAAGTACAAAGAGTCAGGCTGAGGGAGACATGAACAGGAAGGAAAAAAACAAAGAGCTGGGAATCTTAAGCAGATGGGAGAAAGACAACCTGGCAGAGAGAAATTGGCTAGAAATACCAGGGAACTGTCAAAGGACTGTGTCCTACAAAAGAAACTACACAACTGTGGTAAATTCACACTTAATCTCATAAAACTAGGAGCACATTAATAAATCTTATGGTAGTGTGGACCAGTGAACATCCATTACTTTTGAAAGCTCTGAAATGTCTGTGCTTTGCAAAGAACTGGCAGTTAGGTTCAAGTAAACTTCTGCAAATGTCAGCTATAGAAGTGGCGTTTTATTTAAGAGCAGAGACGCCGACGCATGAACACAGACTGTAATTACACACCCTACACTGTGAACACATGGCTGCTGCTGTCAACAAAAGGTTAGCGCTGGGGTCGTACGTCTCAATCCATATGTTTTCTGGAGAAATGAATACAAGCTGACAGCACCTGCTTTAGAGGATGCAGGGTCTGAAGGTCCTCCTTTTGTTGTTAGTCAGGCTGTGTTTGGGCCCACCACAGTCGGGTCATATGTCCCACAAATAGGTTTCCCTGCTCTGCCTCTGTGGGAGGGAGCATCTTCACGTCAATATTCCTCTCCCCTGAAACCAGACTAACCACAGCTCAAACAATTTGCACGGCCATTACAGAAAGCTACTGTGACACATCTAGGGTTGAATGTCAGTGCAAATCCTTTCTGTGCAGAACCAAAAGTCACTCACAAACACAAGAGCACACATGTCGAGCCACCCCCCCCCCCCCCCCCCCCCCCGCGTACACACAAACAGATCCATGCAGTATAATTTCCTAATGAGTGGCCACCAGAGGCTTTGCTAGAACGCCCACATCCACCTAACCTGGTTGACCTAGAGACCGCATTTGTCCAAATCAAGTCCCCTTTTTTTTTTTTTTTTTTTGTCTTCACCTAAATGTTGCCCCAGATCTTGTCAGCTATATTTTTGGCACTGAGCAAAGCCAGTCTGTTGACCTCTCCTCAGCTTTTCTCAGCCCTGATTGCCTTGTGTCCACAGGCACTCTGCTGCAGATGAGTTTCGAGAAAAGGTCAGCTATGAGGTAATTTCACCACATCGGACAACTCTAATTTAACTTATAGCATATGTTATTAAATCATCCCATCTGATTAGCGTTTTTAAAATTCTGTCATGGAAAATGTGTGCATCTTACAGCCCTTGAAATGACATGGAGGCAGCACATAGAGCACCGAGTTATTCAAGTGACAACGTGGATAACAAGCCTTCAGCTCATTAATTACTTGGTAACCCCAGCAGACCAAGTAATTACTTAATTTAATGGATTCATGCAGTGCCAGCATCCAAGTTAATGGTGTGTGGCTGCATTCACCACTTGTGAGTAACAAAAGTCAGCATGAGATCCTGGTCCTGTATAAAGTAACAGTATAGATCCGTGCCAACACATCTGGGCACGGTGGCTCTTTCACCTTAACATTACATTTGATAAAAGCTGTTAAGATTTTTGTGGATCTAAACAGATCTAAAGCAAATCCCTTAAACTGCTTCAAATTATTTCACCGAAGACATTGCAGCTGGGGCTGAGGGCTTACAAGGTTGAAATTGAAAAACATCTTGGGGTTGGAGTGAAATGAGCTTCCAAGAATTCCGCAGTCGGCTCCTCATCTCTGCTTGAGGCTAGTGGCCTGAGGCTACATTAGTCACTATCAGCAGAACACACCTGAAGCCATCCATATCTATAGCTCTGCCACTTTTGATTTTTTTTTTTTTTAACCAATCCAGCGTGACTCTTTAAATATCAACACTGTAAGGATAAATCTGTGAGCTGTCTGGCAGCAAGTTGTTTTTTTGGTTTTTTTCAACTTATTTAGGATACGCCGAAGAGTTAAATGCCCTTTTTCACAATGCAAGTAAAGGTAAACAGCCCATAAGTCACCTGTTATAAGACCCTGCCATGTGTTTGCAAAAGCCGCTGTAGCAATGGGGCAGAAGAAAAAAATATTGCCTAGCCACAGACTGCTTACTGTGCTTTATAAAGGCAAACACATGAAATGTCTCATCAAGTGGGTGATGAAAAATTCATGATGCGTGAAGAGAAAAACAAACAAAAACTCTTATGTGGGTGTAAAAGAAGTTTAGCTGTCCCACCGATGCTGACTAACTGCTTTTGCTGGAAAAATATGTATAATATTGGTGGCACAGACAATCTGTTGATAAATTTTGTTCTGAAAAATGCATTTTTAATGGCAAAGAGATTATCTGCACAAATAGGAAAGCGATGAGAGTTTGAGTGCATCATTTCTGTAAACCAGGGTATGCTTTTATTAGATCATATGCTGCTCAGTGCAAAAAAATAAAATAAAATGCTGAAACATGTTTTATTTTTTCTGATATCTTTGCATTTGAGTAGAGAGAGGGTTGGAAATACAAGGCCTTGGCTAGAATGCAGCCTTATGAAATCTAAAAACCCGCACTTAAATTTCATTAAAAAAAAAAAAAAAAAAGTTCTGGCCAGTGCTACTGCAGCTGAACTTATTTCGCTCATCTGTAGTTATTCAAACTGTTATAAATGCAGAGTAATAGTCTCTTTTAAAAGCTGGCCAGTGATTCTTTGGAAGTGGGATTTGGCTGGCATGATGAAATAGAATATACATGAGACGCACATACATCCATACTTTTCTTAATTTCTGAGCTACTGCTGTCAGGGTAGTGCTCAACTCTCCGTGCCAAAAATGAATAATTGATTTCCTCTGAACATGGGAAATTCCCTTTTACCGTGTCGTCCAACAAGCCACAGTACAAATATATGTAAAATACAAAAAAAAAAAAAAAAAAGAATACTTTTGCTTTGCTCTCCTTAATTGTTAGTGTTTGTTAGATGAGTACGCATCTAAATCATGTTTAAGAAGGAGGGATTATTTTGAGTTGATTAAGCTGTAAAAGCTTTAGCCACTCAATTTTGAATGCACACATACATCGTGGACCAATGTCTGTTTAGCAGGCAGTGCTGTGTCTAATGGACATTAAAATTTGAGACGAACTGTCTCTTATGAGAAGCAAACAACCTCACAGAATGTGTTTTTGTAAAATGACCAAATCTAGACATAGGCTTTTAGTATTTTCTTCAATTCATCCAACAAGATATATACACAGCCAAACTCTCAGCCAGATTTGACTTTTCAATAAGCATGTGGAAGTGCGTATGCAAAAGAACCATTACAATTTACGTCAAGTTCACACAGCCAAGTAAAGTATATATTTGAAAAAAGAAAGAAAGAAAGAACTGAGAGTAACAATCAACTCTAAGTTGAGGTGGTTGTCTCTTTTGGCATTTTCATTTTATCTATAAGAACACAGGTAATACAGAAGGAACATCCTGACAGCGCTGTCCAACCATGTCGTTTCAAACAGCCACTTAAAAGGCTGGTGAATGAGCCTGCTGTCACAGAAAGGGGTGAGACGCAAACCAGCAAATATGGGGCACACATTTTCAGACATCTCTCTCCTAGGAGACATCCATATTCGTGGGCTTCTCTATTTCTGATGTCAGAAAGGTGTGGGGCAAGCAAGGTTTTAAAAGCTATTCATCCATCCAACACGTCCTATTAAAGCTTACTGGCCCTTTTGAGCTGCTCTGTTTCCATATTCTGCTCGAGATTGCACTTTGATGGAACAAAACTACAGAACCTAAAGAAGCAACAACAATGAAATCCCCTACTCCTCACCTGAACATCAAGAAAGCCCAGCCTCAGCAAATTTTTACACTAACAGAGAGCATACTTGTAGTAACATCACATTGCTCTTCCTGAAATAAATAATCACATCAGTGGTACAGAAACTGTGCAGTACACATGTACACTTTCAAATGGCTACTTCTTGATAAGATGCAGTAATTTTAGTTGACCATATTGGCCTCACAAGAAGTTTTTACATTTGTAAATTTGGTGGATTTCCTGCTTTGTACACTTTCATACTGGTTCATTCCATGTACCCTGACTGTAATTACCAATATGCTGACATCAATAATGTTTACTATAAATCTGAGATGACATATTTGCTGCATAGCTCTCTCTTCTCTCATCATCCATCTTTCTCTGTCCCTCTCTTTCCTTCTTTAAAATGCCCCCCCCACAGTCTCTCGCTCTCCCTTTTGGCAGTCTGCCATGGCTGGGCTTTATCCACAGGCATCTTGTGACAGAAGCCGGCACAACGGGAATATTTTTCATGAAGATGCCACAATCCTTGTACCCTCTGGGAGCGATGCCAGGGGCTGTTTTCCATAATCAGGTCAATCACAAACAGACACAGCAGAGCCCTCCATTTTTTACCTCCAACCCACACAGGTAGAGCAGAGTGCGAGTGAGTAACCACTAAGGCAGGCCAAGATGGAGGCAGCACAGGTTCATCACCTAACCGGACAGAGTATGTGCACCAGGAGGCTGCAAAGTCTACAGCCATGTCTACTCACAAATAAAAAAAAAATAAAAATAAAAATAAAAAAATCATATGAGAAATTTTAGAAAAGTAAGGATGTTTTGGCCAGTCGCAGTCATCATAGGAAATATGCCTTCTTTAATGAGTGCTCATACAAAGACAGAATGCGTTTGTGTCTGTCATGTTGGATGTTTATGTAAGTGTGAATAAAAAGTAAAGCTCAATATAGTGAGAAAATGAAATTTCTGTAGAGGTAAACTGACTACAGTCTTCACTTAATAGCTTCAGTATTCAAAGCATAAAATGTCAGAGTCAGTTTTTCCAGCAAACAAGTGAAGGTCATGTATTTCTCCTACCTGCAATAAAAACAAGTTCAGACTCGCTTTTGCCTTCCATGTTTGAAAGGGCTATGGTGGTAAAGTGTACTTCCTAAGAGAAAGACTGTGGTGAAAGCTGCTAAAGAATGAATGTCTCAAGGTTTAAAACATGGCTCCAAACCCTTCACTGCAAAACTGTTTTCAAAAGGATAGAAAGATGACAACATGGGTATACATGAAAGGATGTAGTTTAAAAAAAAAAAAAAAAAAAAAAAAAAAAAAAAAAGATTTTAATGCCTCCTCCTTCTAAATGTGTACCAGAAAAAGAAAGGAGCACCAATTATATGTATTTTTTTCCTAAAAGAAAAAGGTACATTACCAGATCTGATTAGCCAAGAATGAAGAAAATAAAATGAAATGTCAGGACAGAATACCACCCAGGCGAAACAAGAAAAGGAAACAAAGAAGTAAACGAGTTACAAAAGAAAGGAAGCAAGAAAACGAAAAAGGGGACAAAAGAACATCAGCAGAGGACGACTGACATGAAATGAGGGAGTCTTACACGAAAAAGGTACTTCTACGGGTCTTCCTCCAGCTCATTATGAGAGAGGAAGAGCTGAAAACTGACAAGAACACTACAAAACCAAATGCACCTTTGTAAAAGGAACACTTCACTGAAGAAAACCAATTTGTCCTATCACATCGCAAGAGCTCAACGTCTGAAGAATATTAGAGAAGGTGACATGACCGGGTTACAAAAAACCTGAGTGAGACATTGGAGGCAGGGCATCAACAAAAGCCAAGGTTGAAAGGCCTTGTCGAGTTGTCAAGACAGGAAGAAGTACTGAAAACACCCAATGAAGTCCATTAGGTCTCTCGTGACCCGACAAACAGAGAGAATATTAAAGCTGACCTTGGCAGGACGTTTCCAATTTTCCCAGAGGACAACGTGACCAGGGACAGTGAAGTAGTCAGGGCCCACAAAGACCTTGCAAGTGAGAGTGCACACAATTACAATACCAGTGTGGAAAAACCACTGTAGTGAGTAGGCCTCCCAAAAGGGCATTAGTGGCTGAGTCCAGTTCCAAGAAGCACACTTACTTACATCTGCTTTGTGGGGGGGGGGGGGGGGGGGGGGGGGGCACCTTTGGCCGACGAAGACGTCAACCAATATCCACCACCCAACATGTCATGAGCCGCAAATAACTTTCTAGCTGAACCTCCGATAATTAAGCACGTCAAGATGAGGAGGACACATAAGCTGTGAAGTCGATCAACTCACATCTGATCACCCCCTTCAGGAACCAGACCTGATAAGGAGGATGTTGCTGTTATGACTCACTTTGTGAACACTCACTACATTCACCGTAATCACTGTCCGATTTAAAAAACAGACTCAATTCACCTTGTCCTTTTTTCAGAACCTGCCAACATCCATCACAGACATTACAGAACCATTTCATCACTTCAAACAATGGAAACCCCATAACAAACCATTTTATTTCTGCAAGGGAATCAGCAAATATTTCTCTATCATGATATGGCAAGTAATTTAAAATGTCTGAAGAGTGTTTTCTGTCCAATGAAAGTAATACAATCAATGGAGGTTTGGGGGGGAAAAAACAACAACGACAACAACAACAACAACAACATAACAATAGGCTTAGACATCATCTCACTGTATTACTGTCAGCAGCAGCCCTCACCAGTGATCATTCACTCTGGACAGCTTTTTTTTTTTTTCCCTGTTGACCTGATGCAACAGGCCCTGTCACACTCACTGGGTTATGAGCCACACAATGGGACTGCGTCATCTCCCTTCATATCCCATGAATAATCCATGACCTAAAAGGCACCAGGAAGAGCTCTGGGTACTCAGCGAGAAGCTTTCACTAAAACAAAACTGTCAAAACAGGACACAGGTGTTTACATGCACTCAACAGAAGGTGAAAGAAGCTGCACAACATCAACATCCTGGTTGCTTTTAAACACTCGGAGAGCCAGTTGTTTTTTTTTTTTATGTTTTTTTAGTTTTTTTTTTCTTTTGTGTGTGTGCGTGTGTGTGTGTGTGTGTGTGTGTGTGTGTGTGTGTGTGTGTGTGTGTGTGTGTGTGTGTGTGTGTGTGTGGGGAGGTTTCTTCACTGCTTGTCTTCTAATGAGAGCCAGTGCCTTGTTCAAGGACATTTGAGGAGGATGAAGAGATAAGATGTTGCAAATGTTTCATATTATGTTTTAGGGCAAAACCGAACGAACTGCCTCATGAATATAAACCAGCATATAAACCAGCATCAAACAGTCAAGCCTCCACCAACCCTTTCCAGACTCCTGTAATACCTGCAGCATGGAAAATTTAATACAGGTGTTAAGTTTGTTCGTTCATTCATTCATTCATTCATTCATCTTCTACCACTCATCTGTTTCCGGGTCACGCGGGGTGCTGGAGCCAATCCCAGCTCATACTGGGTGAGGGCGGGGTCACCAGTCGATCGCGGGGCCAACACACAGAGACAGACAGAGACCAACAACCACTCACACTTACAGACAATTTAGAGTCACCAGTTAACCAACACATGTCGTCTTTGGACGGTGGGTGGAAACCAGAGTAACTGGAAGAAAGGCCCAAAGACTTTCTTGGGCAACTGCGCGAACCACAATGCCGCTGTGCTGCCCCAAGTGTTACGTTTTTGATGTGCAATATAGAGTTGTATGAATATGTGACTTGAGATTTTATGTTCTTTTCTTCTTTGTGTCTGCTGCATTAAGCTAGACCTAGACCGCCCCCCCCCCAAAAAAAAAAAAAAAAAAAAACACTATAGTGACTTGGCTCATCATTGAACTATTAACGTCATGGCAACTACTGTCATGTTGCCATGACAGTAGACAATGTTTCCAATATTTTTTTCAAATACTTGGGGATGTGGAAATCTACTTTGGATGGAGTGATTTGACTGGTTCTAGGTGAAAGCTCAAGGTCACTGTGACTTGGTTATAATTTAATGCTGTAAAAAGACAGGCAGACTGGTTATCTGCGGATTTGGTCTGATGTTGAATTGGTGATACTGTCTCAAGCTTAAGTGATATTCTGTGCTGCTGAGTTGAGTATTCGAAGATTTCCACATTAGAGAACTTATCTGCCACCCAAAGTTTATACACATTTTGCATTCATACCACAGTCTGATCCATTCATACCACATCTGACACATTTAAAAATCAGGACCACCTTATGGACAAATACGACTTCATGGCCAGAGGTTAAACCCATTTTGTTGTTGCAGCGTGGACACAGCATCACCCATAGGTTAGAAACTGTGCTGCTGCATTTCCATCTATTGTAGTGAAAATGAAAAGTTATCTGCCTTCCCTCATATAATCTTCTGTGACAGTGAGACTATAATAGCACAGTCATCTGCTTCACCTGATGCACAACACTCCTCTGGCAACGACTGTCCCATCTTTCCTCCACATCCTACAGCACTGCAGCACCGGGCTCGTTCACTTACCAACTCCCTATAGTGCACTTAATGAGCAGCCTAAAAAGTGTGTGAGCGCGCGCGCACGTGCGTGTGTGTGTGTGTGTGTCTCTGTTTTGAAATTTAAACTTTTTACAACTTCCCTCCTCCTTCAACCCATCAGCATTGTTTCCTGGCTGTTTGCCCACCTCCATGTGCTCAAGCATCCACTCTGTGTACTGTAGCGTGTACCCACTGAAAAATCTTTGGTCTTATAAGAGCAGTAAATGATTGAGACATGCAGCAATCCCAAAAAACACTAAATTATTGTCTTCATATAATTGTATTGTATGCATTCTTGGCCCTGTGTGGCATAAAAATAATTGAAATTACTTTAAGAAATGATTAAAGAAAATTCATAGTACATTCATAGTGACAACTAAATCCGATATCCGGATTTAGATGTAGAAGAAATCTTTTCCTAATTTATCCTCAGTTTAAAAAGGACATTATAACAGACTGATCTCATACTTTCTACTTCCTGTTAATTATTACTGGGTGTAAAGATGGAAAGATCCATTTATGTGCAAATAGACCAAGTTGATCGTGTCCAGCTAATGACATGAAGGATCATCTTTATACTCTTGGAAAACAGTCATTACTGTGTCCAAGATATAATCTGTCTTCAGCAAATTGCTGCTACCATGGAGGACAGAAACCTGTTCGGTGACAGTGGTTCAGCTCTCACTGTGAGCCTGAGCTCATGAATGAGCAATTTTGCTTATGTAACAATGGAGGTATTTTGGTCTTTTGCTATTGAATGCATCTGCATGTTAAGTATAAACCCCAAAAAGTATGCCGCTAACATAGATAATGAGCTAAACATTTGAAGACTACATATACAGGATGTAGTTAGTGTGTCTGGTTAGCGTGTCAGGGCTGTACTAGGTGAAAATAGATAAATAAAGCTACCTCTGTGTCACCATCACAAACAAGAGACAAGAGAGGGGAGATTACCAAAGCTCTCTGAAGAGTAAGACAGACTGGCATGAAATGGTGCTCTGGGATAACAGTAGCATGCCCCCATTTACTTTGTCTAACCTTTAAGCACATTAAAAATTGGCAGTGTTCTTTAATAAAGCTCACACACTCAGTTTTGCCCTTTCCTGCTGTAACCTCTGTCTGTGCCCTCCTTCCAGGGCAAGTAGTGGTTTTATGAAGAAAATGTTAATAAAGCTTGGTTTCGTTAGACTCTGGCCCTGAGCTCCCCTTCATGTGTTTGTGTTGTGTTGAATATAGGGTGTGACTTTTGGACAGTACAGTTTCCACGCAATTAGCATCCCCTCTGTGACAGGAGAGGGTACGGAGATATGCAAACTGAACTAATGACCCAGAAAAAAAAATAAATAAATAAATATATATATATATATATGAGCAGGTATCCTTTTGGACATAAATCCTGTAGTCATATATAGACCATGCATAACCAGGTGTATTTCAGCATTATGGTTTCATACGTGCAGTGTGACTCCTTCTGCACAAGGTGACTTCTACTGCCTGATTGCAACAACAACAGTACCCTGTTGGTGCAAAATTCTCAGTCTCTCAGGAGGAGTCGCAGCACTTCAGGAAACAAAACCACATGCCAGTCATATTGTAGCCGCAGTCCACCGACAGTCTTTAGCACTACACAGTAAATTTATCCAGGTTCCCTCTGGCATGCACCTGTCTACTGGAAAGAGTAGATGAATATAGGAGAAAGTTACATTTCATGAAATGAGGGGTTAAAAAAAAAATAAAAATGGAAGAATACAGAGCATCCAGTTGCATTCAAGGTCTGCAGCGCTGCCGTTTTGCCTCTCACTCTTGTTCAATCCAGGATACGGTAATGAAAACACCGCAGGTCAAATACATAAGTGTTGAAGTCAAAACTATAATTACCACCTCATGGTTTTATGTTTCTGCCAATCAGCCAAGTTGCAGGAAATATGGCTAATGACCTGCTGTTCAATGAATGATGGAAAGTGTTTTGCAGGAGAGATTGTGATGTCTTGAAGTTAACGGGTGAATATAAAATGCTATCTCTTAATTATTTAATGCTATTAGAAATTTGTGTCAGAGCTTCTGATAATTAGCGTATAAAATTCTGAGGAATGGCCAAATGACCTTGACATTTAACCATCAAGAAACAATAATCACTTCATCCAAGTCAAATTTGTGCCACATTCAAAGAAATTCCCTCTGGGTGTTACTGAGCTATCATGTCCATGAGATCAAGATGAATGGATGGAAAACACATGGCCTGAGAAGAAGCCTCTGGCCCTGGTTGTCACCGTAGGACAATAAAAGCACCACTGGTGGCAGCGTTCCTGATTTTCAGTTCACCTAAGGATATTTAAAAAGAAAATCACCTGCTCATTAGCAAGCTGTTCCACATCTTTACTGCACCCGCCTCATTTATTGTTACACTTCGTACTGGATCACTTTGGCTTTTCTATCCTGTGTTTAAGTAGATCCAAGTGCAGGAATTCATAGTTTCTTTCACTGCCTCTGGTTTAGTAGCGGAAAAAAAAAAAAAACCTTCTCATTTGAATTCAAAGTCTTGATGAAAAGAAAAAGACAGACAGAACACATGAGCTCAAAAATCCCACTGCAAGATGTTGCATTAAATGTTCAGCTGCTTCCCCCAAATCAAGACATTTCCTTCCTCCTCTACTTGATTTTTTTTTTTTCCCTGTTATTGAAACTTAGAAAATTCACTGAACGTGATTTATACATTTCAGTTAGTTACGTATCTGACATGAGTGTCACATGCCAAATATCTGTAATAGATATCAGTTAACTCCATTTCCAGGCAGGTGATGCATCCCAGCCCCAGATGCTGACACTCATATTGTTTCTGTAATGAAATATGACAATGTGGCTGTCAAATAAGCCTCCATCGTCATGGGTGAGATTTCACTGTGACTCATGCCCGCACAGATAACAAGTCTGGCTGCTCCATGCTCAGATGAGTCAGAATTTAAATGTGTGTTTTAGTGAATTGGATATGACAGCTGCTGGAGATATTGGACACATTAAATGCTAAGCAATAAGGTGCTTTGATATACTTTGTGATATCCCTGACTAGATTGATGGGAGCGAGTGACATGTTGATATTAAAGGTTTGCATCAGTTAGTAGGACACAGAGCCATGTTGTTAAATTAGGACAAAAACTGAATGACTGCTACCTCTGTGGAACCAAATTTTGGATAAACTGATCTGTCCTTGACTTTCTATAATCTCCCATCCTCAAATGTGTGGAATCCTACAGGGATTTGCCACAGAAATGTGGTAGTAAATAATCCTGTGTGCGATATTGGCAGAGTGGTGATTTACCATAATCCCGGGACATTGGCTCAACCCCCAGGTCAGCGTGGAGGGGCCAGGTTCAAATCCAAAGTCACTTTATCAGCCATGTCTGTCCAAGCTTATCATTGTGTTACATAATGTCCACTTTTTGGGTTGTAGTGATTAAAACCGCTGTCAGATTCCTGTCAAGGCTCAAATTTCACCGGTCACTTTGTGCGGAAGTGCTCCTAAACATTACATCACCAACAGAAATGGTGTGCAGGAAAGATAAATCCAGTCATTGCAAAGCCGATGAATAAAAAACAGAAACAAATCGTCCAAGAGATTTTCACTCTAACTCAAACCCCAAAAGAGAGTCTAAACAAAGATCAAAAGAATGTTTTACAAAAAGTAGACAAAGGAAACAGGCAACACAAACAGACTGAGTACATAGTATGTGGATACAAATGCAGCACTTCCCCAGTGCCTTCTATTTTAACAGTGATGTACTCATTGTGTTGGGGTTGATGGCATTTTTCAAAGTGCCAAAACATTTCAGACATAATACATAAATAGGTACCACTGAGCCGTCCGATTCACACTCAAGAAGACAAAAAGACAAACAAAAATCAAATCATATTTGATTATTAAGACACCTTTTGCGGGATGCAAATCTGCCATCAGACCCACTGCTACTGTAGAACTGCTAAGATCTCATAGCAAGTTAGCAAGCCATAAGCAGAATTTTATAGTTATGTGCCCAAAAATATATTCACACAGATATGAAGAGGGTTGATATGAGCTTGTACAAGCAACCCAAACTTTTTTATACTTGCATGGATAGATTTGAAGAAATTGTGAAGGTTTACTTTGAAATCTAGCAGATATCAATTAACACATTTAAATGATCTAATAATTGAAAAAAAAAAACTATAATAATAATAATAATAATAATAATAATAATCTGACTTGCTTTGGCTGAAAACAGCAAGCGTGTGCAACGTACAGGCATTGGGTCAGAGCTAACTATACTGCCTTTATTAGTCTCTCGTGCTGCGACTCATTAAATGATGCTGTTTTAGTCATCTGGCACCTCAAAGGACACAGACTTCCACATCCTGCACTTATGCATTCTTGGCTCCATGTCAGCCATAACAGACAGTTCAGATTTTTTTTCATTTTTAAAATGGTATTTAATAAAAATCTAAAAATAAATAAATAAATAAAAAAACAAAGCCAAACAAACTTTTCCCCAACAATGCAAACTTCTGAACTTCTAAATGCAACTTCTTCACAAAAATAGGCCGTTGCAAATGCGGCCTCTGTGGACGAAGTTGTCAGGCTAGATCCAATCTCGCCAGAAAGCCCTTTTGCAATCCAAAAAACCCTATGCATGAAATGGATGAAGGCCAAACACTTCACATTTAGAAAACAATTGTTCTATGTAGCACAAGCACAAAACAGCTGTGCTAATACACACTTCAGCAGCAGCTGTCTTCCTTTATGCGGCACTCACCTCCTAAATAACAAATGGCCATTGAGGTTTAACAAATTAATAGACTCTGCAGATGAGTGTTGATATGTATTATATGAATCACACTGCCACCCACAAACCAGATTCACACAAATATGAGCACAAAAACACAGATGATTTGAGAAAGGCACACAAATTAAAAAGAATGATTATGTGCCCTTGGCGAGCAGGCAAGCATGACTATTGTGGCTCTCGTTCAATGGGCGGCTCAGTGCTGATGAAAACATGGAACATATTTATTTTATTCCGCCCCAGCTACCAGAGTGATTGTTATTTTCCCCTTTGAATAACAGGCTTCGTCCATGTTGTTCAAGTGTCTGAACTGTCGAAGAGGCAGGCAGCATTGTCTCAGTAACAATGCAGATAAATGAGGCTGTAGTCGCAGAGCTGAGTCCAGCTTTTGAGGATAATTTAAGGGGTACATGTGAGTGACGGTTTATTGATATTGGGGACAGCTCATGTTCCAGATGGCGACCTTTTAGCCCTGTGAGTGATAGACCCGATGACTAAATCTGGTCTGACTTTGTCAGTGACTACATGGCAGTTCATATTCAAGGCCTTGGTGTGCACATGCACGTGTGAAGAATTTGTCACAGTGACAGTGCTCTGATCTTGCTGAGTCAAATAAATAAATCAATCTCCACTCCAAAGCACGTACATGACAAAATTCTTCATAAATTCTAAAAATAAAATAATAATAATAATAATAATAATAAACATGAATTAGAGCCAGTCTTTCCTGTTTTCTGCATCAAGACATTAATGTACACTGATTTTGGAGTAAAGTAAAGTTGCTTTATTTTGGTAATTTGGCAACATCATTTGTCTTCTCCACATGAGTGCACATTTACAACAATATATGTTGGCATTACTGTCTGTAGGTTTGAATGCGACTGTGTGTGGCTGTTCAGTGCTGTCTGTCTCTGTGTGTTGGCCCTGTGGTGGACTGGTGACCTGTCCAGGGTGACCCCGCCCTCACCCAGTGCGAGCTGGAGATTGGCTCCAGCACCTCCTGCGACCCGGAAACGGAAAAGCGGTAGAATATGGATGGATGGATGGATGCACCGAATGAAAACCGGCTTATAAATATGTATAACTCATGACATTCAAACTTCAAGAACAATTACAAAAACTAAGTTAGGACGATAGAAGTTTGATATTCATCTTTCTTGTGTTTACTCTAAATACTGATCATCCACTTTAAAAAAAAAAAAAAAAAAAAAAAAGGTATACAAATGGTAAGGTGAGTCAAAATCCTACATAAATCTTATGACTGTTTAGGTAGAGCTGAAATTCACCTCCTTTCTTTGATTCCTGCAGTCACTTCATCAATAGTCTATTCAGACTCAGTACCATTGTTCTTTTGTCACTAAAGGCTCTGATGCAATATTATTCTCAAGGCCCCCTGGATGGAGAGGGTGGCACTGACAGCTTTCATCTTTAAATCACTTCCCGGCTCAGTTCTTCACACATACAAGAGCTGAAGACATCAGTGCATCGCTCCCAGGTTTGTGGTGGGAAACATCAAACATGCACAAATGGGAAAGAAGTTAAAAAAAAAATAAAAATTATATATATATATATATTTTACTGGCAACATCTAATCTGATCCCTGCTTTGATCAGGAGCAAACTGTGGCTCTGCTTCAGTCTCTTGCAAATGTTATAGCAATAACATATAAACTCAGTGAGGAAATGAAGCAGGCGCAGGAAGTTTGATTATTAGTTATCTGCACTTGCGTTTGAACTGAAAACTTGTGCATATTGAAAACAATATGTTGACTACTGTACACATATAATTTAACTACATAGGACTAGATGCTGTGATGGAAATGTTGTGAACTGCAGAAAAACAGGACGAATCACAGATGTCAACAGGTTAGTTAATGTAGAGCCACTCCAAACCTTCCACTGGATACCTCAATGTAAACATGATCTTACCTTAAACCGTCTCTTAAGGATGCAGCATACCATGTGTGCCTGGAGCTCCACCTTAAATATTCATAGCCTTTTAAACTTCCTATTAAAAATGCATGTATTAACCTTGGTTAGTATGGTTACTGCTAATACTGGTGTGACCCCTCTTTGTGTAGATGCTAAATGAATAAAAGAGCGCAGACTAGCTGAAGTACAGACTTCAGGGAAGAAATTCTTTCAACAATAGCAGCTGAAAATGTGGATTAAAGAATTTGGATGTGAGCCATGGGTTTACACCATGTACAGGCAGGTTGCACAGAGAAATGCACATGACAAAATCTAAACTTGTAAATATGTGTAGAGGGCAACACCGCGACAAGCAAAACACTGCAATTGTAAATCACACTAAGTGAAGAATGTCTCTTTGGCTTTTTAGCCATTAAAGCTTATTCCAACATTAATTAATTTTTCTAAACGTAACCTTTACGCAGGTTTGCTGAAACGATCAGCAATTTTGTCTAATTACTTGTACTAAGTTAACTGACATGACATTTTAGTCAACACACATCCAGAAACTATAAAATAGGACCAGAATGTAGTTGGCTTTTCTATGAATGAGATTTTTTGTCTTAATTTAACCCTCAGTCACCGTTTTTCCCTGTTGTCCATTTTGTCAACACCAACATCATGGCCATTTCCTCTGACAGTCAGACCAGCCAGCCCTAATACTATTAGCACATCTGAAATTAAGCACACAAAGCAGATGCCACAAGAAAGCAAGATCAGTGTCTCATTGAGAATCTGGGAATCAATGCAAACCTTCTTCCCTTCATCGGACCTTAAATCTCTATCCATTCCTCTAAAACCGGTCATTGTTCACTGCATGCCTGTTCCATAGCTTCTTTTATTAACCATCCTCTTTCTCCCTGTCATGTTTCTCCCAACTACCACCATGGTGCACACATGACTCACATTTAAGGACACGTGAAATGCATAGTAATATAAATGAGTGTATTGCACTTCGAACAATTGTGAGCGAGTACAGTAGGGTGGATGACAACAGATGACATCTGATAAGAGTCTGACTTGAGCTTCTTCCCCACACAGTTAGCAATGCTATTGATCAGTGGAATAACACTGGTAGAGAAGCTCAGTGCTGTGTTTTGCGAAAACAAAAAGGGCTGGCAAGTCAATAACACATCTCACTCAATGTTTACTGCGCAACAGAATGGAAGGACTTTTAACCATGGGGTCAGTGGATTGTTTGACATTAAATGAGCTAATAACAGCTCACATGGTGAAGAAGAGGTCCATAGGAAATCAGTACAGCAATACAAATGTGGAGGTACGACTGAGTTGGGGTATCAATTAACCAAAGCAAGCTAGATAGGGCTTAGGCACATTAATGTTAATGTAAATGTTCAGGACATTGGAGTGGCAGACATCCACAGAACTTCACTTCCCTCTGTGTCCTGTGCCAGCCTTGCACCACTGACCCTCATTATAAAAGTGCCCACGACCACCACGGTGAGCAACTCCACTCCTGTCTCAGTAATTTGTGCTGGAGGAGTGAAAAGCCATAAATCAACTTTGCGCTCTTCTTTTGATCTGACAGAGAGGTTTAGGAGTCGAGAGAAAAAGAGTGAGGCTTTGATGTCCATTCCTGTGATTTACAGATGTAACCGTATAAATTATATTCCAATAAAATACTTTTGATTTATTGATGTTTTAAAAAGTAGGTACAGATTGGAAGAAGAAAACAAGCAACCTGGGACAAAGGGAGCAACAAAACCTGCACTTCAGGGAAAACATTATTCACAACAATATCAAACTATAATTATAGTATATTAAGATAAAATAATACTTTATGTGAAACGTTTGTCTCTTCCCACAGGTTCGATAGAATACCATAACAGAAATATAATCAAACTAATCAATAATTCTTCAATAACTCCAACATTTAATATTTTGCCAGAGATAAATTATTATCTTACTGTTCCCCTGTAATATGTAGTAATATAACAAACAATGGGGCTGCACAGACTGCATGGTCATATGCAATTATACTTTCATCATTTACCCTTAAGAAAAAGCTAAGAAAGCATCCACAAAAGATTTTTTAATAATTATGTTGTGCTGTTAAATGGTTAAAGAGGTGCCAGTGTTCACAGCTGAGAGCAAAAAACAGACCAAGGACCATGCTAATCACAAATCACAACACACAAATACAGGGCAAATGCGATCACAACACGAGCATGTTTCCAGCATACTTGCAAAGTAAAGACTTTCAATGAGCTCTGGAATCAATGCCTTATCTAAGAAATGCTTGCATTGTGGTTTTCCTGCTAGATGCACAGATGAGTTTAAATCTTACACTGTGAAATCATCTCGCTGATAAATATATAATTGTGACAGCATATATTTTAATTGTTTAAGTGTACTGCCTAAATCCTAGTAACCAAAAAAAAAAAACTGTTATGAAAGATTTTTTTTATATCTGATCTGAACAGGTTCGGTACCACAGCATTACGTGGCTCGCGGTTATCAAACATTACAGGTAAATAAAATACAGCACTATGACTGAATCAAAACACAACAAAAAGATAATTTAGAAACACCGCCTGACTCACATTCTATCAGGGAGTCGAATCTCTCAGCCTGAGCCAAGACTTCACAGGCCTCTGAAAACTATTCAAACTGAAATTGTGTTTTAGTGGTGCAGCCTTGAGAGTGTGAGAATGAGATTCAACACAAATCCAGCAGCCACCTACGGCAAAAGGCTGTAATGAATTTTTATTGCTGCACTGGCAATAAGTGCTGAATTGAGAGGCGATGCAAGCAGTTAAAAACCTAATTCAAATGTGTCATAGAGGTGGGAAAGGTGAAAGAAGGGCTGCGCAGTTTAAATGATCACCGGATGGAAGAATTATGAAAGGATCACAGACGTAAAGATCATCAGTAAAACTGTGGTGCAACTTAAAAAATATCAGCAGAGATTTTCTATATGGCATGCCAGATATTACTTCAATACAAAACTACACTTTAACACAGTTTTTGACTGTACTGAGACTTAAAAAAAAAAAAGAAGAAGAAGAAGAAGAAGAAGATTTCAACCTTGGCTTAGGTTCAAATCCTCTTACACTTTACTGACACTGTCTCATCTTGAATAATCCCAACTCAGTCTGGAACCTCTGATCCATAGGCAAAGCAGTCCTCTAAATTCAGATACAAGAAATTGTTTGATCCGGACATGGGGCCTTTTAGATTGGACATGACACTCTGCTCTGATCACATACAGGCAAAGGGTGGAACAGAAGACTATCATCTTGTGACACTGTACGATAGCAGTCACTTTACGAGACAACATACAAGATGCAGCCTACCCAGGAGTGTTACAAAGACATGAGAGCTGGATCTAAAATACAATTATCATTTGAATGGCACGCCATCACAGCTTGTAGAGCTGATTAAGTAGTTCACAACCCCTGCAAAGTGAACGGACAGGCTTAAGGTCATCCGCTCTTCAGACGCTGGCTCTCGTTCGCTCTCCAGAATGTGCTTCAAATGCTGCAGCATTGCATAATTTAATAGCTCAAATTTGGGTTATCTAGTTACATTAATATGAATCAAAGAAATGCATTAAGCATGCAAAAGTTTTTTCTGTCGTGTTAATTAACTAAGACGTTATCTATGTAAAACACTACTCATTTAAATTACTGTTAAAGTCTACAATTTTTGTAATTAGCCTTAAAATTTAAACTTGCAATGGCTGTATGGAAATGTTGTGGAAATAACAGTGGGCAAGTAAGTGACTGAAAAAAGGAAAGTTGTGACCCAGACACATTAAGAAATGCAGATACCAAAACTAGTCCAGAAATCTAATTTCATTTTCAAAATTCAGCCAAAATGGGAGCGGAAAGATATGAAATTTTTAAATAAACATTTTAAATGGTGCTTCAACATGAATAAAAAAAAAAAAAAAAAAAAGTGGCAAAAGTATATTAAAAAAAATGTTAAAAGGCAGAATTTTCAGTAGCTGACCTTGCTTCGCAGACTTCTATAATACATACAACAATAATAATCCAAAAGTCATGTAACACACATATCTCAGATGCATACTAATAATTTATCCAACAGCTGTTTCGATTCATATTGACTTGAATCGATAGTCTCTTGAGTATGAGATTAATACTGGTCAGAGGGCAAATACAGTACAGACGGAGCCATCAACAACAACAGATGCAAAACTCTGCTGGATTCCATGTTTAATCATAGTGCATGTGTCCCAAAGCGCCTCCTCCACATATGCTGACTGCCACATACGCCCACACACACAAAACTGTCTGGTAGGAGTGCTGGCAGTCATAGTAGATTTTATGTATATTAAATATATCTATTGGCCACTCCTTTACACACTCCAGCGAGTTGTAGGACTTACTGTAAGTTCTGAACACTTAAATAATGTACTGAATTTTTATGGCGACTATCTATCCGCCCATTTTCTTAACCACACAGATGTAACATTTGAGAGATGTCATTAAAGGCAGAGCCTCCATAAAGATTTCGGTTCAGAGCACAATTTTTTGTTGACATTTGAGCAAACTACATGAAATAAATATCATATCAGGACCTTTAATTTTTTTTCCTATACAAGGTCACTGCTCTCACATCTTTCAAACTCGGGATCTTCAAAAGCCAGTTCACAGGGTTTAATGCCCATATAAACCTGCTCGTGTTCTCTATCCTCATTTTATTCGGAAAAGATTTTTTTTTTTTAAATTTGTTTTATCATGTTCTGTATGTTGCCAGTACGTTTAATTGGGAATTGCCTTACAAGAGGGGCGCTATAAATCTGCAGGGTAATAATCGGTTCCTTTAATGCCCATCTGGTTTCAATTTTTCAGTATTTTAACAGCAATCCTAATGGATAGAATCAAGGTGCCTTTATATCAAGAGGGACAATGTTAACTCACTGACTGTCTTCTAAGCCAAAAAGCATGTCAGTCATCATTGAAACCATCTACAGTGGGATTTCTAGTAAGCTTTTGTCAGCAGGCTATAACACATCTATAACCAGATTTCTTCACAATAGATCTATCGCGAGGCCTGATCTTTCTGTTCTCTGCTCCCTAAATCATTTGATTGATTGAAATTAATGCTGCCAGTAAAAAGTCATGTTGTTAAATAGCCTGACCCACAGGACTACAATCACAATCAAAGAACATTGAATTTATTGCGTCGTCCTTTTTGTTTTGAAGTACTAACGATCCACCAAACAGAGGACTTGCACTGCATTTCAGCAGATGGGATGCAGCGATGCCCAAGCAAATGGCACAAATTAGCTCTCGCACTCGGGCTTTCATCCGCATAGGATTGTGTCTCTACGCAACAAGTATGTAATAGGCTTAACAGATCACAGCTGAAAGATCCTTGGTCCGGAGCTTAAGCCAGTCTTGAAGGCAATTACAACCACAATGTTTTCACACCACACAGCGGGAGAGCAGGCCCAGACAGGATGAGCCAAGGGTGGGGAATGATGGTGAAACCCTTCATCACTGTCACATATTCCCTGTGACTGTCAGCCTCGTGTGACCGCAGGCAGCACAGGCTGCTCATTTCAATATTCAAACAAGGAATTGAAAAGCAACAAACGTGGCAACCACAGCAGCCTAAAGTCATTTTGGCCATGACAGGTGATGACTCCACTTTCAGGCACACAAAATAGGCAGACCTATCAAGCTCCATATCTCATCTCAGCTGCCTGTCAAAGCCACTTTCCCCGACCGTGAGTTGGAACAGCAAAAAAATTTTCTACATTTGCGTCCGGCAAAAACCTGTCCATATAGTTTAGAAATATAAAACTGAAGAACTCAGGCTTCGAGCAGCATAGTATGCTGCAACGCAGCTTTACGGACAGATCAGAGGAGGAGGTTCGTTTGATAAGATCCGGGAAGCAGGACTGAAATTCTGGGTATTAATTAACATATTGAGTTCATAGTAGAACATCATGCTTTGCATTGTATATATTTTTTTTTTACTATTATGTACATTTGAGAAATGTCTAGGCGTACTTTCAACAGAATACATCAAATAAAGGAATACGAAAGGAAAATCTTGACATTTGGGAAACTGGCTTCTTTCATTTCTTACAAAGCGTGAGATTAGAAATTTGACATTTCTCTGATAAACATGAAACTGGAGCAAAGCAGTCCATTAACTTAGCTTAGAAAAAAAACAGCAGAAGTAGGCCCAATCAGAGTTAGTATAGTGGTTTCCTGTTTGCAGTCTGTATGCTATGATACTAAGAGCAGCAGCTTCATAATCGATTGACATAAAAGAGGCTGGTGTCAACCCTGTCATCATATCATCAGCCAAAATGCTGAAGCGTTTCCTTTAACTCGCGTCACAAGCCACACAGCGTTGAAGCAACAGATTTACAGCCAGCACAAACCAATCAGCTATTCTGTCTGCTCTAACAGCTTGAATGTTCTGCTTTAAGAATTTAAATTATAACAAACTCTCTCCTTTATGGTGACAGAAGTTGACTTTCATTTACATGGCTTGATATTACAGGTAACACAAACCAAGCTGGATGGCTCTGAGGCTCAGACTGAGTGGTGCAGTGCCAGCATGCATCTAGGGATTACTTATGGGCCTGGCTTACAGTAACTACTTCATAATGTTAGAGAGACAGACAGAAAGAGCGAGAAGCGGATGCCAGTGCCAGAAAATATTAAACACACACACACACACACACACACACACTCTTCTCTGCTTCACTGCACTTCAACATGAGGCACAGACAAGAATTCTCATTGTGTATAACTATTATGTTTAAGTAGAACATACTTTTGAACACAAACACTCAAACATAGAACACTGCCCTTGTACACGTGTTGATAATTTACCCAAAACTAAGGTTTGGTCTATAAAATGTTGTAATATAGTGAAAAAAAAATTATACTATACTTTCCAAATTGCACAACATTCTTTATACCCAAAAACAATTACTCAATCAATATGACATTGATTGAGAAAATACTTTATTATGAAAATAAAAAATTGTAAATATGAACAGCTCAACAGAACAAGCATGAAAGAAAACAAACAGTGAAAGAGAGACCAAGATGTCGGAAGGCAACACTGCATGAGAGGAAGATGGCCCAGTCTGATCAAACTTTAATGTAATCATTTCAATTCTGAGTTTGGCTACATGAGGGGAAAAAAGGGAAGGGGGGGGGGGGCAGCAAGTCCTGTGACGATCTACATTTGATTGTCCTACTCCTCTTTTCTCCTTATCGGATGTTCACACCTTTATCCAACTCCCTGCTCCCTGTCTATCTCTGTCTTCGCTCTCTCTCACGCTTGTCCTGTTCTTTATTCAGCAGACACCACATCACTCAAGTGTATTGGGGATTCCTGCCAGCTCTGCTGCATGACAACAAGGAAAGCCTGTATTTGGTGAGGGGTGGTGAGGTGAGGTGAGGTAAGAGGAGCTCGGAAAGGTGTCTTAAACAGCAGCCTTTGCTCTGTGCTAGCAGAAACACAGCAGCCCAGGTAATCAGTGCCAACTAGCTCCGATGGACTACCATGGTTAAATCTGACTTAGGGCCATCAGCATAGTAAGCAAACGCATAGTAGGCTTGCTACTGAGTTAAGAAAAAAAAAAAACATAGTAATATCAGTAAGTGGAAGCATTTCGACTCCTCCTAATAAGCGTTGTAGAAAGCTGTTAAAGAGGGCCCTGTTCCATTAAGCAGCCAGCCACCGAGTCAGGGAACACAATAACACGTCCCTGAAAATGATCAAGCGAAACGGTACGCAGCCCCAATTAATGTCGTCAACAACACCTTTGGTTCCCTTCCTTAGACAGGACACACTGTCTGCTGGGAGGAAGGCAGCACGGAGCTGGGTGAGAAGCACGCAGTAATTCCTTAAAACACACAAAACACACATAGCGCTGCTATTTAAGGTATGTTAGTAAGCCCAATCACCTCCATTAACTCAAAGTCGCATTATTTAGCCAAAGAAATGGCGAGATGGAGGCATGAAACTCACCTGGATCCGCAGATCGGGGGCTCAGCTTCCTGAAGGTGTGGGGCTGACCAGTTGTGTTTTTTGGACGGGCCTCTGGAAAACACATCGGGGGCCACACTGTTAGTCTGCACCAACGACCTCCTCTCCGATCACTCACTAGCGCCATTACGTCTTTCGCAGCCAATTATCTGTGTGTTCAATTTATTTCTCATGCGACGACACTGACCATCATTTTGAAGGTTTTCCCTCAAAGACTTCCGGTCACCAGGGATGGGCATTGTTGAACTTTGTTCTTCTTCTTCCTGTTTATCCCTCCATGCCAAACCGGAACTAATCCGTTGATTGAATGATTATGTTGTATGACCGATGCTAAAAGAATCTCATTTATTTTTCTAACCTCCACTGAAACTCCGTCCTTCTGGCCATCTCATGCCACCTTTTGTTTTTGATGGCTTTCTAATTTATTGCCTGAGACGCAGAAAATAGGGTGAACTGGCAGACCCCTTAACATCAGCTGTCTCCTGTCATTTGGAGAAATAAGTAAGAGTGTTTTTCTATTGTATACACAGATCCTTCTACTGTAGCCAAACCATTTCCAAAGTTTGGTTTTAAGGGCTTTACTTGTGCATCACTAGAAATAATTATAATTAATTTTAGCCATAATTTCATACAAATGTACCATGATGACCAAAGGTTTGATAATTTTGTCATAGGTTTCTTTTCTGGTCAGTTCTCTAATTTTTGTCATTTTAGGATTTCTGGATGTTAAGAAATGCTGGTATGATTTGGAAATTATGTAACGGTGTATTTTAATGGCTGCAGTGATCCAACAACTCCAAATATTCCAGCTATCTTGTGTAATTCTTCATATAAATTTTGACCTAACACAAGGGATTAAAAAACAACAACAACAACAATCTTAAATGGGTTTGAGCAACATTTGACTCCATAGCATGAGTTTGTAATGACTGATTGTTCCTAATGAGTACTGAATGAATGAGAAGTCAGCAAAGTTTTATTTTCTGTCCACAAATAAGAACATTAATAAATATGTTTCCACTGTAACATTTGAGGAGGGCAGGCTCAGAGTGACCTGAACAACTCAGTGCCTGTTTGGAGAGGGAGGAATTGAAATGTCAGCCATTGAAGTCAGTGAGCTAAGAAAACACCAGACAAATAAAAGCATGTCTGATGTTTGGAAAACTGATGAAAACCCAGTTTGACTTTACCAGAACCTTGACAGCTCCTTGCAAATGAGGGCAGCACTCAAAAATTGGCCTAAATTGAAACTAGATTGATGGTCTCTCTTGTTGCAGCGAAAATCAATGTTTGAAGATATGAAAGATGGTGAGAAGTATCAGAGATAAGTAGACGTTACTGTATGTATTTGTCTGTGGACATATTAATCAGCCCAGCAGTAGAGCAAGTGAGAAAATAAATTCCTACCCGGCTGATATACAAGATTAGTTAAATAGACAGGTACACAACTCAGATGGAGGAGCCATTAAATGTTCCGTAGGATTCAATTCAACCTCCACATTTCTACACGTAACCAATCCTGCAGAAAGTTTCATTTTCCAAGGTGTGAAGCCACCTAAATATAATTTAGTGCACACTAATCTGAAGAGCTCTTTTACCATTAGTCGGAAGGTCATAGTTGTCAGAAGGAAGCAAATGAAAGATAGGCTTCAGTTTCAATGAAGATCCACACTACAGTGAAGCTCTCCAACCTTGTCTCTGATTAGATATTTTACTGTGATCGTATCCCGTCTGAAGAATGCACAGGGTTTGATAGGCTAAGAGAATAATATAGTTTGGTTTTTACTCTTTGTATTTATCATTCAGCTCTTGCAATTGTGAAACAGCCCAATGCGTCAGCTCTCTCGAAAATTCAAAGGTGGAATTTGACTTAGGGATGTGATGCATGAATAATTTTTTAATACAGCTTCGCTTCCTTTTGCCATTTATGAGATGTAAATACAAAAAAGATACAGCCAGAATCCGCCCCATGTGACTGTCCCCTCTGTGGTATTTCTCTCGGTGAAGATGATTCATTATCATGTCCATATTCCCAGTGAAGGCTGGGATGTTTATATCTGTAACAAGAAGTCTGAGACCATTTCAGAAGCACATTATCACTCCAGCTCCCCTCTTTGCCTGTTGTGCTCACAAAAGAATTAAGAGATCAAGTGTTCCTGGCTCCAGCTTTACAATTGTTCTTCACATATCACCCGTGTGGTTGGAAAGTTTGGTCAGCCAGTAGCTCACGAGGCAGGTCAGTGGATTAACACAATATGTCAGCGAGAGGTCACTCCATCAGATTGTACCGAAAATGCAAAACTAATGGCACGTGAATTTTCATTGCGAGTATGTCAGTATATGCAAAGCACTGCTTTACTTTAGTGCTGCAGCCTCGCTGGGATGCCAGGGTGGCTGTTACTCAGTCCTCACATAAGAACCTGTGTTCTTACAGGTGACAGTATTTGAGACTAAGATCAATTTGGAGCCATGGGAGTAATGACACACATTGCTTTAACTGTCAGGCCCGTCATAGGACTATTTGGTGTTTTTAATTACATTTAACCAAAAGTCTTCTTAATACAAAGTAGATCATATAGCCCCACCTCACAAGGTTGTGTGAGATGTATCTTATAGGATACATGTTTAATGTGATAAATCATTTAAGAGCATTCAATTTGTGATGTTATTTTTCAGGCTTTTAAATGCCAGTGAAATATTTCAGCCTTGAAATATCCTATAACTGCTCAAGAGGAGGTTTTAATAACAAATAAGGCATACTGGTAGAAAGAGGTGCTGTTACTTATGTGGACAATGTGTGTCTTGGGAGGTCATTAGAGCAAGCTGAGTAATTCAGTAAATAAGCTCCTGGCAAAGTCAGTACATTTCCTCTTTCTAACAACCCCGACATGCCGGCAGGAAGTCAGGCTTACATCCAATCAGCCCCTTGGAAAACTCAATCCACCTGGCTTTGTGTTGAGATAAGCAGCAATCGGACCAAAGTCTGCAAACCCCCTAAAAACATAAATATAAAGATATATATAACACAGGGAAATTTAATTAAGCTTTAGCTGGAAGCATCTGATAAGTTTATGGAAATTAAAGTTTTATGTAAATTAGTTGTCTGCCTGGCCATGTGCCAGATCACAAGGGGCTACAATATATTGCATTCGAATTAGCTGCCTCAGGAAGCTCAGCAGTTATGCCTAACAACCCCAAAGACATTACATAGAATCGAAAATGTATTTGAATAAAGATTTCACATTATCTACTCACTCAACATCTCACCTATTGCTGTACATTGTGAAACCCATCAGCTAATCGAACTTCAGGCATGTCTTTGAGATATAAAGACCTGGATGACCTGCAACCTTTTATTTCTGAACTTGGGAGTCATTTTTGGGAGTCAGCAGGTCATGTCCATTGTCCCTCATAATAAAACAAGTTAAGACAGCATTCTTTCACCCAAGCAATACTGCAAAATTACAGAACATCCTGTCTCAAGAGGATGCAGGGAAACTAGTCCATGCATTTGTTACCTCGAGACTACACTACTGTAATCCATTACTATCAGGATGTCCCAACAATTCTCAGCATTCTCAACATTCTTCAGAACACTGCTGCATTAATATTAACAGGAACTAGAAAAAGCAATCACATCTCCTGTGCTAACTTCTCTTCAGTGGCTCCCAGTAGAATTCAAAATCCTTCTCCTATCATACAAAGTTCTCAATGACCAAGCTCCATCGTATCGCGGAGAGCTCATAGGTCTATAGGCCTCGACTGCTGGGGGTTGCCATCAGCAACCCCCCCCCACCTCTCTCTCTTTTCCTCCCCCATGCATGTACATTACATCATTACATGTCTCTGGCTTTGTTTAATCCTGTAGTCTGTGTTTTTTCCCTACAGTCCTACAGATGCTGAATCATCTCTGCTCCATGTTCCCGCTCAGTTCCCATTGCTGCAGTAGTTACCTTTATTTATCATTACTCACTTCCCATTGTTACCTCTACTGCTAATATTTACTAGTGCACATTAAGAATTACCAGGTTGCAATCGCTGTATGTTTTGTTTGTATTTTCCGTGGCATCGACTCTTCTCCTGTTCTTGTTCGCTCTCCATCCCTCTACCCTCCTCGATGCTCATTCTCACTGCCTTTGCCCCCCCTTCTCTCCTCTCAACCCAGCCAGTTGAGGCAGATGGCTGCCCCTCCCTGAGCCTGGTTCTGCCCGAGGTTTCTCCTTGCCACTGTCGCCAAGTGCTGGCTTTTGGAGGGAAATGCTGGGTCTCTTTAACAACTCCATAAAGAGTTTGGTCTAGACCTGCTCTCTGTGTAAAGTGCCTTGATGTAACTTTGCTAGGATTTGGTGCTGTATAAATTAATTTGAAAATTCTGCATAACCCATTTCCATGATTATTCAAGTGTACTATTCCAACACAGAGCCACTACTACAGTCACAGTTCTCTCAGTAAAAAGGCACATTCTGAAAGATACATGAATATTAATTAATGAGATAAACCCTTTATTTAAACAAGATTCCTTCTGATATTCGTAGCAGACCAGACAAACCATGAGAGTAGAAAACATTAGTGTGAACTGCCTTGAAGAGCTGAATAAGTCTTAAAGTGCACTGACATCTTGTGGACAATGTAAGCTATTTCAGGTACTGTGTGCACTTTTTTTATTTTCAATTTCAATCTCATCTAAAAACTATTCCTGAGGCTTTTGAATCTATTTATCCACCAGAAAGAGTCAGATATTCTCTTGTGTGTAACATCTTGGTGGACAACCCTCTAAATATGGAAAACACTCTTCGCATTTGCAGTTGTTACACTGTACACAAATATATAAAAACAAAGAAAACCTAACAAGTTAGTTATCAGCTGCTCAAGAAAAGTTCTCCAGGAACAGGTAAAAATCAATTAAACTTTAGCGGCAAACCGAAGTGAAAGAGAAAAATGATCAGATTCAAATAGATTTTTATGAATAAACATCTTTTGAATATAAACTTCAGTAAAATATCTGAAAGTGGTGGGTCTTTGTTGTTGTTCCTGCAGCAGATGCTACCGTGAGATGGAGCTGGCATTTGATTGACTAGAAGAAGTAGTGGCATTGCTGAACTGTGAAAAACCACTATGACAGGATTTCAGACTGGTCATGGATCCCCTGGAAACAACAGAAAATGACAAAGACAAACATTAACTCTCAAATATGATACCACCAAAAATACATTGAAAATGTCTTTACTGAAATAAAATAAACACATTGCATATATTCAGTACATGAAATTGTCTCAAGACAACATTTCCAGAAATATCAACGGATTTGATGAATCCACATGAGAACAGTGCAGCCTGTGTGAACGACCACATCTGTAATACAAAGAAAACATGATACACTCCGCTCATAGATAAACTGACCTGAAGTCACGGGAGGCCAGCACCTCGGTGTAGTACATTATCTTACACTTGTGGGAGGAGACCTGCAGTGAAGCCAGGACATCATCCACACGAGGCAGGCTGGAGGCGGTGTAGGCTGGGGAGCTATGGAAACGCCACTGCAGGATGTAGAAGCCGGGCCAACGTGTTATATGGGAGCCCTGTTTGAACAGAGGAGAACGGCAGGATTTAGTTGAGGCTGTGATGATAAAGGATTAAGAAAGCAAACAGAAAGTGCAGTTCAAAGCTAAAGTAGACGGAGGGAAGAGTCCGCCGTCTTCCCTTCACCTGTACACTCTCTCCCTCCCTGCAAGTGAAAGCTTTCTCCACCATGCTGTAGTCCTGGCCCAGCACCCAGCTCCTGTCTATCAGCTGGACATTGACGGCCCCAAGGGATGGGATGCCATGGGTTCCAAGAGAGTCCTTCTTTGGAGCCTGAGGGGCCCTCTTCGAATGGTAAATGTTGAAAATCACCTCTCCTTTGCACACATCAAAGTCCCAGGTAATGACGGAGGAGGCCTCTGAAATCTCAATCAGCATCTGGGGGAAGCAACAGACAGCGTGCCATTATTGATGCTTCCTTGCAATGTAGATTTGTTCCAGGTGGTGGCACCAGAATCCACAGCATAACGAACCTTTAGCCAAAAATGGAATCCTGAAGTCAACTTAATGCAGTTTTGGGATAACTTTGATACATACACATCAGACACATGGATCAGATTGTTGAGACAAAGGTTGACACCGTACCTCACATGGGGCTCCTTTGAAGATACTGGCGCTCTTATAAATGGAGTCCGTCAATAGGCGGTTCTCCTCACTCTCCAGCTCTTCTGCTGTCCTGTACAGAGATTTGGGGACGAGGCCTCCTTCAGGGACGTCACACTAAAGAGATAAAAACAAAGGAAAAATAACATATGTCATATTTCTAAATCTGTGGGATTGTTTGTAATTAAGAGCTGCATCTGAAAATTTAATTGGTTCAATCCTGAGCATTAATATTAAGAAGCTTCAAGACATTTTTAGTGAGGCAACTCTGAAGTTATCCATTGAGCCAAGGGTAGTAATTTGATAAACTTGCTGGTGATGAAGTAATTAAGGGTGATAAATACTGGATTCTGAAGGTATATGTCTCATGGAGCACAGCAAAGAGAAGAAGTGATGTACACTTATTTTGAACAGAAAATATACAGACAGAAATCAATTTGTTGCCCAGCCGCTCTCACCACACAGTCTCCTTTTAAAAAGTCCGGGATAATCTCTTTGTCAATGTAGTCCACCAACCCTCCCGGACCTTGGTAGTCATTTCCAGCATAAACAAGAAACTTCTTTCGAGTGTTTTCATCAATCAAGGGACTGACCTAGAAACAAAGCACAAACAGACATTTGAGAAAAAGCACCAGGTTGTTTTTTTTTTTATGAATTGCAAAATGCAATCCATAAATCTTTGAATTATTAATGTTCACAGAGTAAAAAGGCTGGCTGGTAGTTGGTGTTGCTACACATCTTAAGACCTAAGCCTTAACCCTGAGATGACTCCAGGTCGGATGATCAGATATTAGTAAAACCGGTTTGAAACACAATGGTCTGTGCAGAGAAACAGTAATGCAGGATGATGCATTTATCTATAAAAAAACAACAGCATGTGAGTAGCAAGCACAAGATTTTTTTAGCGTAGCCCAACAATTCATTATTTAGCCATCTCTGTAATGGATGATTAAGTGCTGGAATCCAACCTCTAACTGAATCCCACCAAGGCCAGTTATGGTCAAGTTGTCAAGCTCCAGAATTCAGTAGGATGTGCTTCGGGTGAAGACTTTAACAGAATATGACATTTTTAATTTCCAAGGGGGGAAAAAATGACTTTATACTGTAATGCTGTTACTATAAACTGGACAGTGCTTCCTCACTCACTGGGTTAATTGTGTTAGCACAGCTTTGCTGTGTAATGGTTATATTTGCGCTTTCCTTGAAGTACCAGGAGTGTGGCATGTGGCGTAAAGTAGCTGTTAAGTACAGGTAAATGTGGGAAATTCAGTCAAAAGGAAAAAAGTTCTGGCAAAATTAAGAGGGGGGGATTAGACGGAGCTCTCCTTCAAGATCTTCATCTTAAAGAAATGAAACATGAAACACTTAACACATTGCACTTGAATCAGTATTCGACTTCCTGTAATCCAGATCCCAGGAGAGGGGTAGAAAGTCTAATTTCTAGTAAATTAAACTTGTGCACATGTGAAAAGAAATATACTAATGGAGGAATTGTGGCAGTTTGGTATATCTGCAGGGTGTTTTGAATGGAATTTTTATAAACAAATCTTTGAATGATGAATTTCAGGCTATACTACTTTATGAGACTTTAACATTAGACTTCACCCAAGCCTAGATACATCATAACCTTCCTTCATTGGAGAGATGTGTAAAAAAAAACAAAAAACGTGAATGTGTAAAATTAATTGTGGAAGAGTTGGACTGGCATTTTGTCGATTCTAAGCTTGACTACTTTTTTCTTTTTTAGAAGCTGTTGAGCAGGGTGATACATTGAAATACTAAGACCAAGGATCAGTCAGAAGGCACCCAAATTTCTTTAGATTGTGGATTTAATACCAGCTAGACCATTTCCTGGAGAGTCACCACAGAGATTTGAAATCAAATGAGGCAGAAGATAAGGATTGATATGAAAGATTATCTTGGGGAAAATGATTATGGGAAAATGTCCCCATATATTTTTTGGGAGGGGTTGCAGGCTATTGGTCTAACTTAAAGTGAAAGATCTGTGGACCCTTTGAATAAAGATCACATGTAACCATGTGACAGGCATAACTAGTCATTCTCAGAGAGAATCAGTGATTTCTTTCAATACTAAAAGATGAAATTCAATGTGGAAGTTATCTGTTGAGAAGTATAAATCTGGCATGAGTATATATCTGGCAGAAAAGATTGAAAATAACCTTTCTCCCAGATAATAAGTCTAGATCAAAACGGTTTTATTCAGCAGAGGCAGACGTGATAAAATTTGCAGAGTACAACATGTGACTGAACATACAGTAAAAAATATTTTCCAGACAGCATTATTAAGCCTTAATGCAGACAAGGCTTTTGATCCAGGCATTGTGAGACTTTAAACGGAGCAATACAAAAATTTGGATTTCATGGATTTTAAAAACCACTCACGCACTGTATAATAGCCCAAGAGCAAGAATAAAAATCAATGGAGCCATTTCAAAGTCACTTGGCCTGTAAAGTGGGGTCAGACAGCTGTGTTGTAAGTCTGTTACTGTTTGCAATGCTAAAATATTTGTTAAGTCAGATGATGACTCAGGATAATAATATTGTAGGCATATAAATGCCAATGAGTCAAGAGCTCGAAAAATCTGTCTTTGCAGAATCAAAGATGACATTTTTAATTAGAAATTACAATTAAATATTAGAATTATATTTATATATTGTAAATACTTGGTTATGGATTGAGCAGTCCATAGGATCAAATGTTGTGGGCACCATCTTACATCTGGTTCAGGTCTAGACTCACCATTGTCATTTAACAACACAACAAAACACAAATAGAATCGAATTCTGTGCAAACACAATGTCAATATAATAATAGCAATCTCCTAAGGTGCAAGCATGTCTGGTTTTAACAGGAACAGGAGATGGCACTCTGGTTGGTTGATTGCACATTATTGCAACACTGCCATGAGTAATTGAGAGTACTTCATACAACCCTTTTAAACCGAAAGTCAGGTGAGGTGACAATTTAATGGTAAAAGTAAAATGGATACATTCTGAGTGCATCTCCACCGCATGTATTTGGACCAGGCGTATAGGCAAGTTTCCATTAAATAACATTCTATTTCTTCATCTTTGTCACCTTACAATCATTTGTATGTTTATCAGTTGCATTTGAAAACACCCAATTAATTAATTAGGGCCGTTAAAGAAGCATATATGGGGGACTTAAGTGGAGTAAAATAGGAAGAACAAGTACAATCTACATAAAATTGAAAAGAGGAAAGTAAACGAACAGTTGCATTTCCAAGGAGGATATCAAGCTGACCCTCATTGAAGGCGTTTGGCTGGAAGTTTTGCAGTAGATATTTAATTCACACCTGATGTGCCAAGCGTCAGGGGGTGTGGAGAATCAGTGCATCCAGGGATCCAGTCACTATCCTTACATTTATTTTAGGTTTTAGATTTATGGAGGATTGGAGACTATATTCAGGGAAAAGGTCAATTTTAATTGGGGGGGGGGGGGTGGACCTTTTTGAGCTTCTTTGTTAAACATCCACAATTATTCAAACAAAACACCAGGTTCACACAAGCAGCCGTATTGTGCATTTGTCATTTTCTCTTATCTTATATGAGACATGATGACAATTGAGCTTAACGGGTTGAAAAGATGGATTAGTGTACAAGTATTGTGCTAAAGATGACCATGTAAACTGCAATTATCTGATTCCAAATAACGAAAAAGAGTTCACCTGCATTAAATATATATGTACTTGTACTGACCAATAACCTGTCAATGTGACAGACAGTCAGAGTGGTAAAGATGGACAGAGTGTAGATTACTGTTATCTTAATGAAGTTTAATATCTGAATTTAATGACACATCATGAGGTTTCTCACAGATACATTAAACTGATCTTGCGGTCAATCACTGCATAAATCAGTAATAGTGATCAGCTAGTTAAAACAAGCCTCCATCCTTAAAGCACTTAATATTTTTATTCCTTCTATTATTGGTTAAGTTTATATAACTCTGTGTTCATGTTATTACTTAAGGCTATTTCTCAGTTGTATATGATGGTTGTACTATATTCTAGAAACGACACTATTGCATATTTCTATGGCTCTGATTAAATTTCCCCAACAGGGATCAGTTAGGTCTCTGCATACAGTACTGCATACTGATGACTATAATTATCTTCATTTGCTGTTATTAGTTTTCTCTGGTCCCCCTTTTCTTTTCTGTTGTTTATCTTGTGCTCATTTTCACAATGCGGCTGGATCTCAGCCAAATATTTCGACTTTCTATCAAAAAGAAGACGCAGCAGCAGAGTTTACATCAGGCTTGGATGGTTAATCATATTATATATTTGCTCCTGAAATATAAACAAAGGGATTTACTCTCACCAGGGTCCAGAGCATCGGAAAAACTCGGGGCGCCCTCAAAATGAGGAGGCGGCCCAGAGTCTCGGGGTAGTTGGCTTCCACCACCTCGATGATTCTCAGCAGAGCCTTCACACCCGGCCTCCACAGGTGACGCATGTTAAGACCCTCCAGATCCACCAGGCAAGTCCAACAGCTGAGTAACATGTTAACACAGACAGACATGACTATACAACACTATATGTGTATATATATAATACACACACACACACACACACACACACTGACCCAAAAAAATGTTTTTAAGAATTCAAGCAAATGTTTATGCACCTAATAGGACATCCAAAGACTCTGGTGTTTTCCTCACAACGCCTCAGTCCCTCCTCAATGATAGACAGGACCTGGGTCATAAAACAGTAGCATCAACTAATCTGCGTGCATGTAAATACTGTGGGTGTATCACAAGACATTACCTGTTTTAGAAGGACCTCCTCCCCCAAGGCTCGTACCAAACCCTTAGTGTCCATTTGACCCAGACGCAAGATATACAAAGGACGACCACCTAAACACACATGCAAACATGCACAAACAACAACATGCATTCCAGAATCTGTCGATCTTTTATTATGGAGATGACTCTTACTCTGCTCCCACTCCTGTCGCCTATGTAAAGCCAGTATTTAGCCCTGCAGTAGATATTTATTTATTACGTGACCACTGAATTGACACTTCCTGTCTTACATCTCAACCTGAATCTGGGTGGATCACTGGAGCTGTTACATGACTCATTTTCAAACAAGGGAACTGAGACAGATGGTGCTCAGACTTTGCAGTCAATAATTAACTAATGTGAACTTAATAAAAACAGACAGCAAAACTGTTCTGCCTCTTTATATCCTCTGATAAGCGTAGCAGCCAGAGGACTAAAAGGAAAATGGGATGCTGTAAAGATAAATGGAAGAAGCATTGTTTACCTTTGTCATGGTGATTCCAGGCTCCAGTAAAATATTCCTGAAGCAGCTGTGGCTGATGCCATGTGTCTAAAAGGAAATCCACCTGATGTTGTTTCCTCCAGGTAAGAGACTGGCACAGAAGCTCCCTGGCCTTGTCAAGACTGAAATCTCTGGCCCTCAGGAAGCGCAGCACATGCTGATCCTTTGGAATCTGGACATAGCAGGCAGGGGTCAAAACTTCAGCACAAATTTAAAGTTAATGGTACTTCAAGAACAACAACAACAACAAAACAAAAATACTTTCCTTAGCCTTCCAACAACTGGCTTGATAATTTCCATTTGAAAATGTACATTTATGAAAAGCAATACTAACTTAGGTGTGGAAGTAGATGCTAAACAGAAGTCTACGCCCTGAGTCTATAAATAAGTGTGTATTTTGAAGAACTGTGTATTTTGAAAAGCTTTTTATTGGAATAAATGTGTTTGGATATGTGCAACCTTGCCCTTGTGGGTTTCCTGGAGCCACTGGCGCAGTCGAATAAGACAGCTCTCCTGCAGAGGCGTTAAATCACCAAGGTAACGTCTAATGTAGTCAGCATCCAACTTGTCTATGGGCAGAAACACGTGTACAGTGTGAAGTTGGCACATAATTCATGTATCACCTGAAGACATGAAGAGCTGCTCTCAACACCACACAAAGGTGGCTAAAGGCACAAAGTGCCTTTTTCTGACCTTCACATCCTTCTTAACGTGTGACTTTGCAATGTCTGTTAAGGTAGGGAAAGAAAACACATGATGTATGGTGCACAGCCTGGGAATTATTATTTTTTTTCATCTCACGGACAAATCTTCAGCTTTCAAAACATTACTGCTAATGCAGACTGACCAACACCTTGACTACAATATGTTTCAGTTGTGCACAATGCAACACTGACCATCAGGAGAGCCGACCACTTGCTCTGTGGAACAGGCTGTGTTTTCCTCATTGGCGCTGTTCACTGGGATGGCTCTGGCAGCAGAGGGGGGCAGCAGCTGCAGCCTGGCAACAGCAGCGCCAGAGACAGCAGGGGGTGTCCAGCGAGGTATGTGAGTTACTCCTTCCTCCTCCAGCTCTCTGAGGTAGTATTCAATAATTTCTTTACCCTACAGCATTGGTGAGAAAATAAGCATTGGGAAAAAATATTTCAAATACTCAACCAAATGGAGGATTGGAGGTATCTACGTTGCAGTATGAACAGTGCAAAGGTGCAAACCTTTTTAATGCTAGCAGCATACTGTTTCATAGCTATCTTCTCTGCTGTGCTCTCAAAGCCAAAAAAGGACTTGATATCAAGACTTGCTGTCTGTTCAAAGCATGTCCAGTCCTCATTCTCTGGATGAACCTTTGGCAGACAAATAAAAATACATCATGGATCTGTGAGAGTGAAATTAAGTAATGTAAGGTATTCATATGATTGCTCAGTAGGTACAAAGTAGCTAGTTAATTTGAAGCTGAAGAAAAGCTATTGCTGAGCAATTATTTTTTAGAAAGCCCAGAAAATGGAAGGTGACTGTAGAGTAGCCACCTGCTGGCTTACTGGGTGGAAGGACAAACTTATGGAAACCAGATGCAGTAGTCGTAATCATGTCTGTAACTGATTACATTTTTCTGCCTGTCTTTTTCACCATATACTGCACCAGCCCTAAGAGGGGCTCCATGCAGATCCCTGAGATCATAAAATGTGTTCCACACATACAATACAGATACAATCAAAGCAATGCAAAAACAAAGAGCAAAGAAATCAAACTAATATTCTGATTAGAGACTCACCGTGTAGTTGCAGCACTCACAAACAATTACTCTGTTGGAAAAAGTCTCATTGTGGACCTCGATGTGGAGCGTCCTGTCTCTGCGGTTTAGAGTGTTCTTCTGGATAAAATACAGATAGTCCACGCCAGCAATCTGCATAAAGCAGGTTCATGACAGGTTATTTATGAAAAAGGCCTCTGATGCCATAGTGGTGTTGTGCTACACTTAAACAGTGAAACACTGGTATGCAAGATCGCCTTAAAAATGACTGAGGAGAAAAATAAAAACATCTTAAGTTTTCCTCTCTCCAAGGAGTCGCTGTTGCTTATTATAGCATCTTGCATGGTTATTTCATGGCCTTGACTCAGTAAAAGGTCAGGGGAGAGGTACCCTTTTGAGAAGCCGTGGAGCATCAATGTCGATTGTACAGCGCCTCTCAGTTATCAGCACGGCCCCGTCCTCGCTTTGATTTTCACTGACGACCTCACTGCCAGCAAACACTGGGATCAAGGGGCACTTTGGGAATCTCCTGATGTATGCCTGAGAATGAAAAATTTATCACAGGAGAAGGAAATTCACCATCTGCATTTAAATTTATTTAAAGATTTGCTTCTTCTTTTTTTCGTTTCTTTTTTTTTTTTTTTTTTTTGGAAAATGTGTATGAGTAATTTCTGGGTTCTCTGATTTTACGGTGTTCTTTTCTTGGGCATTTAACAGTTATCAGCTTGAAGTGTTTATTTTAATACATCAGCCTACAGCTGTGGCCGTTCTTACAGACAGTGATTGCTGTGTGCTTTATTGCCCTCAGCATACTGTATGACCATCTGTCCAGGCCAATTTCACAAGAGCCAGCCTGTCAATATTGATTGAGTCTCCAAACAGGCGTTTCAGGATACGCAAAAAATAGCTCTCTCTCTGTGGAATTAACAGCAGTGCAGCGTTTACTGATAAAGTACTGACAAGTAACCAAGGCAAGGAAGGAACTAGAACACTATGATATAAACAGCTGCCTGTTTAATGTTTTAAAGCGACAACAAATTCGTTCACCACAGGATCAGCCCTACTGCTGTTACTCTTGGTTTTCTCTGAGCTATAGATGTGGCAGCCACCAACAACCTGAACTGGTACGATTTTAGTAAATCATCCTGGTTGCCTAAGAGACATACGATTCTTAAGGTTTGATGAGCTAAGATGACTGTTCTGGTTCTAAAAACAGCTAAAGCACAAGAAGACCGACGTGTTGGTCTGCCAGCAAGACATGCATTATACAGCACAGCAGACAAGCAGTGTGATCACTAAGACGGCATTGTTGCCCATGCAGTTTACTGGGAAAAGGTTTCCTGTTCTGTGTCTGGAACACCATGCTACGAAAACATTATGTTTGACTGATTGCTGACAAACCAAATCTTTTGTCTTTACGCTTCCTTTCAGAGTATTCCATGTAAAGAAATGTGATGGGAGAAAATTCATCAGAAACAGCTTCCACTACTTAACACTAATATTTTTCACATTAGCCAGCGTCAGCCAGGCATAAGAAATTTAGCTTGTTTACATGAAAACAAATCCACAATATTTGTATTACATGAAGAGCTGGTAAAGATGTTTCACGACGGGCACAACGATGATGGTGCAACTTAAACATCCAGTGAGATCCAGGACAGCGATTAGGACTGTTAGCTGCAGCAATAACTGTCAGCAAAGGAACTGATGAGAAAACTCAGAGATGAATAAGAGCTGAGGAGGGGGGCGGACTATCCACTGGAGTCTCTCCTTTATGTTTCCTATCTTTTCATGTGAGCTGTTATTTGGGTTGGTAAATGGAGACTGTGTAGGAGTTAACTTGGACTTATGTGGAGGTGGGGTTATAGCCTGCAGAGCAAAGTGTCACTGCGGCATCACAGTCTTCACCCCACTTGCATAAGTCTTCAGCTTAATATATAACTGCGAAGAGCGAGCAACAGCAGCGAGAGCAGACAGTGAAAGTGGGTGAAACCTGCCTGCCTCCCAAGGAGCTCTACAGTCATTTCACTCTTGTCCTAATTTTGCTTCACACAGTTCCTGTTCTTAAAAAAAATCCAAAGCATTTGTTTGTACGTGGCAGACGTAGCAAGTAATTTCTCTCTCATAATAGCACCCATTTTCCATTCAGTGACAGCGCATTCATCACATGATTAATAAATGCTTGTAATGTTTGCTCTTTCAGTAAATTTGCCCCCCAGCATGACTGTTAAACCCCGCTGCTCTAAAACCAGAATCTACTGAATATTGCATTATGCCATTGATCTATTACCTTAAGAGAGCTGTAAACATTTCTGGTGATGAATGATTATGGCTGCCTCTTATCTCAGCATGACATCAAATTTAGTCTGCTGCCCATAGAAAGGAGAGAAAGTGAAATGATCTAGCTCTCCTTATTTCCTGATCTCTAGTTAAATACCATACGACAACAAGGAAATACACAAGGCAAGTTTTAATAAGTTACAGGGTTAGGGTTAACCCTAACCCTTGACAAATATATACTACCTGTGCAACTTTAAGATATAATACAAGTAGCCTGGCATTGAATTGAGTAAAATGAAATTCAGAAAGAAAAGCCCTTCATAGATGGAAGGACTAAAAAGCTGATTTTTCAGGTATTGCTGTATGTACCGCCTCATCTCACAAAATCTATCACAGCTGAGAGTTTATCAAGGGCACATAGGCAGACACAGTACTTAGACAAATCTCTCAGGGTTGTTTTTTTTTTTTTTTTTTTTTTTTGCATAAGGGCAGACGTAGAGGATTTTTAAGGGGAGCAAGATCAAAGAGTAGCAATTCTGCAAGGTCATGCAATAATGATGTCATGTGATATTATATAACAATGATCCGGATCAGATCTGGCCTTTACACAGACTGGACATTGAATGAACTTACCGCCATTATTAACTCAAATGGATGTTTGTAGACCCGGACTGGAGACTGGTATTCCTGCACCATGGCTGCTGTTCAATTCCCAGGACTCTTCTAGGGAGACAAAATCACTGGCTGCAAAAAAAAAAAAAAAGGTCAGTGATCTGCAGGAGTTACTGTACCGTGTCCCCGAGTCAGCTGAGAGACGTTCAGGGGAGCGATGACACTCGCATGACACCGGTTTGCTTTGGGTTCAGTCTCCAGCGCACAGCTGACCTTTATGGTCTGCATTGTTGACAGGAAGAAGAAAAGTTGGAGAAAAAGTTTGCGGGGCAGCCATCTGGCAAAAACCAAACATGCACGAGGAGCTTAAAGAGTGTAACATGGACTTACATCAGATTAAAATCAGGGTCCGTAAACGTCACTGCGGCGGTTCAGCCGTCTGCTTCCTCATGCTGTCAGCTGAGAGGACAAAGTATCAGATCCGCAAAACGTGAACTACCCCAGGGCTTTTCCGCCCGTCTGTCCCCCAGAGTGCCTCCGTGTGACTGTTAACCCCGCCCCTCTCAGACAAATAGGAAGGAAGTGCTAACGCCCCTTTGAAAGTTCGCAGTTATACTTAATGGCGTTTTATTGTGAAATGCTCAGACACCAGTTTTTCACATTTCTGAGCATTTTGAATTGAGCTAATAAAAAAGTATACTGTAGAGCAAAAGGCTAAACCAGCTAAAATCTGATTAATATTATGAATTTCTGGATGTGTTCCCATATCCTGATTAGAGCTGTCTGCTTCACACATTCAGATTTACAGATTTAAGTATGAGTTAATCAGTCAATTACAGCAGACTGAAAGAAATCACATTCTGAATCCATCAACAGTAGTTGAAAAATATTGATTATTGATACATCGATAATGAAATTAATAATAACGATGAAGATGTTTCAGGGTTAAATTTAAATATGTTGGTAATCGCAATATTTCCAGAGTAAAATGAATCAAAAGTTTCCCCAGTAGTGTTTTATAGTACTTTGTAAAAGATGCAGTATTATTTATTTTTATGTGGCCCTGCTGTGGCACAGATTAAAGCACTCTTCCTGCCTTGATGTACAGAATGACTGAAGTTTAAATAAACAGCAGCACCTTACTTTTAAGATATCTGTCTTTGTAGGATGGAAATCAAGATCTGTCACTGGCGACTGACTTCACACTTTTAGGCGTTTAATTTATGTTTGGCTCAAAACCAAACATAAATTAAACTTTGACCCTAAAGTCTTCCGAGATGACACCACCCTTGAGTTCTTTTCTGTGGTTCCACCATTCTTGGCCTGATAATCACTGGTGAATTTGCTTTTCTGTTAGATTTCTTGTACAGTGTGCAGATATTGATTGACAGCATTGTAATAATAGGCTGTGACATTTTTTTTCTGTTATTATTTTCCACAGCCATTCATTGTCTCTGGACTGGCTCACTGTAGCTGTTCCAAGGCAATGCAGCTGGTCCCACACTGAAACTCCTGAAGCAGCATCTGGATCTGGCAGCCAACAAAAGGTACTCAAGTCCAGCTGGGGACATCCTAAGAAGGGGAAGTGGAGTTGAGATAAGCTTTTTTTCTCCTAATCAGCCTCAGGCAAAAAGAATAATGCCACTATGAAGCAAGCTGCGCTCAACATGTCTCCACAGAGTTCTAATTGTGCCACCTTTTTGCAATTGTACGGTCACAGTCCTTTTCAGAAGACATCACAAAATATGAAAGGTTAATTTCTCACTACAGCTTTGCTTTTTAAATCATGGCAACCAACCACATTGCTTTTTGTGTGGCTCAGGCTATTTAAGATGTTAAAGTTCAGGCTTTGTTCAGACAAAATAAAATGGAATCACCTTGTGTATAAAAAAATATCATAACAGACAAAGAAAGACGTCTGCAGACATTGGATTTAACCAGAAATCCTTCTTTGCTTGTCATTCTGCAACTTATTTTCCTTCTCTACTGTGTTTTTTCTGTGGTTGTTGTTGTTTTTTTTTTTTCTAAGTAAAAAGCTATTTGATTTGACACTCTAATTAAGCGGCACAAAAAGCATCCTTGACTCCACTCTGACAGTAGTGATCACTTTGAATTTCATATCCTGAAAATGGAGTCATCCATTCTTCCTATATACTATATTCACTCACATATTGCCAGCTGTTGGTGCTAATAGTAGCTAGGAAATAGGAAATAGGAAAATGTGAGTCTTAAGTAAGCTGCTCTTGTCCTCCCTGCTCTCAGCTCATCGCTTCCCAGAGTTCATCACCATTTTTCCTTCCTCTTAGCGCTGTCTGATTATCTCTAATAATGACTGAAGTACTAATGTACAGCTCCACTGTGTGCATCACAGACTCCTCATTGACTTTCACATGCCTCATACACTGTTGCTCAGAGCTGAAATCCCAGGAAGTGAAGTGAATGCACCCGTACAGATGTTTATCCATGCATCGCTAATAAACCTCATCAGCTGCTCAGGCACATAAATAAAATAATAATAAGAACAGAAAGTAGGAGCTCTTTTAAAAAACAGATTTTTAATGACATTGTAAGTATCTGCTCATAAATGAAAGGACTATATGACCACCATCTAGGGATCATTCTGTAAACAAACACATACAAATATTCACCAGCACCCAGACATGTGGAAGTTTGACATATTTGTTTCCTCTTTCAATGCAACGTCTCTTAAAATAGATGAAAGATTAGAATGCCACTAGAGTAACGCAGGTGCTATTGCTTGTGGCTCTTCATCTTGATTTGTTAGAGTTTAATTTTGGCTTCTGAAACTTTGCGTTTTTCCTCATCTGAAGGTACCTCAGGGAGGAAGTCTATCTGAATTAAAATGGAAGCCATTTCAGAGGGAATAATAGATGGAGCTTTAAGGAATTCAAAATGATTTTCAGAGAAACACAGAATTTATACAGACGGTTCAAAATTTTGCATTGTGAATGAAATCATTTAAAATTCAATTAAAGCACCCCCTTCCACATTCATATCCAACTTTCAAAGTCCTGAAAAATATTCACTAAGCGTGTGTATGTGTGTGTTTAATGTGTGCATTTGTGTTTCTCTATTTTGAATAGGGAAAGTATTGGAGTGCAGTGATTACAGTCGACTTGTGAGGGATAACAGATATCAGCAAATATCTTTCCCTCCTTTACTGACAAGATGGTGCCAACCAGTCTCTGCTGGTTATGCACACAACACTCTTCACATTAATCTCATGTCCTTCTCTCTGCCTCCCGTGGTCATCTGAGTCCAAGGAAAAAACAGTGTATCCGTCCCTGTCCTTCCATGTCAAGGTTATGTCTTTTTTCTCATTCTCACATCTCACTGTGCGTGATGTGTCCAAACCTCAAACTGGTACAAAAGGTCCAATGGACATGACATTAGGACGATGCTTTTTATGTCAGTTGGACCCCACAAGCTGCCTCCAAACCATATCTACCACCATAATGCAAGCAATCACGTGTTATTCATCTGTCACTGGCTTCAAGTACATTTCCAACTGCTTTCAAACAGGCTCAGTTAACTCCTCTGCCCCAAAAGCTCTCATTTGACTCGGCTCAATTGGAAAATTACAGCTAGAACTGTAGCTATGTCCTGGGTTCATAATTGGTTAAACCTATCAGCAGCCTTTCAGACAGTGAATTATAATTTGCATTGTAATTCACCAACATGTGCCCCACAGACAAAGCACGTTCTTTATTGTAATCCTGTTTCACTGGACATTTGTTCAGTGTTTTGTGGCAAGAGCAATGCCCTTATCTTATAATGCTGAAGTATCGGTACAGGGACCACCGCTCTTTGAAGAATTCAGTTACACCCTACATTGTGTCCTACATCTCAGTTTGAGTATGAATGATTTTAATTTGTTTACAACTCCCATTCCCCCCCAAAGAAATTGGGACGCTGCCATCAAATTCAGCTAATATTTTTCCATAAAACGGTAAAATGTCTCAGTTTCAGAATTTTATATGTTGTTTATGTTCTATTGGGAATAAAACATGGGTTTATGAGATCTACAAATCAAGACATTCAGTCTTTAGTTACATTTTACACAGTGTCCCAGTTTTTGGGGAATTTGGGGTTGTAAATAAAACAGAATCCTGTTTTCTTGTTGTTGTTGTTGTTGCTGTTGTTGTTCCCTTCATTTTCTCACAAAATGTCTGGTTTTTAATATTCTACTTTACCAGCAGAATTTTTTTTTTATATTAAAGAAAAATAATCTTTTTTTAATCAGCAATTCTAAACAACCTGTAGGTGTGCATGAAAGTGGTAATTGTTGTTTGACCTTTGTAGGATAAGTTGTAGAAGAAAATTATGTAAATGCATTTCATTCAGATGAATAAGAGTTAAAATAGCATACTGTCAGGAGGTTACGGGCAATAGTGCATCGACAAATACTGAAAAACACAAGTTATTTTAATGAAAGTGTTGGCAACATGCTGGAAATATTCAGCTTTTTTCACATAGTGGGGCAAATTTGAACAAAGCAAACTAAAACTGGCCAAGCCAATGAAATATAAGAAATGTCTACCCTCAGATAATTAAAATGTAACATTCATTTCATGGCATTGGCTCTTTGGAACAGGTGGCTGACAGGTGGTTCTGATGGAGGGGCTGAAGTGGGAGAGCAGAGAGAACCATTCGTCGAGAAAAGTAGCCTGGAGGCTGATCCGACTCAAGAGATAGGTATGTTGTTCTGGATAATCTGCTCATTATAGCAAAATTTACTGAGGAAGATCTTTTTTCAAATCAAATTTAACAGCGCCGCTTTGCTGCACACTTACTCCCCAACTACCCAGAGGAATGAGATAAGACGTTTTCAGTATTTGATTGCGTGATTTCATTAGGCTTGATTCCTTTTGGAATAAAGGGATTGAAGAGGAAAAACTGGCAGATATTTTATTGTTGACATTGCAAGGCGAACACATGATGATGATGATGATTAAATGTACTGAATAAAAACTAGAGGCTGCAGGCATATGCAAAGTGACTCTCATTGTGGTGACTCCTTCGTTAGCTGTTAGTGAGTTTTAATGAAAGCAGCATTCCTTTTTTCCTAGTTGAAGTGAATTATGTAGTGCATTCATATTCGACTGGACTGGAATTACTGGCAAAAATGTGCTCAACTGTCTCCATGCAAATATCAAGAGACAAACATACAATCCCTGATGAAAACTCTGCCATCTGTGATAATGAATAGTTAATCTGTAGATTTGCCAGCTGGTCTGCTGAGACACCAAACGCGCTGGCTTAAAGGTCAAACTACAAGGTGCAAGTGTAGGCAGTTTATTCATGATGCAACTCCTATCAGCTCCACAGGGGGATTGTTTTAAAGTGAGTGGGAAGGTTGCAGGTGTGATTGGATGGCAGTGGCAGTACTCTCAGGGTTAAACACCATTAATATGATGCATAATTACTGATGTGTCAGATACGCTCGTTGCTTCTGTCACACATGCACCAACAGAGATGTTCTCTAACTGTCCACTTGAGGTCCTCAGTCTATTATTAATAATGTACACGAAAATCCGACTTCCTTAAAACGATGGGGGTTAAAGTAAGTGACATGATGTATAATGGCAAAAAACACACGAGCATCAAACCAGGATTATCTCATGGCTGTTGGTCCCGCAGGAGAGGTCTCTCCCTGCAGGTGGAAGTTAGTGCTGTAGGGCCCTGGATCAAGCTGACACACCAGACTAAAACACCTTCTCTTCCGTTTCATCCATAAGAACAGCCTGCAGCCTGCCCAACGTCACATAAATCTTAAAATTCAGAGCGCCTCCAGAAAATCTCTGAAGTGCCATGTGGAGTAAGACAGTGACTGTAAGGTGAATTGACGGTAAGGTAAAGTCTGTCAATAGAGTGAAGCTCACCAAAAATATGTTTGAGCATCTGTACATGTTTGGCAGACAGATTGCAATTGCAGAACTGAACTGGGTTCTATGCATGGAGTGTTTTTTTCACATTATAGGCAGTTTCACTGATATACCATTGACACACACACACATAGCGTGAGCAGATTTACATGAATTCTGAAATGCTGCTTTATCTAAATGAACTGTCTGAACCTCATGGATTTTATTTTTTATTGAGTAAGAGAAGAGAAACTATGCAACTATTTAATGCAACTGGTGCAATGTGAATGCAATGTCTGAGATATTCTACTTGTGCTTTTCTTTCTTTCTTTCTTTCTTTTTTTTTTTTATAAACTGTGACATGCTTTCCTCCCCTGATCCACCCCCACACACTAACCCTCTTTAATAGCAAAGCTTTTTGCTCAGCACACTTATGAATGTAGTCTTAAAGCTTCCAGGTGAGGAAAACGGAGCAGGCACGGATAAGCATGCAGACAAAGAGCAGGTATTTTGGCATGGCCTAATTAAGACTGGCCAAAATGTGGAGTCATGTCAGTTCTCGATAAACGAATTAGATTCAGCCAACTATTCATCCCACAGATAGAGGACGCCTGGGAGGGGTAGCAGAAATTAGTCGATGCGAGAGAAGAAATTTGCCTATCCACGGAAAGGAGGAGATATTTTTGTTGTCTGACTTTCATCAGAATCGTTAAATGTGTATTACAGTTATGTTTACTGTCAGCAGAAAACAGTGGGACTGCTGCCTCTTGTTGTCACCTTAACACTTGTTTTAAGCACAGTGTGAGAAATCCAGCTCTCCACACATCAGCGTGAGCACACTAAAGAAACTGTGACACACTACGGCACGCATTCAAAGGCTGATAAAATATACTTCATCCATCTCCATTAAAATCCCGCCACATCAAACTGTACTGCACATGTAAGGACAGGACCTGGAACGAAGTGGTGACACGACGTGTGATAGATGAAATCCCATGTCTCTCATTAAAAAGAAAAACAAGTTCTACTGCTGCATACCTGTACAAAGAAACATAAAGCAGACTTCAAACTGTGCATCTAAAAATCACAACACAATTAAAACACAGAAGGTCAGGTAATGCACCAGGAATTGGCAAAACTGCATCTAAGAGCAAAAAATTCCGACAAAGGATATGGAGAAAAGGGAGAAAGACCACACAGATGGGGAAAACGGATGGGCAAGGTTAAAAAACTGTCCTAAAAAATAAATAAATAATGAAATAAAAAATGTTTTAAAACGCAGCAGGTGACTTAGTCATGCTTCTTCCAGCTAAAAAAGCATATTAGCCCTGACAGCATACAGCACAACAACACCTGTGACATTTTGTGACCTCCGCAAATGCCAAAACTGTCACGGTTAAAAATACTTCCACGTTTGCTCACATACAGCTATCATGGTTCAATAAGCATATAGCTGAGAGATCAGCGCTAATAGGCAGGGTGCGAGTGTGTTAAATTGTTGCTGTGGCATGCAGACATCAATGGCTGCAGAAGAGTGTCAATCTACATAGCCGACAGATGAAGCCAATTCTGTGTCAAGTAATAATGATTTCAGAATTGTTAATTCGTAAATATATAATCTCTTCTGATATGGAGATTTACAATGCACCAAGTCTGAGACACAATGTGATGAACGACTCTTCCCACAATCTGCTCAGATCAGTCATCTTGATATATGCCTCCATTGCCCTTTCATATTCAAATGAGGAAAACATCGGGGCCAGGCAGCTGTGGAGGGAAGAGCCGATTGAGGAGATTTAAAGAAGTAATCATCATCTTGTCCCGGCTCTGTGACAACATATCAGAGAGAGGAGGTGGTGATCTTCAATGTCTTTCAATTTAATGGAGATTTTCAACTTGTTACGTCGGGCAAAACCACGTCCAAATGTTGTGTTAACTGCTGTTAAACTGCATTGACTTAAACATGATTTGATGATTCGTAAATGATGGAGGTCATGACACTGCTTTCTCATCTTGTTAGCAGTCAGGGTGTCCTCTAAAACACAACTGCATTCCAGATCAGCATATCAATAACACTGCCATGTCACTAGAGGAAATAGGATTACAGTATTTTAACAATCAAACAGGAAGCAGGCGCAGTGACCTCACCTGGGCACAGCCAAAGGACACTTTCTTTACTGGTGGTCATATACTGAACTATTTGTTGGCTTGGTGTAGTGATTTAGACTCAGCCCTGGCAGCCTCATGGTGACAGTAGGACTCCGAGGAACCACAAATATTAGAACTCTTCCCTCCCTAAAATATGGAGGAATGGACACGTCTGGCCCTCAGGACACAGCAAGGATGAATCCTTCAGATACTGCAGGCTCTAAACTGGGCAAAGCATACTGTAAATCTTCTTAATAGTGTCTGTGGCGGACCACCGAGCAACACAGAGCTGAGGGCATTAGAGGCCGATATCACAGACTGATATTGGTTTACATTGGCTTGCATCCAGCTTTACATTTAGCAAAAAACACAAAAGATGGTTAGTTTCAGAGTAGTGAGTCAACGGTTTGACTAAATATTGCATATCTGCATGTATCCAGCAGTTACAGTGTCGGACACCATGTTTGCAGAGGATGATTCAAATACCAAAGTACCAACCCATTTTTTTCCCCTTGTCCTTGTTATTATGAGCAGTGTGCCCTGACAATACTAAATTATACAGTGAAGTGGAAAACATACTAATAAATCTTTGTAGTGTGGCTTTTGCTTGTTAGCATTGTGCAGCCCTGTAAATCTGACCCTTACTAGAATCATGCTTACTAAAACATGTGCTTCGTCATTGCACAGTATTATACGACTGCAAACCAATGTGGCCTATTTTTACTCTTCCATCATGCAAAAAAAGTTCTTTTTAATTTTCAATACTGTCCTCTGTAGGGACCCAGTAACTAACCTAAAGCACAACACAAATTGCAGGCGCTATTATGCCTTACCATGACTGCTCATTAATCTTTGGAGAGGAAGAGATCAGTGACTGCGAAGATTGTATTTACTTTACCGCATGTTTATTAGTTCAATTTGGAATGCATTTCATAAAATGTCTTTGGGTTATTTTCCTCTGAGGCCCCGCAGGGGGACTCTGACGATGCCCTGCTGTCAGATTGACTTGGAGTCACATAACAGTGGTGACATGTAATTAGTGAGCCCCGACAAGAAGGGCCAACAGCTGTGTCCGTCAGTGCGGGGAGGGGCCTAACCAGTTCGATCAAAGATGGAAATTTGAGAGGGGAGATGTGACAGAAGCCTGTCTCTCTGATTTATTTGTTCGCCCTCATGTCATTGCACTGCCTGCTATCACATACCCACATCAGTCACACACCCCTGCTTCTTTTTAGTGTCAATCTGTATTCCATGGAGAATAAGCAGGCCATTGTGAAGCTCTAACAGCTCAGGAAACAATACTCTGTAATTACATTGTCAACCGGCGTTGAGACGACTTGTGTATGTGTATGTGTCTTAAGTGATTGGATTCCGTAACTCCTGCAGTTTTACTTTTATTGGATTTCTCAAAATAACTGAAACAGCATGCAGATTAACTCTGATAACTGACAGGACAATTATTCCTCTCTTTAAGAAATAATTGAAACTTAAGGAAAATAAAGTTACTGTCTGGAGAAAGCCTAAAAGAGGACTCTTGTGTCTTATGTTTCTGTTCTGTGTTTCTGCTGCCGTTTCATTTGGAAAGCTCAAAGAACATCTCTCGCTCTGATGTCCCACGAGGACACACACCAACAGACACAACACTTCCCATTATACAAACCTTAACTCAGTCATGGATTAAACCACAGCAACACCCAGGAAGTCAAGTGAACTGATTAGCCAAGTGCTGAATCATTTATCAGCCGTCATCTTTTGCCTGTTAACTGTTGGCTGAGGGTCCCATCTAAAGCAGTTAGGGGAGAAAGACCACCTTTAATCATGAGTAAACATCTTAATGATGTACCACACAGCATGTGAGTTTTGGCACGGGGCCATTTGCCACTTAAGGGGCATCGTCTGTGACCGAGCTGGCACTAAAGACATCGGGCAAAACTGATACAGAAAGGCTATATCATTACAGCATCACTAATAATCCAGATGAAAACAGAACTGTTCAGGAAAATGTTTTCCAAACTTATTGGCTACTTGTCAAATCCCTTTCTCTTTTAAAAATAGTCATGAAAAATGGCACAAATCTGATGTCTGTGTTGCATGTTAATTAGTTTCTTCTTTTCTTTTATTAAGCATTCAAACCGGGTAACAGTAGAACGGATAACTTTTTATTAGATTATATAAAGATGCTGTATCGTGATTCCACAGCTAACAAGGTCTGACGCTGCAGTATACTAGCATCACTGTTTCCTTGTATCAACATGAATAACTACATGTTGTAGACCTTTTGCCTGAAACATGAAAAATCAGCTGTAGCCTCAGTAGTTTACTATGCTGAGCCATGAAACACTTAAGAGCAGTTTATCCAGTTCAACTGTACTTTGCAATATTCTCTAACAGTGTTTTAGACCAACTCACCAAGTTTAATCATTTGCACATAGCAGCTACATACATCTAGCATTAAAAAGCAGTTCTCCTTTAAATGGAAAATAAATTTGGTTATTCTTGTAAATCATTATTATTATTTTTTTTTTACATTCTTCATATTTTCTACATGCATATCATATGTTTATAGGCTGTTTGTTTGCACTTGAGGATGTCTTCTGTATGTGTGACCAATACAGCTCAAACGGTCTACGTACAAGCAATCATCGATGACGCTACAGCTTTTCATGCTGGTACAGCAACATCTTAACGGTATCTCCCTCTGCAGCTGATTACTAAGATCATAACTCTTCAGTACATACACAGACACGTTCAGTTTCTATCTCCTTCTCCTCCATAGCCCCTTGCACCTCACGCATCCATCCATAGTTCACTAAATAACTCATGAGAACATGTAGCATGCTGGCTGTAAAACTGTATGACGCCTTTGATGTCTCCAGAAACTTTTACATCAAGGTCCCAATAATCCTGATCCAAGAAAATATGTTTTCTATGATTCCCATTTGACAGCACTAGCTTTATAGTGTATATCCACAGTATGGTGTTTGTAGAAGATCACTTTGAAGTTCCTTTGACAAAACCTAATAAAAACTGTCATATCCACGTGCTGCCTTTTCCCTTTCTGTTATATCTCTCCCACTCCACTCTTTTCAGACTTTTAGACCCAGCCCCCCGCCTGTAATCCCTCAGCTTCGATTCTTATTCCCACTTTTCTATCATCTATCATCTGTCTTCTCATCTATATCTTCTTTCCTTCCAATTAATTTCCTCTGCAAGATGGTCAGTCTTTTTCCACTTTTCTCCGGTCCGTCCAATTCCTCTCATAGCTTCTCCATCACTGATACTACAGCTTGACAGTCTACTCAGACAACTGGGTCATGAGGGCAGATGGGCTGTCTATAAGGGATGAGCCTACCTTATTTGTCAGGACTGGGGGAATAACCACAGACCTCTCGTCAGTCAAAAGCTGCCACACTTCAGCCACAGAGGGGTGTGGGGCGTTGGTTCGTCTATGTCCAGTGAGCTTCACACTCAACTGGATAGATTCAGTAATGAAGTGGCCTTTGCAGTTTTGTAGAGACTGACAGTCAGACAGCTGTGACCGATGTCGCCTGGATGGTTGTGGCTGCAGCTGCCAGCTGGCACTGTGAGCCATGGCCAAGGATGACTCAGTAACTTCTTGACTTTTCTTTGTGCTCTACACTGCTACTTAGAACATGCATTACTGAGGAAATAGCCCACATACACATAGTAAATGTGTCCATTTACTGTAATAGGATGGAACATCCAGTGGAATGAGGTCTGGAAAGCCATTCGGTCACCAGGAAATGTAACAGATATGAATCTGAACTCAAATGACTCCCAGACTCATAATGTTAACACTCTTCTGACTAGATTTTCAAGATTTGAAACTTTTTTTTCTTTTCACTTTTTTGAAAATTCAAGTGGAAGTAGTACAGAATATAATCATACAAAAGAGAAACTGAAACTGTTGCCTGTTTTCCAGTAAATGAATAATTTAACATTTTAGGAAATGTGTTCATTTAGATGAGTCAGCGGAGATGATTGATACCCCTTCCATATCCTTAAACCACGGCCAGCAGCTGGTTAGTGAAATTTAGTGCAACAAACAACGATCAGCAGCTTTCTTTCTCTTGTTTGATTCATTTACCTGAAAACAAAATGGGTGCTTGCCATTGTTGCTCGCACAAAATAATTACTGAGTTTTAGAGTTATTGCTGGTATATTCCAATATGTCTACTCACTAGTTGACACGTTCTATCTATATTATATCTATCTGCATAAAAATAGCTACGTGTAACACATGATGGCACTTTTTCAAAATGTCAATTTGTCAGTTTTACAGGTGCATGCAGGATTTTGTGAGCACAGCGAGCCGTTGACCTTGTCATTGGTCATTATGCTAGCTACACTACGCAGCATATCCACTGCAGCTGCTGGCTGTAGCCAAAAGATAAGAGTTGGTATCAGTTTGCTCATCCAACACTTGGCAAAAGAGTAAATGAACAAATGTGCTTTTGTTTGTTTTGTTTCTGTTTAGTCTGCGTTAAAACCCAAGTGAGAGCAAATCATATTTTTTTAAACACACCAGGAAGATCTGCTGTGGCTTTGTAAAAAACAGAGAGCTGTGATATGTTGTTTTTACACAGTTCGGTTTTCTTATAAAGATGACGAAAGAAATGCAACACGATTGTTATATGGCTTTAGGGAGAGGAGGGAGTTTGAAGTTAATTTTTAGACGCTGGCTGTAACATTTTACCTTCCGAATGATAAGTGAATTTGTCCTGGTCTAACTCTTTACCAGAAAGCAAATGAGCATATAATAAGACATTATTCCTTTTACCACTGAAATAAAATGTCATACCATCTTTGGAGGTGTTGCAAAAACATTTGTAACATGAAGTCTTCTCTGAGGATATTAAACTAAAAAAAAAAAAAAAAAAAAAACATAACAAAAACTTGACCTAGTTGTCAGTCGATATTTGTTCTCTTTGTGAAGCTGCCTCACATTTATCTGCAGCGCTTCATGTGACCTGAAGTTGACTTCACTGCAGTTGACAGTACAGCTGTAGCGTACACCAGAAAAAAAAGCTCTCATCATGGGAATCTGTTGCCTAAGGTGCAACAAACACACTACTTCCTGGAAAAACAGTTACACACTCTCATTGAGCAAAATTTCCTTTCATCGTATTTGCTTGGTTAAATGCATTGGAAGTGGGATTAAGGAAGTGATATCTTACAGTCGGTGTCTTTAACAGCTGCGGAGTGTGTGGAAGTGTAATCAGTAAGCTATAAATAAAGGCAGGAGAAGAAAAAAAGACAGCGAATCAACTTCTCTGGATTTTTTTTTTTTTTTACTGAATGGTTTTATTGGTAAACTCCGACATATAATCTTTTTTGCAGCGCAGTACATCCACTTTAGATGCCAAGAGGCCTCACAGACTCACAAATTTGCTACACTCTGCGATGCTTACCAGCATAATCCATTAAATAAAGTCGGAAAGTGTTGGATTTTTAGACTACCGCCTATTATTTTGGAGAAAAGCATCCACATACGGTATGCACACGCAAGTACTAGGGCAGTCATTACATGAGATGCATTTATCTTTGTGGGAAGTAGGACAAGCAGATGGCAGCTAGTCTCCCCTCTGTCACCCATTCTACTGAGACATGAGCAAGGTGAAGAAGAGAAATCAGTAAGTTTCAAATATAATACAGCAGAAATGTAAAAGGTGGGTGACTGGTCATGGAGACGCTTCACTGTTTCAGTTTCAATTACTGGAAAGGTAAGCAAGCAGTCCAAACTCTGCTGCCCTTTAGTAGAAAAGATGAGGTGCAGCCTGATATTTCAAAACAGTCACATGAAAAATAATGTGGATAAATTGAGATTTTGCAATGAGAAGAAAAAAAAAACAGATGACGGAAGGAGGGGAACTGAAGAGTAAAGGGGTGGAAAGGGCAGCGGGGAGGAGGTTAGAGGGAGGCAGGGGGAATGAAGGCCCCTGCTATGTGTGGAGAAAAACGATTAATCCTGGTCTGTGTGACCTCTATCTCTGCAAAAGTTGTCCTGTATGTCATCCGCAGTCACTCTCTAATTGACCGGTGAGGAAAACATGTTTTCACACTGCTGTGAGAGTTGTAGCAGCCACTGGTCAAACAGCATTCATCACACACAGTGTGGGTCAGAAGTTGGCTCACACTCATCATCGTCCTATTCATTTTGGGGTTTTAATGATTTTTTTGATACATTTGAACCATTCTCTTTCCAGGGTGGAATGATTATTCAATGTACATCTTCAATGATTTTTAAAAACAAGAACTGGGTGCACAAATGTGAATTTATTTTGGATTTTCTTTAATCCACACAGAGTCAAAATATATACACCTACATGTCTAAATAAGGGGTGCTGAAAGTTGTATAATGTCTTAACATGACGAGGTCAAGCCCTGTTAACTTCTCTTTAGTGATCATGATTGACTGCAGCTGGTAGTTTCTCTGTCAGCATACAAAGCATTTGTTAGAACTCATTGGATTGACCAACATTAAGAACAACGGGAAAAGTCCCAGGAACTCTGAAGCTCTAAGAAGAGGCATCGCGCATTTACAAGTTATTTGGATGTGATACAAGTAATGATGGTGATCAAAGTTATTTAGATGCGTCACCACTTTGCCAAAGTACAGAAGAAGACCCAAACTGTCACCCTCAGATGAAAGGAAATTGGCTAGGATGGTCAGAAACAACCCAGGAACCATCAGGGCTCAAACCTGCCCTAAACTGGAAACTGCTGGAACACCAGTGTCACTGTCCAAGTGAAGAGAGCTTTATATCGCCGTGGACCGAGAGGGTGCCGACCAAGAAAGAAACCCCTACTGCCCACACGGACAAACCAAATGCCTTCAGGAGAAAACTTTTATGGTCAAACGAAACAAAGATTGAACTACTTGGCGACAATGACAAGAAGTATGTTTGGAGGAGTCAAGGTGAGGCTTTCAAACCTAAGAACGCTTTACCAGCTGTCAGGCATGGAGGGGGTAGCATCATACTCTGGGGCTGTTTTGCTGCCAGTGTTACTGGTGAACTGCACAAAGTAGATGGAATAATGAAGAAGGAGGACTGGCACCAAACTGGTCAATTTCACCTCAAATCAACAGCTGGACGACTGAAAGTTGGACACAAGTTGGTGCTCCAACAGGAAAATGATCCCGAACATACATCAAAACTGGTTTTGGAACACCTAAACCTTATTGTACATTTGTGGACAATGCTTAAAAACCAAGCAATTTAAATTAACGTTATCAATTCAGCCAAGAAGAGTGGTCAAATATCCAGCCGGAGTTATGCCAGAAGACTGTTGACGGCTACCAGAAGTTTCTGGTCGAGGTGAAACTTGCTAAGGAACATTTAACCAAATATTAGCAGGGCTCTGTGTAAATATTTGACCCTGTGTGGATTAGAGAAAATCCTAATTAAATATTACTGGCCAGTGAAAGACAGAGGAAACAGCAGCTTGCATCCTAACCTCCTCACAGCACAGAGCATTACACAGATGAAATAAGAACATACATAATTACATGTCCTGTTACATCACTTACAGTTAAGGGAATAAACCTACCTGAGAGAAAAATGCAGCATAAATCATCCGCATTCCACCTCTAGCATCTTAAGGCCATGCATAGAGTTTTTATAGCTTGAATGATAAAAGGAGCTAAAGAATAAACATCTCTCCTATTGCTTTTCGCATTGTCACCTGAAATAGACTGAGATTGCCTGCACGCGCTCTAGCACACAGTCCCAGACTGATCTATGAGGATGTGGAGAATCTATCTGAGGTCAAAGTCAGCAGGGTTTCAGGAGAAAAGACTTGCCACAAAACAATAAAAAACTAACTTTTCATATCGTTGGTACAATGCAGGCAAGTGTCCTACTTTGTCTGCTGTCTCTCGCAGGGAATTGACGAAAGCTGTTAATTTTTTTTTCTTTCTCCTCTGTATTGTCCAATCGAAAAGTGTTTAACAGTGTTGCAGGTTTTGTTCAGGAAAAATACCATTTTAGAAAACTATCATATTTATCTTGATAGCTTTAAATCCCAATGGCTTTTCTCCACCAGCTGAATTCTCACCACAAAAGCCCGAACAGATTCAAAGTCCTCCTCACCACTGCCACCACACACACACATAGTCTTCTTCCTTTGGTTATTCAGAATCAAGAGAAAGTTCAACATTCGTTCAGAGATTATAAATTGGAAAGGAGAACCAGGCATATTGCGAAACGGTGCTTACTATCAGTCAAAAAGACACCATCATTAAATGAAAATTGGCAAAGTCCAACTCTATCTTTTGAGGATGTCTCATTAAAATCCTCTTATCTTAGAGAAGGGTTTCACAGCTTCAGTGGAGCAGCAGCTCACATTGACTAATGACTTTAGTGACATTGTAGCATTTCTGTGCATATTACGCTGTCCATTTGTAAAGGTGATTTAAAATGAATGAAAGAAAGAAAGATCTGTTATAAATTCCTGATCTTCAAGCTTTCAAGTTTGTTGAGGGAAAGTGCAGAAAATCAATGGTGCTGGAGGTTTTTCTGCTATTTTGAAAACAAGCGCACATCCAATCATGAAAGAAAGCATTTCTTGATTGAGTATATAAATATAAATCCGTACTATTGAAGTGAAGAAAATTGAAGAGAGCGATTTTATTTGACGATCGTATGAAGACTGTACCCATCAATCCATACTGATGTCCCCGGCTTATAGAAAAGGGGCCTTTTGTGTTTGATGTTTAATCCTTTGAATACATCAGCTGCTCAGACCGTCAGTTAAATATGTATAACCAACGTAATTTACAAGCTTTAACAAAGTGCTGAAATGCACTCCCATGTCATAACATTGAGCTATAAGGACATTTTCTCTGCATTTATTAATATAGTGTATACTTTTCAACAATTGCATCATCTCCTATTAAAACACACTATATTATTACAGCTGTGTTTTATTGTATTCGTATTTTGTTGCGGCAACCTCTCGTTATGGATAGCCATCGCAAAAATGATACTATGAAAAGAAACCGAAACACATATGGTCAAATATAAATTTACGAAGGACTCAACATCGTGTGGGCATGAGCAGCCTCATTAAAGTTGGCCTGCTCAGGGCAGAACTGAAGGTTTTTTATGTCCTTTAACTACTGTCTTGTTGAAAAAATGTTGCTAATATTATCTCATAATCCTTATTCTTTTTTTTTTTTTTTTGGCAGGAATATTTCTGAGAGAAATTTAATCAGGACTGCACAGCGGCATAGTGGTAAGTGCTGTTGCCCCATGACAAGAACGTTGTGGGTTTGGTTCCCTGCCTCGGGGCCTTTCTGTGCATGTTCATGTTGCAAACATCATGTTTGGGTTAAATGGTGACTCTAAATTGTCCGTAGGTCTGAGTGTGAGTGGTTGTTGGTTTCTGTCTCTGTATTTTGGCCCTGTGATGGACTGGCGACCTGTCCAGGGTGACCCCGCCCTCACCCAGAGTGAGCTGGGATTGGCTCCAGGACTCTCCACAGCCCGGAAACAGATAAGTGGTAGAAGATGAATAAATGAATTTAACCATTTCATTTTCAATGTGCCTATCATCACGTAACAGATAATTGGAGGAGGGTGTGCTGCGAGGTTTGAAAGGATGGCAGAAGCAGAGTCATCGTCTCCTTCCCAAGTGCAGAATGTTAACGCTCTAAGGAGATCAAACCTTTGAACACTTGCAGTACATGCAGAAAGTAGAACAACGTTGTTGTGAGGCTGGTGTGATTTGGATTGCCGCCTACATCAGGGTCATAAATTCAGCAAATGCTGCTGGGGTTTTGGTTAAAGTTTGAAATGACTCAAACTGCATGAGAACCAATTTTCAGTCATGTCACCCTGCTGCAGGTGCTTTGTGCTCTGGCTAAAAAACATCTGTTGGAACACAGAACTCATATGTGAACATTCAAGCAGCTTTTGGTCACTGCAATCAGCCGCTATTCTACTTTGTTACAGTCAGAGCCTCACATTAGCCCCAGCTCAAGTTCAGAAGTCATTTTGGCTCAGTATGTCACATGTACGAGTGTGTAAACGTTTTCAGGCATACTTCCGGAAAATATGAGCTTACCAACATCCATGAGGAAAAATGAGATGTGAGAATGCTTGTGATATCACCTGCTGCTGAAAATGTATCCGCCACTGTATAGTTACAGTGAAGCCCATTGCCTGCTCTCTCTGCCTCTGTTTTTTCACCATAAATGTGAGAAAGAAATTATCTTGCTATGTAGGAATAAAAAAAAACAAAAACAACTTACAATGGACTTGGGGTTACTTTTAAGAGTATTATTTAAAAGTAATACATTCTGCTGAGCTGAACAGAGGAAGGGTTGAAAAAGAAATCAACGAAGAAAAAAGACGGCGCAGAAATCAACCCAAGCACTATTGTTATCTTTTATCCAAAGAGTTCTCTGTAAACTAATGAGCCTGAGCCAAGGCTGTTTGCACGGAAATCAGACAGAAACAATTAATTAGGATATTTCCCCATACTGGGCTTTCGTGAAATTGACCATAAAAGACTGATGATGCCTTATACTGTGAATTCTAGTCTGTAAAATGTGATGTCACTCATCCTAATATAAATAAAAGCAACATGTTTTCTTCCCCTTGTATTTTATTAAACAACACATATGTACAAATATATTTATTATGGGACATGTAAAATAGTATATCTCAGCATGGTGTGAATGGCTTTGGGTGCATCTAGTACAAATATCGAAGCTCCACTATGACACCATAGATATTCACACGACACTGTAGAACACATTATGAAATTCAAGCATTAGCATTTTTTTTTTCTTATTTTTTTTTTTTTTGATCGGTCTTAACTTTTGATTGCTTGTGATTTCTTTACTAAACTAACATCCCTTGAATGTCACATGACATCATGACATTTGATGTGACTGTGTCTTGATGCTGCTATGTAAACCTTTAAACTACGGCTTCAAACCCACCACATTTCATAATACAATCATGCAGTTCCCTGAGAGGTTTTCACCACCTTACCTACTTTGGCAGTCAAAGCAATCCTGGGTCAGTGGTAAGGGAGAGGGGTCAGTGTTTAAGCACTCGCCTCTCCCTCTCTGAGTCACCTGGGACTCACTAAGGATCAGAAAAGCGTCTCCGTCCACCACATGCTCCTGTGGTCATAGGCAGTCGCTGCAGAGCGCCACTTGGCCGACGCGATAGTCCCTGCATGGGCACAGGCGCTGGTATTTGGCACTGGAGCCGGCACAGCTGAACAACAGTGGCTCCTGCTGCAGGCTGCATTCAGCATGCTCAGGTGAGAAGGCAGGAAAGAGGTGGTTCATCTCTGACTCCAGTCCGTAACACTGGAAGTCCAGCCTGGACACAAAAACAAAGGAGCATACAATGTAACATTTATTGTTTTCAGGTTCATAGCACCGAAACCATTATTCCCCTATTAGTATGTTTGATATTAATGTTAGCAAGGGTGCCAGAGGGTACCAGTGATTATTCCACTAATACATTTAATAATAATCTACAGTGTGACCTCTAGTATCTGAAGGGTGGAAGGGAAATGTTACAGGGGAAGGGTGAGCCGTTGTCTTCTCCCGTACTTTATGCTTCTGCATAATCCAGAGCATAAATGACACACAAAACCGTGAGGAGGGAGAATTAGTAGAATTAATAGTTTCCTCAAAAGACGTTGCATTTCACAAAATACTGAATACTGTCAATATGTATGGAGCAAGCAAATTGCCTCTTTTTGTAAGAAAATTACTCCACAATGCAACATGACTTGGTGATATCTACACAATCCAAATGTACAATTATGTGTTTTGTGTGTTATTAACGACTTGTGAATAATAAAGAAGCATGTACATAAAACAGTTTCAATATTTTCCTGTTTACTCAACTGATGCTTAATTCTGTCTAATTAAGAAGTGAAAACTCAATGCAGTGTCAACAGGAGCAAATGTGCAAATTACATGTCTGAAGGGTCAAATTAATCTAAGCAATTATCCAAATGAAGACATCTTACGCGCTGAAGGCCTCCTTTATGTTGATGAAACGATACAGGGCGGGTTCGCAGATTAGTCCTGCACTCTGGCAAGCCTTTACACAAGATTGACCCTCCAACGAAGCCAAAAGCCTCAGCGCACTGAGAGGAGGCCAGGAGGTGAAAGAGCTGCCATTGGATGCCCAAGTTAGGAAGCTGGAGTTGGACTGTAGGATGAAAGGACTGGGAGGGCTGCCCAGCCATGTCCTGGATGAGTTTATCGGAGGAAATGGAGCTTCAGGAGAACAAAAATCCTGCAGTTTTAAAGATAAAATGCCCCAGATCAGGAATATATTGGCCATTGTGTTGCAAAAACCCGTCAGGTAAAATAAACACTCCATTACAGAACAGTGACCCAGGAAAATTTCAGTTTAACATAACACATACCATTTCTGGACAGCTGATACAGGAAATAATAATGCAAGTGCTAGATTATAAAGGTCCTTATCAGAACTGACAAGTCCTTGACAATCTTCCTGGAAAGTTATATGAATACAGTTATGTCAGCCAATAACAAATGAGGTTTGGAGGCAAAATTAGGCTCTGGTGAAAGCCCTGATTAGATTCCCCCTCCAGCAGGAGCTATTCATAAGACCCAGGTAATAACATTTCTCTGACATGTCCCTCTGGCCTCCAGACCCATTTATTAAACAGGTTCCTAGTGCCCACAGGCAATAACCAAGTTTCCAATCCCTCCATCTCTGCCGCACCTTCAGTCTTAAACACAGACATCATCCATGACACACACAATCCCACAGACACAGACTTCATTAAGAAAATAAGAAGGATGGGATGCAGCGAAGTAAAGGGACAGATATGAACAGCAAAGGTGTGGAGTTGCTTCCTACAGTATAATATCGTCTTATAGCAACTGTAACAGGCCATCTTTGTGACACTATCACTATGAATGTCAGAAAATGTCCATGACTCCAAACAATAAAAAAATGTGAAACAATCCTTTTCATCTTAATATTTGTGCAGTCAGACGATCTTGCTTATTGGGAAAAATGTTGTTTCATGATGTCATGCACATATTATATGTTTAACATAGAAAGTGCAGGTGAAAGTCATTATCTAGACTGTCTCCTCTAATCATGCAGTATTAGAGCACTTTGCCAATGCAATGGATGACTGAGCATGCTCGCTGTTGGCTCGCTGTTGGCTTCACTGTGCGATCATTTGTAGAAGAGGGGTTGCTGCCAACCAAACCACATCAGTTTATTTCAAAGTTACTTGGTACGCTACAGTAATGTCTTTGTTCTTATTTTACAGTGAGCGTTCGTAAAGTCACGTAAGTTCAATGATATGATAAAAATAACGCCTGTATGACTGGTGGCCAGAGAGTAAAGAAAAAACGTTCTCTATTTGCTATCTCATTGTGCGTTTGAAATAGACAAACGGACAGAAAAAGTAGAGAAAAGCTTCACTAGCATATCCGAAGAATTACATTTAAAATGTCACAAACAATCTTTCCAGTGAATGCTTTTACAACAATTCTTGGCACACTTTGGAAAACAAACAATAACAGGATATTTAAAAGTGTCAGATGTGTGAAATGCATTATTTACGTTGCGTCATGTACCATCATGCTGCCATACAGTCATTTCTTTCAGGATGGAATGGGGGGGGTGGGGGGGGGGGGGGGGGGCTTGCTTGCTTAGATTAGACGCTCAGCTGGAAAGTAGAAAAATGACGGTGAAAAATTCAAGCGACTCGTGTAGTTAGCACAAAATTGAAAAAGAGTTAAGAGAAGTGGAAGAAAAGCAAAAGGAAGGAAAGTCTGATTGAGAGTCTGACCTTGCACAAGCCAGCCAGTCAGTCACAGCATGTTGAGTGTGTGTGTGTGTGTGCGTCTCTGACAGCGGGGGAGAGATTGTGTCAGAGCAGAGCAGAGGCTAACACATTTCCTCAAACTGTGACTGCCACACTCTACCTAGAGCAAAACATTATAGAGTATGACAAGGCCTGCAAATATACAAATACATAAATGTGTGCTTGTGAGGGGTTTGGATGTGGTAGTCATACTGCTGTGTGAATACAAACCCTGGATTATAAAAGTATTCATTCATTCATTCATCTTCAACCGCTTATCCATTTCTGGGTCACGGGGGGGCTGGAGCCAATCCCAGCTCACTCTGGGTGAGGGCGGGGTCACCAGTCCATCACAGGGCCAACACACAGAGACGGACAGAGACCAACAACCACTCACACTCACACATACAGACAATTTAGAGTCACCAGTTAACCCAAACATGATGTCTTTGGACGGTGGGAGGAAACAGGAGTATCCAGAGGAAGCCCACACAGGCCCAGAGAGAACATGCAAACTCCACACAGAAAGGCCTCAGGCTGGTGACCTTATTGTGGGGCAACAGTGCTAACCAAAGTATTTAATATAGCATAACATAAGCACAATTTAATGTGTGCAAAAGACCCAGAAAGTCATTTTTTTATATATAGGCACTATTTTTCTCTTTCATCTCAGTCCTGTCATGGCACTACATAGTGTCTATTATGCCTGCAGCTATCTGACCAACATGCAGCAAAAGAATGGATAATGGATAAAGGAAGTATCTAATTCTACACAGACCAACTGAATAGATATGTGACTGCTTAAACAACAGGATAAACTACTCCTTTTTTTCTTCAGTTATTATCCGCCATTTATCTAGACAGCCCTTCTCAGAACTGACTGAACTGTTAAAATACCTCCAAACGCACTGCCACCATTGACTGAAAAAAGCAACTGCAAAGGTAGGCAGGGACACAAAAGATTCAAACAAACTCATTCAAGCTCAGGGAAGGGAAAAAAACTGTAAGTGTGTTGAACAAAGGCAGTGGTGTTTGGATGGTGTGTACCTGTTCAAAGAGATGGACAAATGGTAAAATGCTTCAGAAACAGACAACACCTCCAAAACAGTTCAAACTTCAAAAAAGAGCCAGTTAAATCCTTTTTCTCATCAACAGGGAAGCTTAGACAACTCTGAAAGACGTCCAGCTTGATAAGCAGAGGTGAATACATTCATTCACTGTCTAGAGCGAATATGTTACGTGCCCTGCCTCATCTAATGCGCTGCGTTAGCATTCTGGTAATTGCTATCAATATGCATTGTTGAATTTTGTGAAGGTTGGTAAGCATGCCAGGAGATACAGGATTAACCAAACCACTTCCACCTGAGAATCTCCCAAGGAGTCCAAGGATTTACTGGCTGCAACAAAACAAAATAACACTCTTTAAACACTGTAACAGAAAACAATGTGAACACTAAAAAAAAAAAAAAAAGCCCTAACCTAAGAAGGAATTTAACCATAACATTTAGCTGGATTTGTTGGCAACAGCTGAGGTTTAAACAATTTCTTGAAAAAAAGGGCCACGGCTGTAGCTGAATAATTCATCTTGTGCTTGCATTCCACGTTTATTTTTATGATCGATTCCCACCACAACACTGCCATTAACCTGACCTGCTGATGGGCAACAAACAAGCAAATCTTTTCACTTGTATCATAAAAACTAACAGGCTTTGCTTCCTGATCTAGATTTGGTTTGAAACCGACCTGGTTGTGAATGTAGGCATGAACTCTTTCTAGCATTCCCTCACAGGTGTACTCATAGGGCAGGAATGGCTCCACCTGCAAACACAGATGTTAACACAGATGAAGAAACAGTGGGGGAAAGTGTGTGTGGGGGGGGGGCATGCCCCCCCCAGACCAAGCCATTGTAATTACAGGAGCTAGCATCTGATACTTAATCAAAGCTGACATATTCATTAGTGTAATTGTGAAGGGCTTATATCATGCCACAGGCCTCACATTAAAATCAATGACCTAATACATCACAGGTGACGGGTCTGAAAATTAATTTCATTACTTTTAGTGATGACTATATCAGTATGTCAGGCATTGGATTACACTGACAGTGGGGCGCAGTTTATTTTGTCCTCAGAAAAGCTCAGGACCGATATTTTATTTTTATTGAGTGCATCCTAGGTCCCCCCCAGTGCAGTTATCAGTGATGTTGCCACGGCCTGTCATTCATTGCGTGAATGTTGACAGCACACAGTGTAGTGAAATTCACTGAGCGAGAGCACTGATCGATAGCTCGGTCTTTTTCGAGTTCATGCTAACAAGCTAGCGAGAGATGTGACAACACAGCAGTGGAAGGAACTCACTTATTGGTGGCACAGAAAAATGACTGCAGGATGCCTCGTGAGACGTGTATATTAATTACTGAATTTAAACCTATTGTTTTTTGCTGACATAAGTAATTATTAAATATATCAGGATAGGATTCATTGTGTTATGATCCCAGAGCAGAATGCCTCCCATTGCAGCTGATGTGAGATCTTACTGCTTACAGGCCACTTGGGCTTTTGAACTGATAAATGGTTCCTTTTAGTGTTGTGTTCCTTTTAGCCCTCCCTTATTACTTTATTTCATCTGAGTTTAATGAAATGTATCTGGCACTTCATCAGCTATTCTGCAATGCAATTTGCCTTTTGGGCATCTTTATATAATAGAATCTGAGAGTGGGAAGGGGAAAAAAAAGCTTCATGGATGGTGATTTGAATTCAGCAACAGAAAACGTTTTAAAAGGACTGTGGAATTTATACACCAAAAGTGACAGCATTGCTCATCCTCAACAACATGTGACTAACGGCCATAATGTCATCTTTGATGATATAAAATAATTGATCCACATTCCTGTGGTGAGTTATGCCCGGAGCAGCTATGTTCAGGAAATGGCACAAAATTGCTTCCAGCAAGTACACAACCTGTCAAACCATTTTAGGCTATTTTTATCAGCTACTTTTTCCATCAACGTCTCTACGGATGTATGCAGAGAAGGTTCTTATAGGACCAGCGATCCCAAATCTCAACAATGTATCATGCAGCCCCGAGTGTCAAGCAAGTGGAGGTTTTCATTTTGCGCCTGTAGCAAGCCTTTGTCTTCCTGTGGGTGGAAGTTTTTCTTTGCAAAGTAAAATTAGGGAGATTCCCATCACTCTAAATCACACAAAATATAAAGCTACCCTGAGAAGCTCAACAGCTGGAGATTGGGCGGGGGGCTAAAAGGCTAGACTGCCTCTAAAGATAACTAACAACCTCTAAGGTTAACCGATTTGTATTAGGTCTTGGTTGTTTCATTTCTTGTCAGTTCTAATGTGTCGATTTGAGACTATTCTCCTTTTTCCAGACATTTGGCTAAGGTTACCCAGTGGATGGAGATATTTATGATCTAACTCTGTTCTTAAAAGATTCATTTGCTAATTTCCCAAAATATCAAACTTTTCCGATAAAAACACATTTTCATATATTTAATTGTACATATATTTATATTTAATTTACATGTAATCTTTGAAATGTAAAGTCAAATTTACTCAGTCAGCCTGTGTGATCAGTGTTATTTTGAGCACCTACCAACCCCCACAACTGGTATCATATTTTATCTCCATCAGCAAGAAACACCAGGTCTATTTAACACATTTGCCAGGCATGGGCACACATGCATTCAGGCACTGCGAGAGCAATGGCTGTGACTCAGTGTTGTTGCGGAGACATATTGAGCACAGTGTGATTGATTAATATGAACTGCTGTGGACAAAGCTTACCGACTGTGGTGCTGGCCTCTGGAAGGCGGCCATGTAAACCCAGGTGTGGGCATAGTTTACCTACTGAGCCGCTCAGTATCTCAAGCAATTAGCAGTGTGGAGAGAGGAGGGAGGGAGCCAGGTAAGCATTTTGCTCTAATGTTGGATGCCATGATTAACGGCTCTATTAAAAGCTGAGGGACTCAAAAATGTGAATGTGAAGTGAGCAATTTCAAATTATCTTGCCACCTTGCCTATAATGTTGCAGCGTAAATTGTGCTGCAATATGCTACAGGATATAATTTTTTATTGAATGGGGGGTAACAAGTTCTCAAACAATAAAAAAATGAACACACATTGATACTCATGATCTCACGGATGGTTGCATCAAACTCTTCAGAATTATTGAAGTCAATTGTGATGACATGAGGCCTCCCAATGTACTGCTCTGCATAGGGATGCTGAGAGGAGACCTGAGGGTTAGATAAATGAGATATATTCACAACCATAATAAAAGTCAAGATCAGGATTGTTATGAATGGGTAAATATACGGACTGAGAGGCAGAAATACTGTCAACTGCCAACAATCTTATGAAGATGACGAGAAGTGTAATACCTTCCTGGAAGTGGGCTTGCCCCTGAAGAAGTTATGATTGAGAGAGCTGTGAGGAGGATTAAACTTGGGTTGGAGGAAAATGCAGCCATTTGCAATGGCCTCCAAAGGGGCAGGGCCTTCATATGGAAAGCCAAATCCAATGAAAAGCTTCACAGGACAATAAAGAAAAGGAGGAGAGCGTGAGTATGTACACTGAGTTGCTCATATCCAGGTCAACACTCACAAGGAGTTTCATTTCAACACCTCAAAATTTTGCATTTTCATGAAAGCATCACTAACGCCTGCACCTTGGCCTTCCTGAGCAGCTGCTGCAGCTCCTGCTGAGGCAGCAGACCGTGGTTCTTGACAAAGGCAGGTACTTCAGGCGGACGCTGTGCCTCATAGTACACTGTCCCATGGATCTCCATATAGCGATTCAGAATGGCCAAGAAATTTTCTTTACCCTTTTGCAAAATTTGTAAAAAAAAAAAAAGAAAAAAAAAGGGCATCATAAAATCACTGTTCAATCAATATCTAGCATCTACAAAGTTAAGCTGTCTTAATTTTCATTTAAAATAATACCACCACAGTTCTCATGGTTAGTTTCAGCCTCTGGGTTCTTCACATTGGAGGCTCTGTAAACATTTTGAAAGATAAATATCCATGCAAAACTATGTTGAGGTAATTGTATCCTGAAAAGACATTTAAATCCAATTTCCTTTGTTTTGGTCTAATGTGTGTGTGGATAGTGCATGTGTATGGCAGTTTCTCTTTGTTCAACTACTTGTTGTCCTCCCATTTAGAAAGACACAATGAGGCTAAAGCAGCTACTTTTTTTTTTTTTTTTTTTAAGCTAAAAGGGCCCAGGCACCAGATTACTGACCCTGATAACTCATCCAAAGGTTTTTAAAGTTTTTACTCGCTTCATCAGTGTTATTTGGGGAACCTGGTGCCAAAAGATAAACTCCAAGGCTGATTTTCTTTCTGTGTGCGACTGAGCAGTCATTAACCTGGTCTGATTTTACTGAGACGGAGAGCCTTACAAGCTGCTAAACGAAGCATTTGTTTTGGTGTGAGGTGCAGGGGGTCCAGCGTGAGGTCTAGAGGTCCATTAAAAAGAGTGAGCCACTTCTCCCACAGCACCAGTTCTACTTGGACCAGTTGAAGGAGGTGACTCAGCATGATGCTGTGTAACATCGTCCCTTTGGTAACTGGTAACTATATTATAACAGTGCAAGTTATAATTGTCACCACAGAAATAAGCCAAAAACCTAACTTTACTCAGTCCTCTCTTTAAAATCAGTTTTAAGTAGATATTATATGTGTCCCGTGTTACACAGTTACATTCTGGCGGATGTCTCTATAGCTTTTTTTTTTTTCACTATCAGCACACGTTTTCTGGAATAAGAGTTTGCTGAACTGACATTTAAAACTTTGGCCTCTTAGATATAAAATCATGTCCACATGACAGAAGTTGGAACATATTTTTTGGCAATATAAAAGTCTAGGAACACTCTTGGTTTTGGTTTTGGCATTTGGAGAATCAATAATGCTGGTGAAAGGCAGGTGCACTTACTTGAAGCTGCGTGGATCCATCAATGATGCATCATGGTACCATGAATACAGAGTAGTACAGGATGAGAGAAGTGTGAAGAGGAGCGAAGTGAGTAGGGAGGAGCAGATGTAAAGGAAAAGAGAATGTGACATGAAAAATTTGTCATTTTTCCCTCTCGTAGGACCTTTGCCAGCCATGCATCTCACATCTGAATCTCAGAACAGAGGTGCAGGAAGCTACTGCTTTCACCGGGGTATTGATGGCCTGCAGAGACACTGACATAACTGGCTTTTACATGGCAATCTTTCACACTCACAAGTGTTACATTTCAGCTGAAGTTGTTCTGAGAAACAGGGGACTGCCGTTGCAGTGTAGGAACAAAGCTCCTGTTAGATTCAAGTGAAGCAAACCTTGGGAGAAGCAGCAGACTTCAAAGTTACAGTACGACAGAGAAACCTTGCCAGCAGTTCAGAGGGGAAAATTTACTCTGAACAAAACCAATTGTTCCTCTACCAGTGTACTTCAGCATAGACTCTTGGGTGAGAAAGTTGTTTAGAGACATTACATATTATCGGGTTTTAACATTTAAGGAACGTGATCGTCAAAAGTTCTCCAAACTTTTTTTTTTTTTTGCTTCTTTTAAAGCTCACTTTATGACATGGAAAACACATCTATGGCATCATCAGTCTTCCTCATCACGAGGTACGCACCTTCCACATGCTGGCATCTTTGCCATACACAACAGCCATATTATGAACCTTGTTCCTCTGAATGTGAAGTCTTTCTGTCTCATTCAGCTCCTCTGCCACAAAACCCATAAAGGAGTTGTCTGGAGTGTGGGCTGTCAAGGACAAACAAAGCAAAAGACAACACAATTATAATTCATAATAAAATATACCAGATTCATCTCAGAAAGAAGAATGCCATTGAATTAAATTTGCTGGAGCTTGTTGAGATCTAGACCTTTATGCAATTCAAAAATAAAGAATAAAAGAAGGACAAAGAGTTTTCTAAAGGAGAATTTCAATTGACAGGCTTTAGAATTCCATTCTTTATCAGGCAGTAAATGAAAATGAATTCTTGATTGAAAATCATATTACAGTTATTCCCGAGGTTTATTTTCTGTGCTTTACTAAACAACCATTTGCCTTTGACCCTTTCATTTGATTTTATTAGCTCTTGGATGACCCACACTTTATTCCTCCACAGCAAGCTCTAAAGCCTATGTATACGATGGCTTTGATTAAGCTCCTTCTTCCCTTTGAGATTAGAAAATCTAAAATGTGCCATTGAAGATGGAGCAGATATAAATACATGCATCAGAAATATCTTTTCCTCTACATGCTCAAACTGCAGACTGATCTTGCTTTTGCCTGGGAGTTTTATCTGTGTGGAAACTGACACGGTACTATTTGTAAGATTACTGGGCTTGTTTTCAGATTCAAAATCACTCTCAAATGATGCTTCTAAGGTGAAGCACCTCTACTAACTTCATTTATAATGCTCTATGTGCAGTGTATTGTGTACAGTGTATTGGCATTCCTATCACCTGGTTGGCTGGTTTTGAACTCCATACGAGCAAAAAGGTGAAGCAGCTTTACAGAGGTGAAACTTTTTTTGTTCCATCACCTTTGTTGTGATTTAAATGAACACAGAATTATGGATTGCAGCTTAATGAAAGCTTTTAGCCTGCAGAACCCAAAACAGCTCTGAGGATCTGCTACACCAGAGAGTTGTAAAGTGAGAAAGCCAAAGAATGGGTATTTTCAGTCAATTTTCAAACCTGAGATGAAAGCTGACATCTTTCACGGTATCGTGCTTTGTGATAACAACGTATTTTGGAAACAGCAGGGGTTTCCCACTGTCATGGAATTAATTGGAGACTAGCTCAAACAACTGAAGATTCACCAAATGTGCCGTGAATGTATTTGTTTGTTTGTCTGTGCAACGCTGCTGGTGCTTGGCCACAGTTCTCTGTGCACATCTGTTATGAACCAGCTCTGTAGTGTTTGTGCCACAAACTGCGTCAGCCTGAGGATTTTCTAAAGTCAGTGGACGTGTTCACACTCTCTCTCTCAGACGGATGCAAGTGTACACAGGTCAAAACACCTCGTATACTCGTATATATAATTTGTGATCATCATACATTCTGACTGCAACGAATGAGAATTTATGTGGACATTGTAATTCAATAAATGAAATAGAAGTATGCAGCCTCAGCTTAAGTGAGGGTAAAGTGGAAATCAGAGAAAAGTCAAAGTGCACATACGGAACATGGTCATGTACTGTTGGCTGTGAAGGTTCCAGTAGCCCCAGTTCGTTCTGTAGCCGTGCAGAGTGGCGTACTCCTCGTGGTTGTAAGCAGGCTCAGTGCCGAAGGTGTCAATCACTCGGATGTGGCACCTGGGACAAAATAAGAAATAGGCTGAGCTAAAATTAGAACAAAGTTGTCTCTTGCTTTCAAATCATGAAGTCTCCACAGAATTAGTGAAACAAAGAGGAAAAAAAATAAAATAAATAACCCCATCAGTTTCACTTTTTCTCCTCAGTTATCATATCCATACACAGTAAGAGTAATATATTAATATGCTCAACTAGTTAGACTATTAGGAATGACAGCTATGGAAAAACAAACAATATATATATAACTCTGATATATGGAGCTATGAGAGTGTGTTGTTGTCAGTGGGGTTTACAAAGCTGTCAGCAATGATGGACATGCATGTTCCCTGCCAGTTTCCCTTGTTGAACAGAGTTCACAGGGACTCCAACGTGAGACAGCTGAGGTTTTAAATCGCAGTCTTGTTTCCTCAGCTATTACAATCCCCTCTTCTGGAAAAGACTACGACACCACCTGGACTGGTCTAAACTGAATTTGAGTGAAACACATCAATCGATATTACTTTCTGAAATGTTAAACCTTACTTGCTATATCTAAGTCTCCCTAGAATGAAAAATATTTGAAATCTTTGCCGATCGTGTTGAGACAATAATAGCAGCAGGGAATAGGCTGTGCTACTTCTGCTGCATTAGCTCTTAAACATCTTAAAATATGCTGACATATTGACATTTCTCCAGATTAAACCCACACAGAAAACCTGAGGTTGAACATCTAGTTTACGATTAGCAGCATGAAACAAGACATAAAGAACACCAGCACTTTATCAGGGGTGAATATTCACACTGGGAAGGAGAAAAAAAAAAAAAAAAAGTCACTGATGTAATCCAATCTGAGAAGATTTATCAATGCGCTGCACTTCTAATCAGTACGGGGGTTGGTGAGGAAATGAAAGTATTGGTCTGTCACACTTTGACAGCGGAGGAGTGTTGGTTGATCATTTGACCTTGGACTGATGCTGATTGGAATCAGTGTAGGCTGCAGGCCCTGCCCTGCCACATTTTAAAGCAGGAGAATCCTGATGAATTACTGTGAAATGCCTGCGGCCTGGCCATTTAATAAATTTAGCACCTCTTCATATACATTAACAATAATATTGGATATATCGGATGCAAATATATCGGATGGAAACTAACTGAATTCTATCTACAGTGTGTAATCTGAACACACTACTACAGGCCGCTGATTTCCATTAACATTATTTTCACATTGCTGTAACTTGATTTTTTTTTTCTTTCACTTCTAGATATTTCCCCCCAAGGATGGTAGTTCGTATTCAGAGCTTTTTGCATAGTTTTTCTTGTAGAAGATTTTTTTTTCACTGACAGTACCATACTGCTCATGGAACAGAGGAGGAAAACTTTACTAACTGTATTTGCTGTCGGAGAAAAGAGCCTGCAACCTCAAAGAGTGATGAAATATGTTGTTTTTTTGTTTTTGTTTTTTTTGATATTTGCAAATAAATAATCCGTCTATAATCTGAAACATTCATTTTTTTCCTCACCCTTCTCAATGTGATGCACAGAAACAGTTTGCGACTCTGAGTAAAAGGAAATGACATCAGCTCAGAAGTCTTAACGTGGTTTATTGATCAATGTGTAAAGAGCCTAAATTAACAGCCCAGTGTCAACCAGCCTGTAACTCCAGGAAGTCAATAAGCCAATAGTGAGGTGTTTCAACAGAAAGACAATTAGTGATACTCCGAATGGATGCAACTAACAAATGGATATTGTTCAACAAACAGAAATGAGTGTGAGAAAACGGAGCGAGCGACAGAAAGAGAAAAAGGGAGAGAAAAGGACTGACTTGTGCTTCCTCAGTGACAGGCCCATGTGCTGCTTCATTTGCTGCAGGCCGTGGTAGTCCGTATAGATGAGGTCAAAGGGCAGAGGTCCCGACAGGGGGCAGCTTCCTCTTCCTGGAGGGACACCCAAAAACCTGCACACACGTGTCAGATGTTACACTGTTACACAGATGCTACCCAAAGAAAATGTTCACGGCGGAATAAAAATGCTCACTGTAATCCTGTGTAGAACAGACGAGGAGCACAAAAGAAAAGACAAAGCAAATGTCACTCCCTCAGAGAGTTTGAGTGGCCATCTCATGAGTGGAAAGAGAAAATATACGGGCAAAAGGGAAACAGTCCAGGGACTAATGTGTTGAGTGCTTGAACAGAATCTCAGCTAAGGTTCTGTCGTCGCAAAGCTCAGTGTCTTTAGTCCAGCACTTTCACACTGATATTAAATGGGCTACAGTTAACAAATAGTCAATGATTAATTAGTTGATTTTTCAAGAAATTGTTAACTGTGCTATTGTAGCTTGGCAAGGGAATCATTTTTTTCAGAGGAATCGGACAATAAAGCATTTCTAAGAATAGAATTGTGATTGACAAATCATTCCCGACAAAAGGACTGTAAATAATTAAAATCTGCAAAACTGTAAGGCAAAGAACTGATCAGCAGAGTAGCTGATTGGGATCAGACTGTTTTACTTTTCATAGAAGTCTAGTACCAATTCTTCCCTTTCTTTCAAGTAAATGACAGGTTGGGAGAGAGAGAGAGAGAGAGAGAGGAAGGCAGGGAGAATGAAAAAGCCCACCTGCACCATGAACCACTTCAGCGCTCAGCGAGACGACAGCAGAGCCATTCAACCGAACAACCCACAATTCAACACTACTAGGCAGTGATGTCTCTCACTGGGGGGGGGGGCACTCAGTTTGTCTGCACGACTTCTGACTCAGACATGAAAACATATATTGGCAGAAGTGTGCAGCATGTTCATTTAAACAAACATCTCTGACTGAGAAAAGGCTGCTATCAAACATGATTTGTGCAGCGTCTGTCTTTCAACCACGCACTTCCCAATCTAAATTTTTATTTTAGCTGAGGCATTGGTTGTAAATTTAAACGGCTTTATTTAACACTTCCAACTCGCCATTTTAATCATTTAGCTCGTTAGCTGAATGATTAGCTCTCATCTTTCTTTGTGTTTTTTCAGGTCTCTTCTTAGATGGCTAATTAGAATTAATGGGAAGATTTTGCAGTTTTTTTCTTGGATTGTTACCTCTTACCAGATGTTTTGAGAGAATAATAATGAGTGGATTACAATCAAGTGAATGAGGGGAGCATTTATTAAAACAAGGCTTACACTGAACTAAACCAAACTAAACTACAGAAGCTCACAGAGGTATACATGGGAGTGACAGTTATATTCTCTGTATATTTATGGCATAATTTAAATGTGTGAGAATAAGAGTCAGCGCTGTATTAACATAACGTGCCCTTGTTGCTTTGCCATTCACTACAGTAAATCAGTCTCACTTGATTGGGGTCACTATTGAAAGTCTGCCGCCTAACAGAAGGCAAAAATAAAACCAGACATGAGCAGTTATAAAAGAGCCTTTTGTTCCAAAGATTGAAAAAAGAAAGAAAGGGAAAGACAGGAGATGTAAATTTGTTGTCTGCTATGACAAAGTAGAGTGCAGCTTCAGAGTGCTCTGCCTTCGGTCGGGATCAAGGTAGCACTTTGTTTTAGAAAAACACAATCAAGTGTGTCAGCTTTCATCACAGGAGGAAGTACTGCTTTGTCAAACTTCAGCATTCCTGTGGATGATTCAAATGTAATTTACTGTGTGCCAGGATAATGCAACATTAAAATTGTTGAGTGCTTCCTGGAGAGGTCCTCAGTCTATCACACATGCAGGCTGTTTTGGGTCCGTAATTAACCTGCGTGTCTTTGACTGCAGACACCAGGAGGGAATCAGCACGCAAGGTGGAAACACAGGCAGGGGGGGAGAACATGCAAACTCTGCACTTCACTTTACTCATATATGCTGCATACTTAATGCTGATATTCAACCTACCATGGCCTTGAGTGAAACTCATCTCTACTCGACTCTTTGATCAAACCAAGAACCCCAGAATAACGTCTTTGTCCTCAGATCCTATTTTTGCATTTTTTTTTTTTCTGTTGGTTTCAAAAAAAAAAAAATCAAGATGGCAAAATCCAACAAAAGTGAACTGGATTTTCAATATCAAAATCTTTGCTGATCAAAGGACATTCTTAAAAAGTGAACAATTCTGTTTAAATATGAATGAGAAAGAAAAGAGACCAATGGAAATGAATGATGACGATAATGACCAAAATAGAACAGAAAATACTGAAGAAAGTCACCAATCACTGCTGGTTAAGCAATATAACAATATAATATATCTAAGTTTTTGCAGCAGGAGTCGCTGGCCCATGACCTTACACTCCCTGCACCTTCTGACAACTGGGGCAGAAAAAAACCTGCACAAGCCAGCAACCACACACACACACAAAACAGGAGAGGATCGATACTCCTTTGGATGGCGAACATATTTAGTCAGCATTGCAGCCTTGTGGAAACAGTTATCGTGGCCTGTTCCTCCTGGGGGGGAAAAAAAAAAAAAAAAAAAAAAAAAAAAAAAGGGATAATGACCTAGAGTGTGCGAGCCAATGGTGCGTTACGCTGCTGCGGATTCCTCAGTCAAAAATGCGAACCCAGGCATTTCGGTGCTTATACAAACAAAAAGAGCTCTTCACTGTATAATATGCGCGGTATGCATCATGGAGGAAACAGTACTGTACAGCTGACACACGACTGAAGCGTCTACAATAACGCAAACCTTGCCCACGTGCCCCTAATTTCTTTATTTCGTTATTTTTCGTTTTATGTCAAACATTCCCGATGTTGTTCTTTAATTTCATGTTGTTTGCACTCCTTCCAAAGCATGAGCGCTTTCAGTTGCCACTATTCTACGAATGTACAAGTGTTTTCATCCGTCTGTCTACGTGAGATTTCTCTGTGCCAGTATACGTACGGTTGAATTACGGCCTTTATTGGCCCTCATGGTTTAATGCTGGCACGCATTAATGTGAAAGCAGATGTGTTACAGTGACAGAGTGCAGAGCTCTGCGTGGCTCTGCTCCACACCGATCAACTGAAGGTGCTGCTGTTCAGAGGTTTAATTGGATATATGCAAATCTGAAGACATTTTAAGGGGAGAGTAAAGGGATTAAAGTGCATTACGGAGCAAAGACTGAGGAAACGGGAGTGCGCGCATTCTTTAGCTCAAAAGCACACATTCATATATAAAGTAGGCATACACAAGAAGAAACAAAAACACATCTTTATCTCTTTCGCAGAAGCATGTACGCACAAGATTAAAAGGATAAGGTTGGCATTGTTTTATCTTTTTATCACTACCAACAAATCCCTTGAAAAGACCAAGACGAACAGCAGATTTATTCTCCCAACAAGTACTGTCTGTGCAGACAGTCTAATACAGCTCATGCATCAGTGGCACACAACTTCATTATCCTCTCGAAACAATTAAAAACACATTAAACAAAAGCCGTTGCACATACTGCATATTGCATATTGGTGACATTTTGCTTTACTATGAAGAAGAGAGCAAATGCAGTTTAATCTTGCCAGAGATACAGAGAGAGAGGCAGCCCATTCATGAGTATGCTCAGTGATGTCTTCCCATCACAGAGCTACTCTTCAAGTGATGAAAGCCCAGCTAGAAAGTTGTTTCAGGATAGATCACGCAGGCTGAGGTCATCATCATGATGGAATGTGTTGCCTTATCTATCCATATGTTTCTAATTGTGTTTTTAATAGCTTTTGGACAACACCATAGTTGGCATGTACGCATTAGCTTTATCCGGCTTTGGCTGTGTACACAACTACTCTAAGTAGGATTAATTAAACTTTATCTGAGGAAAAGATTAAATAACATCAGACTTAGGAAAATCTTGCTCAAACTTCAATGAGGAGCAGTAAGCTGTGAAAGAAGTAATTTACAAAAGAAAGACTGTAAAGAGAATCACAAAGGCACCACATAGTAGCTTCTTGTGCCTTTTACTGCTGGCCAGTGGGACCAGGGGCAATTACTATTTTTGAGAAAAGAGGGAAACATGAGGGAAACAAACAAGCAAGAGATTCCATACCCGCAAAATGCATTATTTTCTTAAAATGAGGACACATTAACTATATCCAACAGGAAAAGCAATTAGGTGAGCCATGTTTCCAGACACACGTGGAGGGGCTGAGGCTGGGGGCATGGAGTTTAGTGCGTGGCGCAGAGAGGCAGGATGGAGAAAGGGCTTACAGTGTGATGAGAATGAGATGGGCAGGGAGCAGAGCTGATGTGCTGCTGACTGTAAAACCGGCCTGGCAGAGGGTCTGGTATGCTAATTGATCACTTTAGACGGCAGGAAAAGGGATGAGGAGGCAAAAACTCAGATGTTGTCACAGTCATGATCAGAAACAGCGAATGTGTCACTTTGTTTCGCTGCATCTGTCTCCAACTTCACCAAATGGCAAAATGTCGCTATAACAGCAAATGATAAACATCCCATTCTTTGTGTTGGATGGCTTTATATGCATGAAAAGCAACTAGGGCTCATTATTTTAAGTTTTTATAAAAAAAAAAAAAAAAAAAAAAAAAAACAACCCTGAAAACTGGAAATCTATCTGCACATATATTTGTTTATTGGGGAAACATCAATAAAACAGCCATCTAGGGAAATATCTGATATTCAACTTTCTTTTTGACTTACTAAGAGGAACTATAGTATAAAAATCAGCCGCTTTTTTTTTTCTTTTTCTGCTTATTCAATTTTTCCCTTCACTTTCGACCATGTAGGCATTTTAAGAGCACGCTCACATCGCAAAAAGCCCAATTTTCTTAAACTCTAGAAAACAATGTTGCAGGCACTAAAGATTTCAGTCATGTATGGACTCAAAATATGTGGGAAAATTATTCTTCTTTGTTTTAACATAAACATTACGAGCATATTTATTTACAGAGAGAGAAAACATTACAAATGCAGCATGAATTTTGATTCTTTAATTCGCCAGGTGCTCCGTCCAGAAGTGGAGAGCATCCTCTGTTTAAGTAACAAGCCAGCATCTAAACCAGCTATCTTCAGCCTGGTCACCTCATCTTATCATCAGTTATTCAGTAGTACCTTAACCTAAAGAACAGGGTTAAATAACCTCTTGTACTGGAAATACATTCATAGCTGTATCTTACACCTGGAATCATTTTCCTTTCCAGCACCCATGTTGTTCATACAGCACAAAATCTTTGCATATTAGGCACATTGCCATTGCTCAACTGATCAATAGAAACCTTGTCTTAAGTCCCTGGTGCAATGTTTCACTTTGAATATCAGGCAAAGGATTATCAGGACAGTAATACACACCAACAAAAGTGGGCACACGAGGAAGACACACGTTTCCTCTCACACACGAGGCTGAGCTAACGCCTTTTCTGTTCCCAGGTCGCAGGGGGTGCTGAAGCCTGGTGGGAGGAAACCAGAGCACCCGGAGCAATATGCCAACTCCACACAGAAAAAGCTCCAGGCCGGGAACTGATCCCGCAGCCTTCTTGTTGGGGGGAAACAGTGCTAACCACTATGCCACCGTGCTGTCCTAAATGCATTTGTACCCAGCTTTTTATATAATGTGCTTTGGGTTGTTAAAATAGACCTCTGAGTCTTCATATTCAGAAACAAAACCTGCAGTTTGATCTTAGATGAATAGTAATCACAATCAGGAAATATCACACAAAAGCTAAATGCAACACAAAAACAATGCAGCGTTACTGTCCATTAGTTGCCACTGAAGATGAATCCTGATGTTGGCCTACACTGACTATTTTTAACAGTGCTGCTGTTTTTGCATTTCATCTCAAAGCATAGGAACAAAGACTCATCAATCAGAAGGCTGCAGGGTGAGAGTGAATCAGCACTTATGGAGCGACACAACCTGACACTGGCAGTATAACAAGGCTCTTTGTTGGTGCTTCTCGGCAAAAAAACTGCTTTGAGTCTTATTTTGCACTTTAGAATGCTTCTGCACTCCTGCCATTAGGCAGGCTAGGCTTGAGGACTACCGACACATCTGAAACCCATTCAATATATGAAATAATTTCTTGAGGTAACCAATCGCACAGCTGTGGCAGGTGAAAATTACCTGGCGCCTGTGCAAATGACTAAACGTTGAATGTTTCATACAAAAACACTAGCTAGACAAAGCAGTTCCTCCAACTAGAGAGAGGAAACGAAGGAGAGCCTGAAAGTGCGATTATATCAGCAGGAGATATAACCAGGAAGACTGACAGAGGCATTTTAAGTGGAGCTGGAGATATTCTGTGAGATAGTGTAGTAAATCAAAAATATTGGTTTCTTCCAATTATTTCCGGATGAAAATCACCACTAAGCACAATACTCTACTCTGCTCAGCTGGATGTACCTGACTCCCCCTCCTTCTTCTTATATTTCCTCCTCTGTTTTGTCGCTCCTCCGGCTAATTACCCACGTCGCTCTGGGAGGAAATGAGGGGAGATCCCAAAGCGAAAGTGACAGCTGTCTTTGCCGCGCTGTAAACTGCCGTGGGACCCTCCTCTCCCTTCCCCTCAGAGTGCGACAAGTACCGGTGTTACGGAAAGAAATGATGTCACAGTCTCCACCTCAATTACAGTAAATCAAGGAAAGATGAGAGACAGAGACTGTTCTGCTTCTCTGGCTCTTGCATGGATCTTCCTTTTACTCACTTCCCTGCAGCAAGTTTATGTCTCAGTGCATCCTTCATATCAGCACTGCAACAGCATTTGGAGACATAGTTAATGAGTAAAGCTTTTCGTGGATTGTGATCAGAATGTGCAGAGAAACTATGTTTCCTTTCAAAGGAAAGAATGACTACGATGAAATGAAATGTGCACGGTGAAGATATACAAAGAGTGTGAAAGATGATATCTTGATTGGTTTGAATCAGAACTGAAAAGAAATGTGCAAACTGGTAAAATGTGTGTCACTTGTGTGCAGTACCACCAGGAAGTCAACCTGATGCTCAGGTGAGCGTAGCCTGGGTCCAAAGCTGTGCTAACAGATATGTGATTGAGATAAATGATAAAATACAACTTTGCCAGAAACAGTATGCTGGGGGACGGAGCTGATTCTGCTATAGTAAACTGTCTTGCAGTATGAAGGGTAATACGGTGTGGAAAGATATTACTTTGTCAAAAGAGACATGTATCACTGTTCCCCGACACAATCCAGATGACTACACGGACTGCTATGCCATCTGTTAGGAGCAATGCGCTGTTTGAATCCCCCCGTCAATTTTGTTACAAATGATATGTGAAGGAAGTTCTTAACTGGTTGGGTCTCCAGCTGTTTTTAATGCCTTTTTCCCTTTGCGCAGAAGAAATGTGAGTGGGAACCAGTGGTTCCTTCGTGCAAAACAACTGCTGACAGCATGTGATGGAAACACACATTCATTCTCATTATCCACAGAAAATTCGGTTGGAAGCTCATCGATTGTTACCACAGGTACTGCGTAATTTCAGCAACACTGGTGATTTGGGGTGTAAGGATTGATAGAACAAAAACCGAATTCATTATTAATAATTCATTATATAATATAAATAATTTGAATGAGGAGAAGTGAGTCACCACAACTACCAATGAAGGTGCAGTTGCATCCCTTGAGAGAATCCTGCGAAGTGGATAAGGAGAAAAGACATATTTATCCAGTGAATAAACAGGGAATGCAAAGCAGCATCTTCCTGGGAAAAACAACATGTGAGTGTTAGTGATTTTTCAAAGCGGGACAGCGAAGGGGAGAAGCCAGCCAAAGTGGCTGCTCAGTGAAGCCACCAGAGAGCATGAGTGCTGCCAATTAGAGTCATTTATGAGATGCAAAGCAACGGTCTGCCTCCCACTGTAACTAAACTCCCAGTGTGGCTAATCTGTCTATGGGAGAGAACACTGAACACATCAACAATCCAGTCCCCACAATAACCACGGCGGGCCATCCAGTGATATTAAGCGCCTTTTCAAAGCCTGGGTGGGAAAGTGAAGAGTGGGAAATGTAAATAGATACAAGCCTGGGGGGAATCTGTGGGAGCACTGCCCACATAACAATCTGTCAATTTAATAGCATGTGGGAGAGTCAGAGTAGGATGGAGAGAAATGTTCCCTGGTTCTATTCATTAACAGTCGCAGAAAAGGGATTTATGCCGGTTCGGCATCTGCCATTAACTGGCCGATTTAAGAAGGCCATTAAAAAGGATGGGATATGTACACTGGGTTCAGCTTTTGTGGCTGCAAGTAAAGATTACAGGGATGAGCCTAAATGCTGCATTTTACTTATTTTACTTGCATATTTTCTCTGGCATTTAAATGTGCTCCTCAAGAAGCGAGACCGACATCAACCCTAAAAGCACTTATATGTGCCTTTACTCATAAAATCTCAACGGACTCTCTCTGTTGTATCATAACAATCGGTTGTTAGTCTTAACCTTGGCTGTTGTTCCTTTCTTTTCCTCCTTCCTTTGACTCTGTCACAACTTTTGCAGTTTTCTCAACATTTCTGATGGTGCACCCAAAGGAGGCAGGCTAAAGTGATTCGATGCAACATGACACCAATTAGTGGGATAAATAATAGCACGGTCAAGAGGCATTCCCGCTGTGCCGTCTTTCCCACCTCGCTGATCTCCCGAGCCCGTTCCTATCAAAGCAGCTTTTCTTTACAGTCTGAAATTTAAGATCAAAGGGCAGCTCCAACTCATCAATGCCCTTACCTCTTCCCCAAAGCAAAGGATGCAGTGCTCAAAAACCAGCACGCATTATCGTCAGCCTGTCTGCTCCAGCTTCACACCACCCAATGGCAGAAAGGAAAGGAAAGGAACTGTTAGCAAATCTAGTTTTGCACACAGTCCTTCTCTTGACCAGCCAGCGTGGAGCCATAGCAGTTCTGAAAGATCACGGCGGCCAGAAAATGTCCAAAGCATGACTGAACCTGCGTGCCTTCTGAATTCTCACTGCACCTCGCCAGGGACACAATCAATAGACACATATTTTAAAATGAACCCATCTCGTCTGACTAGAAGGCATGTTGTGTATATGTATGTGTGCGCGTGTGTGTGTGTATGTGTGTGTGTCTGCTGGCATAAGGACTTATATTCATGGTGACAAGCGACAAGGCTGTTATCACTCCGGAGTCAGTGAGCTGCAGCAGCAAGGAGGTGCACCAGCTGTAGAGATGCTGTCAAGCCCTCAGGCTGAAACGGCACTCTGCAGGAAGGAGAGATAGCTTATCTGTGTGTGGCTAAAGGTGAGCGAAAGCAGTTTGTGGGGAAAAAAAAAAAAAACAGCGTTCCATTTGGACTGTTGATCACTTACAGAGCATCCAGAAAGAACAATAGACCATTTTAATTCCACAAAAAGGCTAAAGAGAATGGTTTATACGCTTTTGGGGTTTTTTTTTTTTTTGTTTATAGCTGCATTTTCATAAAACAACATATGATTCCTGCATCGATGCCCTGCAGGATCTCACATAAAATTTCGATGGGAGGAACATCATCTCGCAGAGCTGTGTGTTGTACTGATGGCAGCAGTTCTGCCTCCAGCTTGAAAACAATACAAGAGAATAACAGAATCAGAGAGGAATAGCCTAAGCCTAGCTTTGACTTACCCATGCAGTTCCTTGAGAGAAAATGAGATCTTAAGGTTGTGCCCAAGCACATGGAGGACTGTGAGGATGTCAGCCCATTGCACCATCTCACCCAAAGGACCCCCCTTCAGCACCTTGGGACTGAAGACATCCCCGGACTCCTCTGTCAGAAATCCCACATGGACGAGAATCTGAATTTAGAAGGAAAAAGAGAGAAGTTACAGCAACAGAGGCCAGCCAAAGAACAATTCTTTTTTTTTTTAATTAAATGTAACGTGTAGAGTTGTTCTGTTGACTGTTATTACAGTCATCAATCCACAATTGTATGTTTTTTAATTATTATTTTTTTTTTTTACTCTTGCATTCAATCTCTAGCTCCCCGTGGTAAATAATTGATATTTGAGAGAGTGATTTCAAAAGATTCCATATTCAGGATGGATCAGTGAAGTCAAATTTGAAATATAATTGAATGAAACTAATGAGAGCGAGGGAGAAAAGTGAAAGCATATTCACATCAACACATTTTCCAAGAAATCAGCTGTGCATTGGGTTGAAATGAAAATTAACCCGCTCAGGGTAAATTGATATGCAGAACGATACACAAGCACTGTAATTGCTGATGGGGCAGGATGGAATTTCTTGTCTGTTAAATACACAATGCAATAACAGATGGCAACAGTTAATTGTCCTGTTTATTTTTGCCTTTAAAATACGTTTATTCTCCTGCTTGACCAGACATTTGTTCACCTCTTTGTTTCGGCATGTCGCAATGAATGAGAACCGACAGCCGGACATCCACATCCACATTTCCTCCACCTGTTATCAGACTCTGCGTCAACTCCCACTGTCCTCCAAATTCAATTTATGAATATCCCAGAGACAGTACCTGGTTTAGAAAGAGGTTAATAGGGTTTTGAAAGATGTCAAGTCATGTTAGTATCTAAACCTTCCCCATATTTCACCGACTGGGATATATTTGTTTCCACAGGGGTGATTTTTTTTTTGTTTGTTTGTTTGTTTTTCAGTCATGTTGTAGCTATAAGTAAGCTATTTTAGCTATTTAAATGTAACTTACAAGTAGCTGGGATGGTAAAACTATATGCACTGGACATTGACTTTGCAATCAATTCACTTCCCACACTACTAATATTAAAGATTTTTCAAAAGTGGACGCTGCAAAGTCGTTTAGTCTGCAGCGCTGTGCACACGCACGAGCACCACATCAGATGTTAAACACACTGCGCCAACAGCCAACATGGCAGAAATGTCAAAATTCCATTAATTCCACCTTGCCCCTGTCTGAGTTTGATTGGCAGCAGCTGGGAGGTGAGTACATCTCTTGTGTTGAAGTCTAGTCCCTGGTCAACTCCTGCATTAAAGTGAGAGGGTGCAATTTGGGGTCAAATTGCACCCTCACGAACTCACGAATTGCAAACTTTTAGAGCACGATACTAACTATTATGGCCTGTTGTGGGAGAAAGAAAGAAAGCATTATCATGCTGCCACAATATTAGGCTGTCAGCTACATTGAGCTTCCCCTCATTTCCCAGGCATTGTTCAGCGAATGGTCTGCAGCTCATACTGTAAGTGGGTGGGACAGCAGGGCTGCACAAGAGCCAGTGTCAGCAGGAGCCGAGTCGATAGGAGCAAACAGGTTTGTTATACTAAATGATCGCAGCACCGGGTACATACAGCTATGGTACGCCCCGAGGGGAAAACGTGTCAGTCACTCACCCCCTGCAATGCCTAAAACACACTGTTAAAACAACGCTGACACACTGACACGATTTAGGGTGGTTATGTCTCCAGTGATATGGCTGTTGGAAGATAGAGACACCAAGTAGGCGGAACATGTTGACAACTTTTGCTTTCTTAGGCTGTAGATTGTAGGTATATGGCCATTTCCCCAAGGCAGGACACACCAGCGATGACATCTCATGTACACAAATTTCCCATCACACCCCAACACCTGCTCTGGGTTACACAGTCTCCAAAGTGTTGCTGAGCTGCCCCTACACATATTTTGTGCCAAATATCACTCACTGGTCTGTGGGTGGTCTCTTTAAAGCTCCCAGTTTGAAGAATGAAGTCATGCCCAAATGCATATCCTCCTATATTCTATTTTTTTTTTCATTATTTGGAAAATCAACATCACAATGTATTGAAGAGACCATAAACATTGAGGGAAAATGTTTTGGTGAGGCAATATATCAAGTCGGAAGTTGGCCCATTTTCTTACAGACTTCTTTATGAAAGTACTTTTTACTTTTTTATAAGTGTTGGAGTCGCCCCCCGATTAAGGCTCTCCTTAATTGGCTTTATCATTAACATTTCTCAACACACTATGATTTTATCCATTTCTACCAATTTTAACATTATAACCAAACACCGTGTAATCACTTGTAATCTTTGTGCAGCAACTATGCGCTGCCAGGTTTGCGTGTTTTTGTAAAATGCTAGTTGTTATGGTAAAAAGTGAAGGACTGGGATATTCAACCATTACCTGGAAACGTCATTACCCTCTGCAGTCTGGAGAAGCAAGAAATTAGGCTTATAATAACCTGGAACCAATCCAAAGATTTGCAAAGTACTTACCGTGGCCATGTGAACGTTATGTCATGAGCATTACATTTAATATAAGCTAGCCACAGGTTTTTCCGCTGAGTTGTTTGACAAATTTTTTCGCAGCACCCTGAGCAACACAGATGGGTGCTGCTGAAGGCTCTCAGGCAAAGTCTGAGCTTTCACAGCTCGTTAACCCAAATCAACAAAAAGAAAGGACAGAAATACAGACTGAAATTTGAACATGGCTCAAAGCCACCTATGTGGTTTCACACATTTAGTCTCTTTCTACATTTTCTTCATTAAAAAAAAAAAAAAAAAAAAAAAAAAAAAGTATGCATGCGAATATACGCTTAAAATAAACTGTCCAGTTCCTCAAAGGTTACATCAGCGAACAAACTACAAAATGCACATGCCCATCTTTATATGAATGTGAAAGTAGGCAAACTTACTCTGTACGTCATAAGCAGTGTATTAATGTTAGCAAGGAAGAGCAAGGCCCACAACAACGTCGAAATTACAGGAGGGACAATTGCAGCATTTAGATGATGTTTAATGTTCTACATATGAGTAGCTAATTAGATATCTAGTATTAGATGTTAGTAGAAATTGTTTCCCCAGCATGTGTTTGTGTGGTCACTCATTCAATCCCCCCAAGATGCAGAAAGGACGAGATTTCTGTTTATGTGTGGAATTCAGAAAACTATATTTTAACTGGAAAAATGATACAAAGTTGTTGTTGCTACGTCTGTGGCTATTGTGTTGTTTGGCAGGCTGCTGTCAGATTTTCCTCTCAGTGTTACTGAAAATCATCTACTTTTTCAAAGGAGAGCTCAGAATGTGATTTACAGAGCAGATGTGCAAGAAGCACGCCGCACTTTGCAAAAAATTATTGAATATTAATTATCACTAAGTTGGAATTCACACATCATCTTAACCTCCTTATTTAATTTCCGATAAACACATTTGATCCTGTTTACACCATTGTACTTCCAGGTACAGTGGGATATGACTGAGACACCAGGAATGATTCAAACGTCAGATGGGGGCTAAGAAAACCATATCCAGAGGGTAAAGCAGAGGCTGAAAATGGGTTTCCTGAAAGCAGTAAAATGGGGGTCAGTGAAAAAAATAGACAGGTTGGCTGAAGACATTCCATAAAACAGTTGTCACCTCTACAAATCCTCTACATCTCCTTCTGTCTCTCAACGGCCCGTAGACTTTCTGTGAATGAAGCCGAGCTCGCATGGCCTCGCTAATGCACAGGAGCCATTACTGTCAAGCAAACCATTACAATAAGCAAAGTCCTCTCCCCTGTGGGGAAGCAAAGGAGGGAAAGCAAAATTTTGGAAGAGTGCAGTGTTATTAACAAAGAGGCTTTTGATTTATCCAAGTAAAAATACATAAATAAATAAATAAAAATGTCCAGTGAAAGAAAGGGATGGAAATAAAAAACAAAAAAAGTGCCGGCTTGTTTACAGAAAGAAACATACAACACACATTTCTTCCGGTTCTCATGTTTCATTTATGGATTTAGAAAATCAAGCCGCTTTTCAAGTACACAGGATTGCGGCAAGCTGCACACTTGCGATGTGATTTATAGCGCAATGCTCACAGGTGCTCTGACCCCACTTCACTGAGAGAAGCAGACCCGTATATAACGACATGGCTATATTTACATGATGCTCTGTAAAGTCATGCATACTGAATACAAATGTGTCCAAAAAGGATCCTAGACGAACCGCGGGCCAAACCAAACTTGAAATGTGCCAGATTGTTGCTCTGCATTAAAGTTATTATTATTAACTGTATATTTTTCCTGTGCAGCGCTGACAGTTGACAAGTGTTGAATATGCAGTTCGTTCCTAATTTAGTGTTGACTTTGACCTCAGAATTGATGCTAAATAGAAGCACATTATCTTATTATGCATAAAAAAAAAAATAATAATATCATGAGGTCAAAATATCTTCTCCTTGTTTTGCTAATGATTTAAAGAGGGATGCCAATGATTTGGTTTTACACATACTTGCACTTTCAAAAGCTCAACTTCCCAGAGTACACCCAGGAAGCCCCTCTAATTAAGCTGACCCTGCCTCTTAAATGCCCACTTCTTGCAAATCCCATTCCTCTAATTCATAACACAAGGTTTTATTTTTGTCAGGCTTTGTCAGGGTCCTCTGGAGAAAACATTATGCAACTAAATTCACAGGCTGAGTGGAAGACCTTATCACAAATATGAAGCGCATGCGTTAAAACATTGGTGATGGAAAGACAAACAATTAGCGGCCACATATTTCTCATGTTTAACAAAGTCTACTTTCAAACGAGAGGATGACTCCTCTTTTGCTATCCGTAGTGTGAGAATAAAATTAGCTGTATACCGAATCACTTAAAGCAAAGCTATGATGATGTCAGTGTGCGAATGCCAAGATTTTGCAGTGTTAGTCATACAGCTTGTCATATGTTAGGTGGAGATAAGGACCCTTATATTCAAACCAGTAGATGAAATAGGGGAGAGAACCACACCAAAGGCAGCACACATTACACAGTAGAAATATGCCAATTGGAGTTTAGTTGTTATTTTGTTTATTTCCATTTCATCACTTGTGACTAATGAGGTGGGTCAGCTAAAACTGGTGCATATGTACTGTTGCAGAGGTCCAAGATTTGACGGATGGTGTACCACTACCTTTTTCAAAGCACCGTAGACACTGTGGTTGTTCATGTCAGGACTAATGATGCATTCTGAGCTGTGAAGGCTGAGCTTGTTTATCTTGGCATTGCCCTCCAATAACATTCTGAAGGCCACATTCTTTGTTTTCTTCATTCCTCCATACATGGCTGTAGTCTGCATATAGCAAATACAATATTAACTGTATTTGATGATGACCGTTTTAACCTTTTCAAGGAATTTGCCTTCGAAAGCCTCTATCCAAACATGCCGTTATAAATTGCTTGAAACCAATATCCTTTGCTTAACTGCACACACGGTCTGCAGCCTGATGATAATTGAAACTCCAAGGACCTTACAGTGCTTTATCTGAGGTTAGTCTGACTCCTGACTAAACTGTGCGCAGCCATGGCGCTTTTATGCCCCTCATGTAAATTCATTACCACCTGATATAAATGTAAGCATCTATAATATTCAATTAAAGAAAGCTAGTGGTATAAACTGTAGCCACCTCTGTGACTACATGACCCTTCTGCTATTACCACACTTTCTTCACAGGTTATGAAGATGCTGTTTTTCTCTGCATATTCCCAGACCAATAAGGAGTATATGGCCAGCAAATTATCCACTAATGATGAATTCTGGATCCTCACCTCTCCTTTGAGAACTTCTTTTTTTATTTGTTTGTTTGTTTTTTTTTTGTTTGTTTTTTTTACATACACACCTCAGCAGGATAGATGAAGGGGTTGGTTTTGCTATAATCTTCTCAAATGCTTCATTTGTTGGCAAATTTCACTTGGTGATTTCCCCAGCTTTGAATGCCCTTGATTGAAGTGATGTGCGAGTTTTGTCTTTGTGAGTCGGTTCACAAGGGGTACTTTCGAAATTCTGGATGTTTAAAAATCTGTTGACTAAATCTTGGTCTTATCAGAGCATAGTTGTAAGCGTTGACTTGAATATTTGTATTGACAGTTCTGCTTCGAAGATTTCAGCCCTGTTTGTGAGGCTGCTTTACTGATTTAGTCTAATTCCACAAATTACTGCTGCTGCAAACACCTTGCCGATATTTCTATGCCTATATTCATCACTGGACGTTTTCCATATTCTTTAAAAATGTTTGTTAATAGGTCCCTACTAACAAAGAAGAAATTAACTATTGTAACAATCTCAACTAAACTTTTCCATCCTTTGCTGAGGTTTATGATCAACTGCACTTATCTTGGGACCAACATTTACGGCAAATACCAGCATCATCACAGCATCATCACAGTGATGTAATAGCCCTTATCAAGATTAAAGGTTAGCACTGATGCTAAAAGTCTGTGCTTTTATGCTTGACCTGACCTTAGCGTTCAATAACATTAAAAGGTTGTGAAGCTGAGCTAGTCTGATTCAGATCTAATCTGAAACAGAGTACTTTCACAGCTTCTTGAGGTAATTTTAGCTCAAAGAGATTTGACGACCTGACCAGGATCCATTTGTGGACTTGTGCTGTTTAATTTGAACGAGCACCAACTTGGCTCCGTCATAAGTTAACACACAGCTGTAGCACTCATCTAGAATTCAAACACATTTGCTACTTGAAGGGCTTCTGTCTCTGGAATTCATGGAACATTCTACACCTGAACAGAGAGAAAACAGAAATCATAGTGTGTGGTGCAATGGCAAAGAGGTTGCAGGTACTTGGATTCCAAGTGCTTTACCCGAAACTTCAGTTATAATAGATGTTGACTTAGATTTTCATTTGCATATCAGCTGCATCCCCAAACTATCAGCTTAATGTTCATGCCTTTGCCCCCACAAGACAAACTCTCGATGGTCCTATTTCTAAATCCATCCAGTACCTCCAACTCATTCAGAATACAGCCAAACACATCACTAAAACGTTCAGATCACTGCAATTCTGAGAACCCGGTCACCTGAGAGAATTTACTTCTGGGATATAAACCATTAAAAGGCCATGGCTCCTGTGTCTGTGTCGGGAACAGAATAAACTGAAAGCGCTTTGGTTTTGTGTGGCTTTTAATCAGGCACAGTATGGGCATGTGTGTAGCTGCCTTGTGTGGCTTGCTTTTCTTCAAAACTTCAAAAAGCAGTTTGAATGTTAATTTTTGGTTTTAAGGTTAAGGTTTGAATAATAAATATAAATGATGATATTGAATAGATGGTAATGCCAATGATGCCCTTTAAATAATCTCATTCTAAAACCATATTTTAATCTCGATGGAGCTGAAACAAAGTGAGTTGAAAGACTGGATGGATTACTGTAAGCATCAATTAAAACTTGCAGAGTTTCACACAAGGTTGGGTCAAGAGAGAAACACCTCAACACCATGCAATTCATTTTGTCTTTAACACACAAAAACAGCCACTACAAATAACTCATAAAATTAAAGCGTAGTTGGGTTGGCACTATGCTTTGGCTCATCTGGAGAATATAGCATCATATAAAGCAAACATTAAATATTCAACATTAATTGGGGATTTCCTGATGTGCAACACAAATTATTTTGTAAAATGCGAGTCAGTTCCTTACGTTATTAATATAAACACCAGAGCGATGTAATGTAATATCATCAGACTGCTGCTGCAGCGAGCTGTTAACAGTTTGTGATGATGTCCACGCAAATGTCAGTGGGGAAAAGTGGACTAAAGCCAACTGAGGCCTGCAAAGGCTTACCCTTCATCATTATCTACTCAGGTCGGTAACTCAGCACACTGTGATTCACACAGACAAGCTGAGATAACAAGAGGCAAATGTTAGTCCAGAAAATTGTGACAGCTGTTGTGGTGACTTAGTAGTTTAGCATGCAGCAATTAAAGGGCTGTCTCGCTTTGACAGAACTGTTTGATCTGAAACATCCTGTTTTTTTTTTCTTCAATGACTAAACAGATGGGTTTACATCAAATTGGGAGCTGTGTTTCCAGGGTTACAGAAGAAATAAGAAAGAATATCTATTGAAACTTAGACCCCCCTATGCTTGCTCGAGAGCACTTTGAAAAGAAAACCATGAAACAGACTTGTTTGTACACTTTCATCCCCCACTGCATGCAGATGCATATTTGTTTATGGAAAATGGAAATGCCCTCTATTCACCCTTTTTTGCTCTCTCCACTGGTTGCGGAGCTTGTCATCCAGCCGTCGAGCAGCAGAGGCCCACTGTGCTGCGAGCCTGCGTATGCGTCTTTTCATGAAGCTCAGTGATTCCTTCCCGGTGCCCACCTGGTCCAGTAGAGTCCCAATGTCAGACTGGAAAACAGCCTGGATGGCAGGAGCAATAAAAAAAAATAAATAAATAAAATCAATAAAAAAAGATCATAAGTACAAAGAACTTATGTGGTATTTCATTTCTTTATGTAGACTTTGAGCAAAGGTTCTGCACCAGAAACTACTAAAGAACCGGCTGATATTAAAATATATCACCTGAGTTTAACAGAAGGGGGACCCCCCCCCCCAAAAAAAAAAAAAAAAAAAAAAAAAAACTCCCAAAAAATAGACATTGTTAGGTTATTTGTACAAGTGGAGCTATTTTTATTGGAAGCGGTAGACTGTACGGAGGACAGAAAGTCTGCTATATCTAGTTATCTGCTGGTGCCCTGAGGCAAGGCCTCTCAGAGAGGTTGCCTGTGGGATTCCTTGATCATCCTCATAAATAGTCTGTTCTCTTTTTACATCTCCTCCTCTGCCCAGGATAATCGCTGAATCGCAGCACAATGCCAGTAGTAGTGAGTATTGATCAGTGGTGTAACTGCATAGTAGGACGTAAAGCAACATCAGTCAAACACAAACTGTCTATCACTCAAACACACGTCACTATAAAAGAAACTTAAATTTTTACAAAGGGCAAAATCAATTTGTAGAGCTGCACTGTAGTCTCACAGAGCAGGTGAATTATTGCGCTCTGGAGCAACTCGTATGTGTATGGCCCAGCGAAATGCAGAGTGCCCAAGGGAAGCCCTGGGATTAGTCTCACTGAATACAGGCTGGCAATGAGAGCAGGAGGTAGAAGTGCAGACCGAATTTACATCAGGGCCTGCCATGCCTGCTGTACTTTACACTGGGGAGACAGAATGGCAACTGTGTTTGTACTGAAAATTAAAATGAAAAAATGCAGTCGTAACATTCATTCATCTTCAATTGCTTATTGGTTTCCAGGTCGCGGGGGGCGCTGGAGCCAATGCCAGCTGACACTGGGCGAGGGCGGGGTCACCCTGGACAGGTCGCCAGTTCATCACAGGTCCAACATACAGAGACAGACAACCACTCACACTCACGGACAATTTAGAGTCACCAATTAACCTGAACATGATGTCTTTGAACGGTGGGGGACACAGAAAGGCCCCAGGCCGGGAACCGAGGCCGGGAACCGAGGCTGTGACTTTATTGTGGGGCTACAGCGTTAACCACTATGCCGCCGTGCTGCCCGCAGTAGCAACCACAGTGAATAAACCTGGAAGTGACAGCTAGCACCCAGCGGGAGATATGGTACATTAAGGTGCTAAAATTCTTTCAGATCTGACCGATAAACACAAATGTTCCACTGAATCTCTTAATCATCAATACATACAGAGAATAATCTCAAAACATTGTGCAGCATCACTGTCAAGCTATTAAATCTACAGCAGGACTGCTTAAAAAAAAAAAATATATATATATACTTTATTATATACCAGTTTGGTCAAGTCATCATTTTTAACATCACCTGTCACTGCTAAGAAATCATTTGCTCCATTAGCATTACAACAGCGTGCAGAATGTTGTGTACCTCCTCAGCTGCTTTGTTTCACCCGCCTGCACAGGTTATAGCTTCAAAAGTTTAATACTTTTCTCATATATTTCCTCCTTACTTTGAAAAGGTCAGGCAAAAAACAGCAAGAGTCTGTAGTGCAAGGACAAGAGTACATTTCCTTATTGGCTTCCCACCAGAGAAAAGTAGCAACTCTGTTTTTTTGGCTGCTTCCCAGGAATTGGACTTGGTTCTCTGCAGTAGTGGGTAATTGTTTAGCTGCTTTTTTCTCTCTGCTCTGCTGCTCCCTGGTTCTTATTGAGCTAACTGTGTTGCTGTGGAATCAAATCAAATTCCGGCTTACCTGTCTCTTGGGTGGAGGCTTTAAGGTGGGTGTCGCAGTCTGGTTCCTCCAGGCCAGTGGGGGGCAGAACCACTCAACTTCGCTCAGGTAGATGAGGAATGAGCAGTCGGAGCCATCCACACCGTAAAAAGCATAGCAGGGGTCTGAGGTCCAGCGAGCGCGCATCCACTGTACGGCAAGGAGGCAAACTGTGAGGCCAATTCTCAGGAGATAGTTTACATGCCTATCTCTCATGTTTTCTTTAATTTGACAAAATGTGATCATGCAGGCAAAATACTTTTGTATCTAGAGATTCAGATTAACGAAATTAACCGATTGTTGTTGTTTTTTTTTTGCTTGTTTGTTTGTTTGTTTGCTTGCTTTTTTCTTGAGAGAATACACGTCCACGTGGAAGGAACAGACGGGATATTTAGACACAGACCAGAACTGAACATCATGCCAGGCAAAATATCCCACGCACTCTTTGGTGAGCTAAAGGCAGATGATGCATATGTGCATTTCTCCATACAGATGCTACATCTGTGCAGTACATTATCCAAAATGATTGCCACCGCTGCAATGTTGTGGAGTCATAATTAAACAGCCCTATAGGCGGCTTTTAATTTGAAATGATGGATAAAGTAGAGACAGTCACCGCATCGGGGGGGGCAGTAATCTAAACATCCAGTCTCTCTATTTGCTCTCCCTGTGCCTGTCACTTTGTACTCCTCCAACACTCAAGTGAGGTTTTTTTGTCAGTGAGGATACAGAATATTGGCAGTTCACATGAACAGGTTGAATTGTAGACACATTTTCTTATATGATTGAAGATGCAATCAATACTAAGACATGTCATGCATGCGAGCACATTGATTCTCAACATTAACAACTAAATTAACTTTCCATCCTAAATGTGACAGTGGCATTTATACATTGATCATTAACTGGTGATGAGGCAACAAATTAAATATGCTATCATTCATCAGCCACTATTTGGACAGTTTTTGATTTTTGGTTTCTTTTTTTTGTTGTTGTTATGCATTTCTCAAGAAACTCAACCCAAACCCTAAAAAAAAAAAACTAAACAAAAAAAAAAACAGCTTGTGTTACGCCACCTTGATACGTAGAATTATTCACGTCACGTTTCATTATGTTTTCATGATGGTATAAACTTGTGATTTCGGTAATGGTGATTACATACTGTAACCTTGGAAGTGGCAACAACTTAATAATGTGAGCACAGTACACAAATATCGCCACGGCTCACAGAAGACCCAGTTCAGCCTAGTCTGATGCTGAAAACCAATCCTGGGGGAAACACTGTTGTATACAAACACACCTCTTACACACCTTTTTCCCCATAGCTATTTTTTAAAAGCCCACTTTTTAAAAATTCATTTTGTTTTCAAATAATTAGCTTTCCTTGCATTTCTTCTGGCAATCAATTTAAAAAAAGCCCACTGGACTGCTAATGATTGTACAATACATGCTGCAATACAATTTTGTTGTTGCCGCTGTTTTGAATTCATCATTCAAACAATGCAACTGTATATTCTGCTCAAAACTATTGCATTCGTATTTTATCCTCTCCTGCATTTCTTTGCTGTCACCCAGTATAATTCTTTTCCTCGAACAACCAAGTTCTCCACAAGGAACCTTAAACATTCTCTAATCTTATTATTCAGAATTCATGATGCACCAAGGTGAGTTTCCAACAGAGGACAAGGGAACGTTTGCTCTGTCTGTGAACCAGGTTGGACTGAAGTGAGATACGAAGACTTACATCCATCTTGCTGGGACAGTCTGGATAACGGTGATCTTTAGGAATCTCACATTGTGCCATGGTTCCATCCCTACCTGCAGAAAAGAAAAATAAAGGCTCTTTATCACAGCTTTAACTCGCACACATTTTGAAAAAAGACCACACACATTAGACACTGGCACAATAAGCACAAATCACTGAAGTGTTCTTTTTTTTTTTTTTTTTTTTCCTTCACAGCAGTCCGTTACACACAAAAAGCTAGAGGAGAAAAACATGCTGGCAAGGCACATCCTTTATGAATCTGTTGTGTTTTTACCTCTTTGGTCAAGGAAAATAAAGCAACCGCTTTGTATTTGTGCCATAAATACTGCTTCACTTCTATTATATAGAAATTCTATGAGTATGTCAATTTTTTTGTTGGCTTTAGTTTAGCACCATAAAACCACACAACATGAAATTGATAGATATAAATAGATAGATGCAACACTCCCCTTGGACTTCTCAGTTGGTCACAAGGCTGGTTCATATTGATTGATCTGGTCTTTAAAGTGCTTGCCTCAGGTATTAAGTGTTTATATTTGGCATTACAGGATGTATTTGCCTGCCTTTGGGATGAACAGATCAATTAGAGAGTAAGCCTGAGCTCCCCTGCTGAAGGGACAAGTCTCTGCTCCAACCTAAATGCTGGATTTACTATAGTTAGATTGCATTAGCGGGATTCATAAAAATGTTAACTACCCCCCGACCCCGTTCTCTCTCTCACTCCCCTTTCTTCTTCTTCCCATCTTTCCTGCATCCCTCTGCTGCTCAGCTGACTCACTGCTCCCGTCTTTTTTTTCTTTTCCTCTCCTCTCCTCCCTTTCCCTTCCTTTCTTCCCCTCGAAGTCAGGCGCCAGTGAGCCTAATTAAAGGAGTAGTTGCAGCTTCTCCACCTGCATCCTGCCAAGCGTCGACGAGCACAATCACAGACAAATAATTGCTATCCATTCTGTCTGATTAGCATGATAATGACAGACTTCTCGTGATGAAGACTGTCACTGCCTGCCACTGTCAAAACCCAGCCAAGTTCAGAGCAGCCTCATTTAAATGATATCAGACATTATGACAACAGACAAATTATACCACAATTTTTAATGAGACAGTGAGTTGAACTGCTTTCAGTGCTACATGGTGGATTCAGGAATGAGGAATGAAATTATAAATTAAATTGTGCTGTCCAGTTTCTACTCTGTGCCCAATGAAGAAATTGAGAGTGAAGGCTAATAAAGAAAGCTGACAGATGCAGATCCCATTGACTAGGCGGTAATTCATCTTTGTCCTCCCAACAACCTGCAGCTGTGTAGTTGTGGCGCAGCACTGTGTGAGGGCAAAGAGATCTCTCACCGTGACGCACAAAAGCAGCTTGCTATTTGGACACTTAATTTGCAGTGAATAATGTCTGCCATGTTCTATATGATCAACCGGCAACAGCATGTTACACCTAGAAATTGTGTATTCCAGTGGGTTTTGTGTGCAGAGGGGATTTATATAAAGGGCTACAGCTATATTTGGTCATCTGAGCTTTAAAAAGTCATACCTCTGTTGCTGGCCATGCTGCGCTGCAGAATCTGCTCCACCCTCACTGCCATGTCAGACATGTTCTGCGCTATGGCCTGGATGCGCTCCACTAGGCCTATTGGCTGGATCCTGATTGTGCACAACACACAAACAAGCACACCACCACACACACACAAGCAAAGTAGAAGACAAAGTCTAAAAATATTCCAACAAGAAGTATCATGTTCGTGACCTGAATTCTCGATAAACAGCAATCAGGCATCTTCAAAAGAAAGAGGACAGTATATTTCTTTTATAGCCTCCCTCCATCCACAGTATTTGTTTTCCCACCCTTTTCTTTCAGTGTGAAGTAGCGGGGGGGAAAAAGTGCTAACTGTCTACAACTTGAGGCGTGAAATGGAAAAGAAAAACTTTAACATTGACAGATAATTTATTTCTTCAGTTAAAAAAAGTGAGTCAGCATGTTGAAGTGCATCCTCGGGGGTGGGGGGGGGTAAAAAAAAAAAAAAGAAGTCAATTAGATTGTTGGCAAATGCATTTCAGCGCACTTGACCTCTGTGACCTACACGCTTTTGGAAAAACAATCGGGAACCAATATTTACAAGAGTGAGGGAGATATCGGGGGGTGAAATGCAGAGTAGCACAGGGGGGTAAAACCAGGAGGAGAAGGTTTTGTTGTGTAAGCAGTAGAGGCTGACACCATTCCAATTTAAACCCTTGCTCCCCCTGCTCCTCCGCTCTTTCCCCATCGTGTTGGTATCTTCCCCGAGCCTTCCCTGAGCCTTCCAGGTGCCTGCTGGTGGAAAGACACTTCACGCGGCTTTCTGCAGTTTCTCTCTGGTGACAAATCACGGATGGTGGGCCTATGTGCTCCTGTGGTTACTGCCTAGTGGAGTAGTAACATTGAAGCAACAATGTGGAAATGAATTGTAATGATATGGTTTCTTTCATTTTTTTCCCCCCCCTTTTTCTTTACCCACCGTCCACATCACAGTGCGGAATTACATTTGAGAAAAGATTTGCAAATACCACGTCAAAAGAGAAGTAGAGCAACAGCAAATTAGCTGAACCTTTGTTCAGTCCAAGAGCACAGTTCTTTTTTTATTTCATTGTTGATATTAATGTTGATTAAACATTTTCCAAGACCTACTGCTGCGCAGTCTTAACAGAAATAAGCTCATGAGACATGAGCTGATGTACAACATGCAGAAAAAAAAGATCAATGTCAGTTAAAATGAACCTTTAAAGGAAAGAGGGCAAATGTTTTAGCATTTGCTGCAGCACCTTAGGAATGCACCACAACTGCCTTCATTCATGGTTAATGGATTAAGCAATTAATTATAAAATATTTTTGAAAAAAGAAAAAAAAACAAAACAAAACAGAGTTTTCTACTAGGATCACAAAAAAAACAAACAAAAAAAAAAAACAGTTTTATAGTCAGGCTGACTGGAATTATCAGACATCTGCTGTGTGGGGAGTGTGTGTCTTTATGAAGGTAACGCCATAAATACTACAGAGCTGAGAATACTCTGTATTTCCATTACTGATGAATCTGCCAATACTTTCCTAATCACTTCATAAAGTGTTTGGTCTGCGAAACATCAGCAAATACTGAAAATGGACATTATAAATTCCAAGGCGATGTCTGGGTATTTACCAGAGATAGTCTGTCACTGAGTACTCAGTGACTGTCACAGAAAACTAAGAAATCTGGAAAATGTTCACATTAGAAATTGCAGTTGGTGCTTCATTGCGATCTTTAACAACAACAACGATAACAATCAGAAATTGCTGTGATTCATTGTCTTTTAATCTAATGAAAACACAATGTCTAACTATTGCAGCCCTGGCTACAACTAACAATTACCCTGATTGCCCATCAATTACTTTATTTTAGGAAATAGTAAAAAAAATGCCCACCACAATTTGCCAGATGCCCAGATGTCCCCAAATTGCTCGGTTTGAAGAAACAATTGCCCGAAAATGGGAATAATATTTCTTGACATTGATTGTGTTCAGGTAACTGACAAAAATACGAAACCCAAAGGAACTAAAGAAAGAGATTTTTACTTTGGTGCTATTTTTCCATACACACCCTGTACATAGATATCATGTATAGGTCTGGGTTTATGCTGGTGTATACTTTATATGATAATCCATCATACAGAAGTTTAATACTTTCAAACTAATGAAACGTTAAGTCTTCAGAGAGAAAGTTCCTGTTGTCTTTTTTAAGCTTTGTACTTGCTAGTTTCAGAGAAGAAGCTTCTAAATACTTTATGTCTGCAGTAGTTGGCAAATTCCATTAAGTTGGGATGTGGTACTCCTTAGCAGTGTTATCTTGTCTCTACACAACTTAACACTTAGGCCACTCCACGAACTAACGTGTCACACGCAACAATAACAGATAAATGCATATGTTGGCTTCAAACTTATTCACATCATATCTCTGTAATAATAAACCATTATTTGGCTTGTTTTACATGAAAACAAACACTTAAATGATTTAATTTAAATGAACCCACTTGTGCGCGGGTATTTCTGGATTTTCGATTGCTTGTTAAAAATCCCTGAATATGTAAACTCAGGGAACTCTGAAAGCCTAATGGAACAGTTCTGGGCCAGTAGAAGTCTGATTTCATTGAGGCAGCATGTATTTCTGGGTGTTTGTGAGGTGAAAACAAATCTAACTCTGCTTATATGCATAATTTAACATAATCCTAAACCCCAGTTGTGTTTGTCCATGCGGCACCCAGGAGGCAAGTGGTGCCCAAATATTTTTTTCTCCCCACGTAGACCAGCAAGTCCGCTGAAATTAGTTGCTAATTACTCAGTGACACTGGCGGACAATGCGGACAAAGTACACACACAGAGACAATATTTAATATGCAGCGGCAAAAAGGCTTTCACTTGTGCAGGCACGCAGAACCATCCAATATTTACACAGCTTGGATTCTGACCCAGGAGGTGCCATCAGTAGATAAAGAGCAGGAGGACAACCTAATTGTTTCTTTCGCATTACACCAGGTAGCAAGTTTTTCCTGCCTGAAAATGTCACACTATTCTCTGGTCTGAACCTGAGCCATTACGATGTTTTATAAATCACCTGAGTGAGGCAAACTAAGGCCTACTATCTGTGTTAGATAGATTTATATCACCAATTTAGATAAAAATAAATATATATATATATATATATATATATATATATTTATTAATATTTTCAGGTCCGTCCCTGAGAGGCCAATTAAATGATTTTTAGAACTATATGACAGAGTGCATTCACAGCATTTTATAGAGAGACTTAATATCAATTAGCAGGCAAAAATAATTCTAAACAGAGTTTTAGCTGGAACGCAATAAGCATTTTTCACCAGGCGTTTGAAAAACAGTTGTTGTCAACTCAGGTGCTGTACCTCTTAACGTGTTATTGCTCATATTTTGCAGAACAAATAGTGGCCAGTAGTATTGTAGAATAGTGAAGACCCTTAAAATCGTTTAATGTACGAAGAGAGGTGGTTATATTATGGATTGTCGTTGAGTGCAAACTCTATTGATGTGGATTTCAAAGAAGATATTTCCTGGCTTTGAGGAAGAGGGAGGTAGTATTCGGGAGGGAAAACGACAGTGAAGGCAGAAACAGGAGGCAGCATCCTCTCCTCAAACTCTGAGCAGGTGCAGGCATAAGAAAAGGTTTGTTGCCAAGGAAACAAGAGTTCATACGCGCACACACACACACACCTTTCATTGCAGGCAGTTTCTGTCCAGCGTGACCCATGGTCTTTTTTTTTTTATATATAGAAGTGACAGTCTCTTTCATTTCTTCAGCAGCCCAGGGAGAGGGATGAAGTTTGTTTTAACACGTATCATCTTCTCCAACACCTTCTATCATATTCTTTGACACCAGGCCTCCACAGCATGAGCCCCTTTCCACTGCATATGCCTGCCCTGCTCTAATGGGTTGCCCCAAGGCTCCATATTTGGCCCCCTTCTTTTCTTCACACTGTTTCTTTCAAGTCCATTTAAGCTTCCATGTTTTTTTTCCCCTGTCCTGTGCCAGTGGTATTCATTTTTGCCACATGGACTGAGCTGGACAGGATAAGATGGAGACCACCTCAAATTCAGCTTTGGCAGCTTAGAGCTGCTGCGCCTTTCCATTTCAGTACCTTTCAATCACACCACCGCAGTGACTACCTCTAATACTACGTAGTACTAAGTAGTTTTTACTTTGGTACGGAAATGTCCTTCACTTATCCTGGAACTCAGGCTTTTTGCACTTACTCCACTAAACCAATGTTCTTGGACTTAATAACTTGGGAACAAGTTTCTTCAGAATACAGGCAACAAGTAGGCGCCATACCTGTCCAGTGCTGAGCTGAGCTCATCCAACCTGTGGGCATCTGTAGTGTTGCCCAGTTTAGACAGCGTGTCCATCCTCTTCATGATGACCTCCAGCATGTCGCTGATTTTCCTCAGCACCCCACGAGACTCTTGGCCACCGAGCACTAAAACAACAACAGCAAAAAGGCGATGGTAAAGAGAGTGGGGATGAAGAATAGATAAGCAAAGCAAAGTTAATAAGTGAATGAATTTGGCATGGTATACTGTCATTGTTATGGTTTCGAGGTTCAAACCTAGTGTCTCTGTTCTTCCTAGGCCCACAAGGGTTCCCTCCAGGAGCACAGTTCAAAGACATGCAGTTATGTTAATTAGTGACTCCAGATAAAGGTGTACCAGGTAAGCCTGCTCAGACAATAGGAACTGATAATGGATGGATAGATGGATAGATGGAACTTCTCTAGTTAGTTGCCACTTGGATAACAATATGTACCCTCCTGTATTTTAAAATAAAAGGCCAAAGGAACAACACAAACGGTACAGTGAATCATTTCTCTCTAGTAATGTAGTGTCCTTGTAATTTAACTACATCAAGGCCACATTTCTTCATGTCCTATTTTGCTGTTGTGCTACTTTAAAACAATAGTTCAGTCTAATTTTATTTATTTATTTATGTATTTATTTATTTATTTTTGTCCTTCATTACTAAACCAGAAGCTCACCGGGAAAACAGCTCTGCCACAAAACACAGAGCTGGGCAAATTAGTCTGACAGAATTGGTTTTTGTCTTTCCGCATGGCTCAAATTATTAATGACCTGACTGATGGTGTACTGGAATGATGCTGTTAGGGAGCACCTAGTCAATTAACCAGCCTGCAGCTTCAGACAATAAGGTCAAAGCAGGTCTCAGACTGCACTGCTACTGTGTTGAGGTCCTGACACTGTGCTGTTTGATCACACTAAACTCAATACAGAGGGTAATTATTAACCCGTGACTGCACCAGAATTCCCCACCACCAAAGGCTTAGCATGTGCCTCTGCTGCTAAGAAAACACAATTAGCTTGTTCCCCAAGGCAGAAAGTGTTGAGTCTTATTTGATGAAAAAAATTCAAAGAATGAAGATAAATAATTCCACTCTCGAGACTTGGGACTAAATTTGTGGTCTGAAACTCTGAGAAAAACAGAAACCAACAGCCTTTCTTGCAAACTGAGTAAAAATAAAGCCTCCCATCTTGGTTTTTTTCCCCTCACCAATTGCATTAAGCCTTAGAAACTGCAATGTGTGCAGGCTCACTTTCCCCGCCAGAGTTCATTCATCACTGCCCAGGCAAAAGTCACCTTTCACAGAAAAAAATTGTATTAAATCACCCGTAAATAAAATAAGGTGCGAGAGAGGCCTCTGTGTATATTTGTTGTCGAGCTATAAAAGGGAAAGAGAAGCGCTCAGCAACAGAAGCAAGAGCTACAACAAGAAAATTGCAGGGTGAGACTTCAGCTTCTAAATGAAACGCAGAGAGGCAAGATATTTCCCCAAATCTCTTCCTTTATTGCCTGTACATACTTTCTTCTTTGTTTTAATAAATCTTCAGTTATTTCCAGAATATCTTCAGTCAAAGGCCCAAAGACACCTCTCTCTGAATAATTCAAGAGTTCAAAAACAAGTTTTCCTTCCGCAGATGGAAAGACAGAGACATTCCATCGGGGGTAAAGCACTATGGGTAACATATTACTATGCTGTCCAAACCCTGCTGCACGCACACGCAAGCCAGTGAGACCCCAGATCCACAGAATAAAATCTCAGCAAACAATTTCTTTCCCATCCTCATGTGTATTTATTTATCCAGATTTTTGTAAAAGAAAGATTGAAGGTTCATGAGGAGGATCCAAAAGATTTGCTAAGTTCAGGGGCTCCTCCATGCGCTGCAGTTCACTCTTTGCAGCAAATCTAAACAAAGCCTCTGGGCTAAAGTGTGGGAAGAAGAACTCGTGTTTCTTCACAGCGATGCTCCTTGTGCGCATTGTGCTCGTAAAGCACCATTGCTGAGACCGAACACCCTTCCTACACAGTACAATTTTAGAGCTGAGCCTTATGTGTGTTTACAGTCAACTGTTGATAAGGCTAGCTTTCACTCTTGTTTCTTTTCGCCTCTCAGGAAAAACTGGCTCATGTGTTTCTTTGTTCAACATTTGCTCTTAATCAAGGGGCCGACTTAGGAGCAGCTTATCTTGTTTAACGACTCCTTTTCGGAAGTGCCACAGCACAATCAATGTTATGAACAAATTCCAATTAGATCATCATTTGTACTGTAGCCTGCTGCGTCCACAGTTGAACACTGACCAGCGTGCTATAAACAGCTTCCCATAGAGACTCACTGGCTTTGTGCATGGCCAAGCAGAAAACACTTCTAACTCCAGCGCTGAAGATGTGTTAAAGGGAGCGAAAACACCTAATATGGCTAATGTCCATCACATGCCATTTTCATTGTAAACACCTTTGCTTGATCTCAAACAAGCTGTTTTCAGATCAGTCTCCCATGTAAATGCCTATTCTGCCTTTTGTTGGTGGATACACCGACCTTCCTGCACTTTGCTTTTACACCACCTGTTCTGTTCCTTGTCTGATTTACTAAGCTCTGGCCGATAATTGGGTGCGTCATCCTTTCCGGGGCTTGCTGCTTAAATAAAGGTTACGCAAAATTCTTTGCAGACTTCTTGCTTTTATATCATCGCGCTGTTTCATTGAGCTGCTTAAGCCAAAATATTTTACAAGACCGACAGATAAATATTTTCTAAAACTTTGAATGTTCCTTGTTGAATGTTTACTGGCATATCAAGCTCATCCTCAGGCACATCCACAGACCACTGATTGTTTCCTCATATTTCTAGGAGGTGAATAGCTATGAGTTTCTAAAGTCAAGCAGAAAGAGAAAGTGGTGCTTTTATTGATGTTTTTCTTCATGGTATATTTAGATATGACCTCTAAACACTGAAAACGCAAGTCAACGTCCTGACCCATTGTTCTGGCCAATAATCCACTTAATGCTTCTTAAAGCTTGACAAAAAGTTGGATTGACAAATCACACTATGCACACTGTTTGCATGCATTTAACTGTTGTTGCCTTTAAACATGCAGCCATCTGGGAGGATTAAAAAAAAAAAAAAAAATCTCTCCATATATCTCAGTAGCTTCCCTCTCGTGCAGCGTATGGATTTAGACGCTGCTCAACATTATCTCAGCAGGAGGCTCTGGGTATGGTGTCTCCACTACGTTGGACTAATTCCAGCTCAGATGTTATCGCTGCACGATATAAAAAAAAAACAAACAAACAAACACTTAACACGTAGATTAAGTGACTTGTCCCTTTATAATAATTTTGTAAATTTTGTTAATAAATCACAACCTTAATTCTGTAACTTTACATGAAATTTTATTTATTTAATTATTTAGCACACGTTTTTGTTTTGTTCTTTTTATTCCTACGCAATGTAGAAATTCACCTCAGTATTAGAACTTGGTCTAACTGCAAAGTACAACATCTAGTCAATGTGTCCGGGGAGATTGGTCACTGAAATGAACATAGCAGGAACATAAAGATCCCACAGCAAAAGTAGCAAAGACCTCTTGGAGAGAAGCACAAAATGTAATACACTGCAGAGAACCTTTGCTGCCAATGTGTTATTTTTAGAAGCAGTAGCTCGTGAAGGCTCCAAAAAAAAAAAATAAAAAAAACATCTGATTTGTAATCTGTATCAGGTGTAATGCAGGTGATGTGCATTAACCGTATGTGGCAGGTTTCATTACACAGAAATTAAAACGCTATTAAAGTGAACTTCTTCATGATCTGCTGATGATTAAGCTTGAATCTGATTCTTAATAATTTCTTTTGGCTTACCACAAATATGAACGTTGACTAAATACTATCTTGAGAGCATTGCAAGCCTGAACAGAATGTAAAGTGAGATTAAAAGTATAGCTCTATCACTTCCTGTATAAAACCTGATCTTACGATGAGCTCTAAATTGGGTAATGCACACGTCAACAGAACTATTGATTGGAAGCTGCGCACCATGTTTGATTTATTTACAGCAGTTCTCTCTCCTCCTCCATGGTGCCATTGAAAGCTAAATAAATAAACGCTGTCATCCCTAATATGCATGCTGACTGCTTTTCCTTGTGAGGGAGCTCTGAGTCAGACCCCTCCATCTCACCTGCCACCAGCGTCTATTCATAAATTCCCTCCTGCAATAAACTCTTCGCATTCACACATGCACAGCTAACCCTCTGCCTGTCTTTTCATTGCAGACTCAAATATTCATTACAGAACAGGCTGATTGAGATTGAGTTTTTCTTTTCTTTTTGACACCTTTGGGGAAGCTGCTAGGATCTATTAGAACAGAAAACCTCTGTGACTTATCGACTGTGCGGCTTCAGTCTCCTATTGTGCCTGACAGTCTGGAAAAGGGGAAACAACCTGTGCTATTTATTTATTTATCTATTAAAAAACAACAACAACAACAACAACAACGTGTCTTTCTGTGGCTTCAATTAGATCTCGCCTTCACTATCTCACTTCTTATCCAAACTATGCAGCTGCAGACCAACATGTTTTTAATCAATGCAGCACAGACTCCAAGCATATTTCTATTTTATGTGGAATACATGAGTGCTTTTTCCATCTTCCAGTGTATCAATCACCTCTAAGTTCACCTTGCATTGGGTTAGTGTGAGAGTCAGAGCAAACAACCTACTTTTTTTCCCCCCCAAAATGAGACTACTCAGATCGTGCCATAAAATATGATGAGCATTTGCATAAACATATTTCCTGTTTTCACACAGCATGTGTGCAAAAAAAAAAAGAAAAAAAAAAAAGAATAGAAAACCTAAACCAAGTCTAAAAGTGAACTTCCTCACTCAGTTTGCTGCTCATTCCACAGAACCAACAATGCCAGATCAACAGAACATAAGCTCCAAATGAAGCGCTCAGCTATATTATCCTACAACGCAGGATCTCTCCACTAAACTGGGAGAAATGTTGCTCGTTTATTCGTTACTTCGGATTGAGTTGTGCAAGTTTTGCTCGAATGAACACTGATTAGGTTTATCTCCATCTGTTTCTACGTGTTGGCCCCGCGATGGACTGGCAACTCTAGGCAGGAGCGTTGGCCAGGATTGGCCACCGCAGCCCTGACGGATAAATAAAAAAATGAGAGAGAGAGAGAGAGAGAGAGAGCACTGATATGTACATGTGTGCACACTTCACATGCACTGTCAGATAAAGTAAATGATGCAGCATCTAATTTACAGACAAACTGTAGGACTTCATTTCCAACTGCTTACCCAAGTAGAACCCCCCACTCGTCAGTCACTCACACCATGAGCAAAACAAAAAGCAAAGCAAATCACAAGGTGCAGGATCTTGCAAAAGGGTGAACAAAGCATATTCATCTTTAATTTAAACCTCTCCGACTCGTGTCAGGCAGGGAGGCAGGCAGTCTCCCGCACAATCATTTCCAGTTCTTCTTAACTATTTGGTGAAGTTCTATCAGCAGCAAAGGTCAGTTTTATTTTATTCATAACATCTACACACAGTGGGGGAGTGCACTTACGTTTCAAGCAGATTACTTCTCCAATTTTCCATCCAAGACAAATACTTCAATTCAAAGCCTTTGCAAATGCCACACCCTTGCTACAAGTGATGTCAGGAAAGACTCATTTCAATGCATCATCTAGTGAAAATTGCTGAGCCACGGAAAAAAAAATAAATAAATCTGTCAGCATCTGTGAAAGGGTCACACTCAGCACAGGATTGAAACGGTAGGTTTTCTTTTAAGATCTAACCCCACAGATCGTAAAAACGCTGCAGCACCACCTCACCAAGTAATCATTATTCATTCAAGAGCATTTCATACATATTTTTGGCCACATGCATGAAGAGCAGCAAATACAAATACAAAGAGTAAATATAAAGGATGTAATTCCAGGGTGTGTGTGAAGATTTCAGAAAAATGTCTGCCTTGACTGAGAGATGCAAAAAGACACATGTCCCTGCACTTAGAGGACGACTGGTAATGAGGCTTGCAGGTAAGAATGGGAAACACATTAACACCTGAACCATTTAGTCTTACTGTGACCGGGGTAAAACCTGAAGGCAGCCTCAGACCCATTCCTCTCTTTGTGGCTAAGCCACACTAAGACCTCTGGTAAAATGATACAGTGTGAAGGTGGTCTTCAAACAGCTTTTTAGAAAGCTACAGTACACCTCTGGAGCCTTTAAGATATCTAGGATCAAACACTTTTGCCTTTCATGCTCCTCACTCCACAAGAAATAGTCCTCCCCTTACTTCTTTTCCACATCATTAGTTCCGTGTATCTTCAAAAGAACGTAATGAAGGAAATGCATGCACATTAAATCTGGATACAGCTTGGTAACCAAATGCATCTCTTATTCTGGGTCTCTCAAGAGCCAAGGACAGCAACAATGCATGATACACAGTACACAGAAACCTATATCTCTGAAAAAAGGCCTATTTTTGACCGAAAAGCACCTGAAAGCATGTTTTATAGCCACAGTCTGTATCAGGTAAGGGTTTTGAAAAATAAATAAATAAATAAAAAAAAAAAAAAAAAAAAGAGAGAGAGAAGCTCAGAGAAAAATTGGGGGGGACACATAGAGGGAGACAAGAAAACAAGAAAGAGAAGATAGCCAGATAATGAGTTCATTCTTTTTTCTTTTAATGTTGTCATTCATAAAGTGAGTACTGGAAAGGGTATTATTACTACCCGTCAGCACAGCTTGACCATTTTCTTCACGGCTTCAGATTCAAAATCTCATGTTGCCTCTGCTGTTTTTGTATTTTTTTTTTCCCCTCCCCCAAATGGAGCCGTGTCACATACCTGTCAGTTTAAAAGGGGACAAAAGCAGGTGCCGGGGCATTCTTTCATTTAATTCCCACAATTCCACAGTGCCCAGCAGCATTAGCCGCAAGATTGTGAGTGGCAAGCGCTATCAAGGTGCTGCTCCACCGAGCAGTTCAACCCTGCTCATTCATTATGCTAACGCCCCGTGCCGCTAATCCTCATTTCCAAACATGCCCATGTACAAAAGCACACAGTGGACAAGAATTTACATAGCCTGGATCTGCCTGTTTGACGGTATGGCAGGGTTTAATGAGCTAGAGGCTGGATGCCCTCCCTTGACTACAGCCTGTGAGTGGTTAATTAATCAGACAGCTCTCCTGTCTTTTTACCCCCCTCTTCTCCCCACTACTCGTACGCTGTACCAGCTTTTGCATAAACTACTTCTAAATGGGTGAGATCCTTGATATAGTCTCCCATGATGACACCTGATGCACCTCTCCACTTCAGGAAGGACGTGCTCCGGAAAGCCAAATATGAGCAAATATTAAGAACTGATCATTCAATCCAACAGTCTCTTTACATCTTGCACAAACAACCAACCACGGGGCGTCGTGCTGTCCCCGCCTGGCCCACTGACAGACTGGGTACTTCAACAAGGACGAAACAGGTGCCGTTGCTTCATTTGGACAGAAATAAGTTTAGATCAGTGTAGCGTTTTACTAATACAAACTATAAACAACTCCTGCCCTTGGATGGCCTGTGGTAAATAGACACATTGCTTTCTTCCGTGCCAGCTGGTGTCTGACACAAAGCCTGACACGCAATGTCAACATTGAGTCAGGCAGCGATAAAAAGGTGAGGAAACAATAGTCCAGGAGCTAACACCAAATCCCCCACGTAGATTGCGCTGTAGTGGTTGACATGCGGCGGCACATTGCGCAAACACAGACAATGTGCTCAAAAAGATAAGTTCCTTTCAGGAATGGCGTCACTGAAATGTTCTGATTTCTCTCTGGCATGGCTTTGATGTGGTCAGTGCTGCTGTGTATTAGACAGGTGATTCTTTTTCTGATAAGATTTGTTAAAAAATTTTCAATCTGCTGGTTAAATTGTTAAAAAGGGACACTGAATCAGGACTGGCTGTGCTTTGTGACAAATGGAAATACAGAATTACCAGAGAAGATGCAGTTTCTCTGATTATCAGATTATCACAATGACATCTAAAGCACAGGTTTATTATTCATGGCAATTGTATTTTCCATTTCAGTTTTATAGCTCCACTGCCAAATTGAATGACTTATTTTTGATTGATTGAACTTGCATAGGGTGGTATAATACATCCACTACATGAGAAATGTAGTTCTATCTGCACATTTAGCTTCACAGCAGTCAAAGGTTTCAGAGCACTTCAATTTTCGTAGCTGCTACTGAGACATTTGCAGTGCAATGTCTCAGAGTTTAAAAAAAAAAAAAAAAAAAAAAAAGTTGCTTTGGTTTCACCTTCTGTCCAGTTCATCCCAAACCAGCTCAGTGGGGTTTAAGTTTGTAACTATGCTGCTCCTCCATCATTTGAAGCCACTGTCTGCTCCTTTTCTTCTAAAGCTCATTATCTAGCTGTAGGACGAGCCCCTGACCAACCAGACTGATCCACCATACTGATGGGAACATACAGTTTCACTCCCCGCAGCGCACTATTGTCCCCAACATTGCCCAACGTCACCTCTAGAAAGTCTTTGCATGAACTTTAAAGACTTCATTCGCACCCACTGCTGCAGGGAACTTTCTTCATCCCTGAACAAGACCTAGCTACTATTAAATGTACACGGTTTTTCCGTTTTGTCTTTTTTTTTCTCCAGTTTATTGCTAATCTTTGGAACATTTAGAATTGTTGAGCTGCCTAGATTTCATGCATGTGACCTACCAGGGGTTTTGACTTGGAGTGTACATTCATAGTCAACACAGCCACCACATAGACGTTAAAAAAAAAAAAAAAAGGCTATATAAAATCTGAACTAAACTTCCACAATTTCCAGCGTTTGTACCACAGTAAAGATGGGTTTGGGTCAAAACAAGGTCATGTAGGCACTAAGCTGAAATGAAAGGAGATGTGAAAAGAGATGGAGGGAAAGATGAGAGATGTCTCTGCGGGTGACAGCACCCCCTGACGCACTCCTGATGAGCAAAGTGAGCAGGTCTGTCAGCCTGCTGGCGGCAATCAAGGGAGCCCCGTGGAGGTCTCAGCACGCTTCCAGCCTGTTCATTACCAGTGCATGGCACAGCCACTGTAGTCACAGGCTAGTGAGCAGCGCTGACGTCCAACTGCAAGCTTACCCTCTGCTCGCACAGTGAAGGGGGAATCTCCGGGTCGCTTGGCCGAGAACTGGCCCCCGAGAGAGGTCATTAGAAAGCAGAGGCTGAAGAAGCCAATCCCCACCACAAATATCCTGCAAGAGGGGAACAGAAACACTGGGATAAATAAGGAGCGATGGTTACGGCTTGTGAGTCAGACAGAAAGACAGCCAAATAAAAAAAAAAAAAAAAAAAAATGACAGCACAAGATAGCAGAAGAAAAAATGTCACACATAACCTTGTAAAAGCACATGTGCATTGACTTCGCAACAAGCTCTTTGAGAAAACATCTTTCCAAGTCCTTTGTGAAGCTCTATGGAGCATGGAAACAAAATGGTTTTAGCTGATTCTGAACTAATCAACTCACTGAAAGGAATTGTGTAGTCATCTCAAATCAACCATGGCATGGGTGGATTTTCTGCTTCACACGGTGCTCAGTGAGCAATACAGCCGGAATTGAAACTTAAAAAAATTAAAATAAAAAATCACAGGTGAACGGCTGTGCTTTGGAGAAAGCAGTAAACACACAGCAAACATCTCTCCAGTCCTCAAGCTCTTAAACAAACACCAAATGCCAGTCTGAAGAAATGTTTGCAAACAGGATCTTCCTGGAGTAGAACCGGGAGACAGACTGTCACACTTCTGCAGGCCTCAGATCGCTTTCTTGAATGTTTAAGGAAGAAAACTGTCAGCAGAGAGGCTGCACTCAGTCAGTGGGGAGCCAGGCTGAGGGATGGTGAGGTATTGCTATCCAAAATGTGCGGTAATGGTGACAAACTGGGATTTGCTGTGCGAGGGAGACTGCGTGCTTTGTGAGAAGCACAAAGAAACCCACTGTACTTATCACTTTAAGGTGAGACCTCTTCTGTCTGTGCCAGCTACTCAAGTGCTGTATCAGCATGTGAGCTGCTCACTGGCATGTTAAATCAGGTTTGGCGCCCTGGCAGAGCGTGCACTCAGTTGTATTCGCTTGGTGAGTTGTAAAACATCAGGGAAGCTTATGCCTGAAAGACGCTGAAGGAAGCCATTGCTGCCGTTGTGATGACTAATCCCTTAATGCTAACGAGTCCTTGAGCTTGTGGACAACCTATCTGGTCACACTTGAAACTTTTAATGAGTTTGCTGCTGCTTTATTTTCTGTCGCGGCTTCTCCAGCTGCTGGTACTCAAACTTTAAGCTGCATAAGCGATTGTGCCACAGCTTGCGTCCAGGTGTTCCAGTTCATGGGGGGCTGAGCTTAGAGGAACCCCCCCCCGGCACTGTATTGATATGTAGGGTCTGGATCTGAAGAGTTCCATATAAACTGCCAGCAGGACCAACTTTAGCTTTTTTTTTTCTTTCTTTCTTTTTGCTCCGCACTTGTTAATTCCATTTTCCATAACATTGCAGGAATAACAAAGACAACCACGATGTTGTACTTAAAATACGACTTCACCCATTTTGAATATGAGTGCAAAACCAAAACGCTTTCAGGCTGGGTTATATCAAAGGGGGAGGACACTCTTACCTGAACGGTTTGAAAGTGAGAAGACATCTCCTCACCATAATGGAAAGGTCGCTGCTGGTCGCGATCATTTTCCGCACACGTACAGAGCACCGGGTGTCCTTATCATTGTCCAAGTCCGCGAGAGAACCGGCGTCAAGAGCATAACTTTCACTCTTCTTCCAACTTTTGAGTGCCGGCGATCCGGAGGAGGGTTTGACGCTGGGAGCAACTTCCCTGGCCTGGCCGCTCTTTGCGGTGTAAACAACTTCAGCCGGAAGCCCCGCCGGCGCGTCCTGCAGCGGCGTTTGGGTTAGTCCGATTCTGCGGAGGAGCGCGGAGGGGGAAACATATTTCCGTCGGCTCTCGCTGTATTCCTGCCACGGCGGCTTGTCGTGGGCTCGGAGAGCCGAGTTGTTGAAATGCTCGGAGTGGACGGAGCACTGACGGACCTTCTCCTCTCATTGGCCTTTATCAGCAGCTCCCGGGCTGCGGCGCTTTACTGATAGCGCCATCTAATGCTTCAAACCGGAACATGAAAGTTGGTTCATTTTGTGTGTGTGCGGCAAAAGCAGCCACACGACAGCCCGTGTGGAGAGAAACGGAGAAGAACAACGACAAAAGCACCAAAATACGCCATAAGTAAGTCCACTTTAATGATCGTACATCAATACGTTTCCAATGCCATTAAGTGCTGGACGGGGGAGCCAATAAGACTGATGCCTCTAACAAACAGTTGGAATATGCTATAAATCGTTTTAATTATTAGATTAAAGGCGGCGAACTATCCATCGTGACGCGAATTGGCTGTCACTGCGTGACTCTGTTCTAATGGCAGGTTAATAGATCCCTACATGATAATGAAAAGGCCTTCATCTACAGCATGGCTCCATTTTCAAACATCACGTTGGAGCCCGTTCTAACCTCGAAGCGTCGGGCCTGCTTTCAGCACCGCGGACAGCTCCGAGCCGCAGCCAGCCGGACAGCAGCGACGCCCAGCGGCCGGAAGACAGAATGCACCGATACAAGCGGTGAATCACGGCTCAGTGCTGATTCCATTCACACCCCTCCGCAGTACAGAAGGAGGTTGTCTTTCTAAACCTACCAACCAAGTATTTCATTTTGACTCGACTGAAAGGAATGTTATATCACATTATTGAATGTGTAACATGGATATGTTTTTGAGGGCAAATTCAACTCTCACTACGGTGTCTCAGTGAGATAACAGAGATTTAGAAACAAACTACACAATATGAGACGTATAGGACTACGAATTCAATTTTAAATACAAATTCTTTAAGTAGATAAAATAAGGAGGCTTTCAGTCATCAATGGGAAATGTCATTTTTCTAGCCTCAGAAAAAGGTTCTGCCACCAGATTGCTCATTATTTTGATCATGCTGAAATCTGTCACTTCCCATAGTACCTTACTCGTATTATTTTTTTACTCTTAGTTTTTGAAGAAAAACGCCAAAGAAATGTGACTGGGCTGGAGCCTCGTCCAATGATGGCTTAATGCACAGAAAGTGACAGCATTCTCTGTTGCCATAGCAACTATGTTCACTTTTACTGTGCCAAGCTTTGGCTCTGCCTGTTGATGCCATATTGACTCTTGGCCGATAGCCCAGAAAGATTGGCTGTGTTGACATTAAACGCCTGGGAAGAGATTTAAAATGTGCCACTAGTCAGAACACACTCACTAACTGTAAATCGCAGCATGACATGGTCTTCGTCTGACCGGTTGAATGACAGCTTACAGGGCTAGATGACAGAAAACCAGAGAGAGAGAAAAAAAAAAGGATTACACACGTGTGTCTAATGCAAGAAAACTTAGAAAATGTTTGTTTTATTTGAAAGCTCTATTCGCTTCAGCTGCACAAATGTGTAAAACACATTCATCCTCATCACGAGGATGAATCGTAATGCTATCTGAAGACAGACCTTACAACAGAAGCCCCATGTCATGGTCTCTTTCATTCTTTATCTTTAATCTGTTTTTGTCTTTTCCCATCTCTCCATTTCTTGCCTACCTGTAGTCCTGAGCAACTTTGCTCCTCTTCCTTTTCCCTTCCTTTATTTTTTCATGGTGTTCTTATTGTCTTTTTCTGCCTCATCTTGACTTCTCCACTGCATTGTCCTGAGTATTTTTTATTTCACTTACTGCATTTCTATTCCACTGTCTAATTCTCTATCTCTCTCTCCATTTGTTTATTTTTCTCCTGAGTATGTACTTCTTCTAAAGTTATTCTCCGCCTCCCACTGTTTGGTTTGGACTCACAGACGCAGACGCCCAAGGACAAAGAACTCTTAAAAGTAATGCCTTCATAATAAATACTGTATTGTTATTGAACAAGAAAATATACACTGGGGAGAGCAGAGGCGGAAAATGTGGGCTTGTGTTTCAAAATGGGTAAAATTTCAAATGTGTTAGGCTTGTAGCTGTATGATCAGAGTAGAAGTAAGACTCAATCATTTTTTGGAACATCTCTGATTTTTACCAGTTTTTGTCTGCCAGGAATGTGGGAGAAAATCTGAGACTGAAAAATCAGCAAAGCAGCTCACAGCACTTCAGCCCACATACAGTAAGTTACTTCATCAGAACTTCACTCAAGGCAGCTGAAAAACAAAAAGTAGAAACATCATCCTAACAGAAGCAGATGTTGCTGTCTCTGGTGACCTTATCTGGACTGGACAGTAAAAATGTCTCAGAGACTGAAGAGAAAAGTAACTAAGGTAAGGTAAAGGCAATAAAACAGCTTTTTATACATTCGCAAATGATATAAAAACAATGGAGGGTAAAAAAACTATAACATTGGATGGAAAAGTACATGGTTGAAAATATCAATGCTATCTTGGAGACCATTTCTGGTGAAACTCTTCTTTTGGTGCCCGGTTGAAATGATATAATGATCACATCTGTGATTTAAACTTTAAGCTTTCTTCAAAGCTCAAATTAGCATTTTTACGACAGGATACCTGGCATTTACCAAGTAATATAAATCCTGACTCTTAAATTATGCTTAAAAAAGACAAAATTAAACTAAAAACGTATTAAGTCTATCACCTGCACTTTTATTTGTTGTCATAAATTTGATGGTCTTTCTTTAGAGACATATGAAGCTGAGGTCGACTTTCAGTAGGGTAGAAATTAAACATGACACCCTTTTCATGATAATGATGGAAGTTAGCGTGCAGTTCACTTCCATTTTCCTCTTATAATATAATTTAACAACTGACCTGGGACACGGTCAGATACCTTTGTCTGTGGGCCGTCTCTAACCCCACAGGGCTACGTCTTTAAGGAAGAGTGCAGCTGACATTTTGTTTGTTTGATGGGAACTGAAATTTACACCATTTGTTTTCCCGCTCTTTCCTTGAGTGTGGCTCTCCTTTATTCCCATTGATGGCCGCCATCTTGTGTCATACTTATTTAATCAAAAATCTAACCAAACTTTATTTGTACAGCACTTTGCATGCAAGTGGCCAACACAAAGTGCTTCAGAGGTTACAAAAGTTAAAAAGAAAAATGAAAGAAAGACAGAGCACACACAAAATAAATAAATAAATTACACAAAGTTAGCTGGCCCTTGATAGCTGCTAACACCAAACATGAAGTGCACTAGCAAACAGGCATTGTGAGGTAAAGTGTGTCCTGGCTAGAGAAGTATATAATCTATTATGGCCTTAAATTTAGTTAACAGTATCTGTAAACTGGTTTTATGTGGTTATTCAGTCTACGTGTATAAATGATCTTAGCTCTGCAGTTTACCGTTTTTCCAATGAGTTAAGCTTCGAAAGTACTTCTCAGCTCTCGTAGATGGTTGGTATTATTTAGTAACCTCAGCCAGTGAGAAAAACTCATAAATTCAGTCAAAAGAGGAAAAGGAAAATATCATATCAAACCAGAGCACAGTGATTAAATTAAATCTGAACAGATATTTTTTTCCAAATGACAAAACCTCTGCATGCTTTAATACACATTGAAATTGAACTAAGAATAATAAGTGGAACCCTCTGGCTGTGTTGCCAGACCTCATCGTTCAAGACGTATCAGGGCAGGCAAAGCATTTCATGCAGTTCCTGTAAAACTGCAGTTAAATAGCGTTTCCAAACTAAGACAGACAGATGTTTTTATGCTGACTGAGTCCAACCAAGGATGCTTCAAAGTAATTATTTCAATTCCTGATTTCCCTCTCTCCAAGCCCATTCCACTCACCACAGAGTAAGTTATTTCTCACAAAGGAGAAATCTCTGTGCCGAACATTACCATAAATGTACATAAACCCATTAATTTCACTGAAAGCAACAGTATTGCACTTGTGATGCTCCAATATGGGTACTAAAAGTGTAGCCGCTGTCCTAATGTTCACTATGTTCCACTGAGATTCTGATCCATTAAGGTGTAAATGGCTTTCCATGTAACAGCAACTAAAAGGTGTGTAACTAAAAATCAGCCAACCGCATGATGTAAAAGAAAAGAATTATCATCTTTATTGTTAAGTCTTTCTCTTCTCCTTTTCAGATGCTTGGCAGAAAACTTTTAGGACCACTGTTCTACGTATATGCATTTATGGCGGCTTCGTTGTACATAATGGAAAATATCTTTCACACTATACACTGCAGAGCTAACTTAAATCTAAAATAGCTACACAGCCACAGCAAGGGTGCTGATAGATGTGTGTGTAGATCCTTTGTGAGGGTTATTGAGGCATTTTTGAGGCATGTCTTTCCACAAACTAACAGTTTAAATGACTATGAGGGAGATGGAATGCTTCAGACACCCAGTGGAAGTAGGTAATCTTATCCAAAATAAAATAAAATAAAAGTAATCCCAAACCCTCATACTTTCAGGGGCAAGTGTGAACAGAAATTCACACGGAAACAGAAACGCAGAGCAAAAAAAATTTTTCAAACATCCTTGTGAACTGTTTGGATTTTAAAGAAAGGGGCACAGAGAAATGTTTTCATGGAAAATAAGCGAGTTGCTCTTTAGAGTAAAGCAGATACAAGAATCAAACTACTTCAATCCAAGTTACTGGGAAACATTTTCAAATCTATGCCCCTTAAAGACAAAATAACATGTTCAGTCAGAATTGACCTTAAGGTTGAGAGGTCATCATATTTAGAAATCCCATTAGTCGAAAGACTGCCGAACACATTCTGTGTGTGTGAAAATGTAATAAGTTATGTTCTTTTCCTTTTACTGGCAAGCGTCAGCGATCAGTCATTCCAGGACATGTCCGCTCACGTTCTGAAAAAAAAAAACAACTCCCGATTCCTGCTCACAGTAAACTCGCCATGACTCACTGAATGCTCTTTCATTCAACACATCCACTGGAGCTCAAGCACGTTAAACAAAGTGGATTTCATCTCAAAGAAATTCTAGAAAAGAAGAAAAGTGTGTTAAGGAGGAGACCACTGTTCTACGTATATGCATTTATGGTGGTTCATTGTACATAATGGAAAATATCTTTCACACTATACACTGCAGAGCTAACTTAAATCTAAAATAGCTACACAGCCACAGCAAGGGTGCTGATAGATGTGTGTGTAGATCCTTTGTGAGGGTCTTTAGCTACACAAATACATCTCACACACATGACCTATCAACAAAAAAAAGGTTAGTGTATATAAACAGATTGGAGATTTGGAGAACTGGGATTTTGTTGACTTCTCATCAGGTGTTAGAGCCTTTCAGCCTCATAAACTCGGACTATATTTATGGAGCGATTGTATGAATAAGCAAAATTTTGGTTAATGACTTTTAGAGGCATGAAAAACATGATACATGGACCCTAAATATGAACAGCACAGCACAACACCTTAAAATGGGTATTGTTCATCCAGAAACGTGCTCTTATCATCATTTATGATGAATGATGTGGAATATTATTAGTTTTAAAGCCGCAACACAATTAGTCTTGCACAATTTTAACTATATCTTTGATTTATTTCCAAACAGTTAACCATGTATGCAAATGGCATCCTCATCCTACAAGGACAGATTCTAACTCATTAGCTCCAGACTCCCGCTGTAGCCATGTGCTGCTCTAGCATGAACAGCTCAGTGTATCCCAGCAGCACAGCACTATTTGGATGTTTACATCACTAGAAAAAAAGTTGCAATGCACGGAGGAAGCAGAAGCCTTATATTCGCTTTAGATGGCGTTATGAACTTCCAGCTTCAGTCAACAGTTTTGTTAAGAAGATAAAAGTTTATCTTAAGTCCCTGCGCCTTTATTTTCTAATTCAAACGTCCGCTCCCTCACATTCTCCCTCGCTTCAGAAGCTCTCTTCAGGAATGAAACCAGTCAAGTAAAGGATAATCGCTCTTCCCAAAAGAATTTTGATGAATACAGGCCCAAAGGCTCATGGGAAAAAGGAGAAATTGCTAAAATTGAAGCAATTTAAATAAGATTAATCACAATTGAGACACGACTGTCACCTTTAATGGCCGAAGCATAGCTTTGACTCAGATAAATGCAACAATGTAGGACCTTAACAATAAGCTGAATTTCCCAACCCTGAGTGGAACGAGCAGGACTCAGACGCTCTACGGGCAAACCCATATCCTTAGTTAAATGGACAGGCTTTCCGATGTGTGTTGGGTTGAGTAGGGTCTGAAGCACAAGCTGTGAATTCAGAGGATGCTGACAGGAAGGGAAGGAGAGAACCCTTCAACATCAACCAAATATAAAGCAGAATGTAAGACAGGAACCCTGAATGGAAAATCTAATAAAGCATTCCAAAGCTAAGTCCCAATCCATATTTGAAATAAATAAATTAAAAACCAAAACCAGGGCCAAACAGCAGCTCCAAGTCTGAAGTGACAAGATACTAAAACAAAAAACAACAAAAAAAAAATTCAAGCAGAAAATAAAGTTATACAACCATACAGCCCATATGTGACTTTTAAAATCTAAAACAGTCAAAACAATTAAACAATATCCTCAGCTTTGGAAAAGATCTTAAATAAAACAAAAAGAAATATAAGGTTCGGAAGACTGCCTGGTGTTTGCTCAAACTTCATGCTGGGCCGTGCAGCAGAAATACACACCACTTTCTCGTCTTTGGTTTTGCAGACCACCGCTGCCCCAATAGTGCTACTTTTGTGCAGACTGGATCCTGACAGATCAAAGATACGTTTCCCCGGAGCTTCTGTCGTACCTCTCCCCCCACCGTAGACTGTACATACACCTGTAAGGAAGTGACCTGGTGATAACCCCACACTGAACATCGACAAATCCAAGCAGTACGGGCTTCAGCTTGTCTGTTTGCTGATGTAATCCCTCCATCCCTTTCTGTCCTCTTTTCAAACGTTCTCCCCTCATTGGTCTCCCTGGGCTGTTAGTGCCTTTCCTGCCCGTATGTTTCTTTAACTTGGCATGGCCAATCCTCACCCGTCTGCTGGCTGTCCTCAGCATGCCTCACGTGGTTTGCACATCCATGACTAAACTTACATTCCTTTTCCTGGCCTGCTGCCTGATTTCCCATCTGCAGTTACTTTCTGGGTGTCAGCATTTTTTGGTTCACCCACAGGCTTGCCTGATTGTATCTGCCAGTTTATCAGCCTATTTTTGTCAAATTTATATTCCACAGGTAAGCAACAAAAAATAATTTCCAAATAAGGTATTGATAATATGAGACAGGCACATGTTTTAATATTTACCAGCCACAGCATGGTATTGTTTTCACCTTGTAAGTCTGTAAACCATCTTCATATGTTCTTATCATGCCTTTTCAGCATGTCTTTCCACAAACTAACAGTTTAAATGAGTATGAGGGAGATGGAATGCTTCAGACGCCCAGTGGAAGTAGGTAATCTTATCCAAAATAAAATAAAATAAAAGTAATCCCAAACCCTCATACTTTCAGGGGCAAGTGTGAACAGAAATTCACACGGAAACAGAAACGCAGAGCAAGAAAACTTTTCAAACATCCTTGTGAACTGTTTGGATTTTAAAGAAAGCGGCGCAGAGAAATGTTTTCATGGAAAATAAGCGAGTTGCTCTTTAGAGTAAAGCAGATACAAGAATCAAACTACTTCTATCCAAGTTACTGGGAAACATTTTCAAATCTATGCCCCTTAAAGACAAAATAACATGTTCAGTCAGAATTGACCTTAAGGTTGAGAGGTCATCATATTTAGAAATCCCATTAGTCGAAAGACTGCCGAACACATTCTGTGTGTGTGAAAATGTAATAAGTTATGTTCTTTTCCTTTTACTGGCAAGCGTCAGCGATCAGTCATTCCAGGACATGTCCACTCACGTTCTGAGTAAAAAAACTCCCGATTCCTGCTCACAATAAACTCGCTATGACTCACTGAATGCTCTTTCATTCAACACATCCACTGGAGCTCAAGCACGTTAAACAAAGTGGATTTTATCTCAAAGAAATTCTAGAAAAGAAGAAGAAGTGTGTTAAGGAGGAGACCATGGTGGGTAGAGTCCATTTATTTCTGAGTCTGTACATCTGTATTTATCTGGCTCATGTAATGTATATTGTATATTGTATTGTATAATGTATAATACTGATTTAAATACAGGTCGTCTGTCAGCCCTTCGGTGAGGGGACACAGCATGCTTTCAGCTGGGTTTCTGTCATATGGTTTACTTCAGCACTCTGCATTGCAGGTGAGGCATTGTTTCATGCATGAGAAGAGATTAAATGGCAAAATGATTTAAATTCATTTTTCAGTTACCGATTTAAAGAGAAAAATATGAATCCTTTTCTTAGAACCAGTACTTTCACAGTCTTTAATGAGGGTTAGATGCAAAGACTAATAACCCTTTCATACCTGTATGGCAATAGTACAAAATGAGCAGTTGATTATTTTGGATTGCAAGGTGAGTGGAACAGTGGAAAACACAGATAACATACTGAAGAGCAAATGATTCCAAAAGTCTGAAGAAACAGAATTATTTATTTATTTGTTTTCTAAGTTGCAGCTCCTGATAGTTGTTTTATGTGAACACATTCATTGGCATAGGCATGTTTCTGCAGCTCTCAGGGGAAGTTAAGCCTGAGAGATTTGTCAGTCTGGTTCACTTTATTGTACATTATTGGAAGACAAGGGGGCGTGGCACATTTTACAAAGAGCACCTGGCAGCAGCACTCTTTCCATTTTACAGCTAAAACAACCAAGATATTAAATATTAGAGAGATTTTAACATTCAGGTTGACAGATTTTTCCAGTTTTAGATGGAGACGTGCAGTCTCCATTTGTTTCCACTCTGCATTGATCTGCATTGATCTCATCAAACAAGCAAATAAACATATTTTCCAAAATGTCAAAATAACTCTTTTAAAATAATCCAAAATCTACAATGAGCAAAAATATCGACACGTTTTTTTGCCTCTGCTGCCATATTTATGTTGAAATGAAAGACCAAGTAGTTTTTGCTTTGACGTGAAAGCCAGTTTTCTCTTCCTGTTTGTTCGCACACATTCAAATACATTTGTGCGTTTTTCACAAGTCATAAAAGATCTTTCAACACTGAATGTGTATAAACATCAGGTAACAGCCAAACCGTGACGTCACCCGTTCGTTTGTGAACTGCTGTATTAAAGCCTGGAGGAATGGATCCAACCTGGTCTGTCATTCACCTAACCCTGCATTATCATCTATGTTCCTCTAAATCAGGGGTTCTTAACCTTTTTGACCTCTGGGCCCAATTTTGCCCGTACAATCGAACATTTTAATTGATCCGAGCCTTGTTTTGATTTGTATTCAATAACTAAATGCAGTTTAACAGGCTAAAACCATGTGACCCCATGTTCCTGCCAGCTTCATGCAGTATCATGTTCCTGCCTGCACCTGTGCTGAATATCCCCTCCTCCTGCTCTCATTCTCTCCCTACTCTACCCAACTTTGCTCCCCTCGTCTCTCTCTCTCTTCCCCCTCAACCAGTTGAGGCAGATGGCCACCCCCACTGAGCCTGGTTCTGCCCGAGGGTTCTGCCTCTTAAAGAAAGTTTTTCTTTGCCACTGTCGCCAAGTGCTTGCTCATTGGGGGATCTGTTGGGTCTCTTTAAATAATTTTATAAAGAGTTTGGTCTATATTTAAAGCGCCTTGACGTATCTTTGTTAGGATTTGGCGCTATATAAATAAGTCTGACCTGATTGGATTTGAAATAAATGATATATGATCCACTGTGACAATCTTAAAGACATTTATTTATATCGTGTATGTAAACTCGCACATACAACAACACTGAAGAGGCTAGCAGTTATAACAAATCAAGTTGCTACAAGAAAAGTCCACCTGCTTTCCAACTAGCTTTGGATGTTTGGTTTCTAGATGCCACCTTAGTTTTGAAGGCTTCAGTGCTTCGTTGGATATTCAACACACTGCCTCGCTACCTCTGTTCACAAAATAAAAAAATAAAAAAAAACTTCATAAAGTCAGCATTGTACTTGCGCACAAATGTAGCCTTTGAGCTGTATATTTTGTTTCCTTTAACTCCCAGTCTTTTTGGACTAAAATAAATATTATCATTGGATTACTCATCTTAAATAAAAGCATAGATTAATACTATTGTTCTCACAAAATAAATCATTCATGTGAATTATTCATCAATCAGCAATGTGCCCTTTGACCTGTTCTCTCCCCCGCTTTCGCTATCTGATCAGGTAGTCAAGTTGTACAGCTGCAGCTCTCACCCACAGTGGTGACACAGTGTGGAAGAAATGTGACGCTGACATGTAACAGCAGCTCATCGCAACAAATGGAGATTCTGTCCTTTTCCTGGGAGCATGGCAATAAAACATTGTGTCCATATGAGAAAGCGCAGACAGATCAGGACGTTCGCTGTGAACACAAAAATGATCATCTCCACCACAGACTCACTCTGGTCCTCACCAA